>NC_087375.1:5621814-5964931 GCF_031761385.1 Necator americanus | reverse complement strand
CCGGCCTTATACTGCTCCCTTTTAATTACGATCCACACCTAGCAGTCATTCCATCTGCTCAAACGACGACTGCGGTGGTTGAACAAAGCAGAAGTCATGTCTCGTACTGAATAATATCGAGCAGCACTTAGCATTCATTTGGAACCCGTTAAAAATGAGCAAAATTTCAATGGATACTTTCAAAAACTTCGTATAATTACTGAAAACCGAAGACTGACAGCAATGGTTCAGAGGAGAATACTGAAGGCTGAGCTCAACACGATCGAAGAGAAAAATCCGGGCAAAAAAAAACAAATCTACATTTAGCACGAATGTAACCATGAAACCTTAGTCTTCTCATGAAGAAACTCAGAAAAAAAACTCACAACTCTCCTTCTGATAGCGACTTGTACCAGTGCAAACACTGACGATTATAGCGAATAGGTAAACTGAAAACTATGATGGTTTAGAAGAGAAATAGAAGTAGAAATAAAAATAGAAATAGAAATAGAAGAGGAGAAGACTTGAATCTGCAAGACTCATAGACTAGACTCACGGATTACGTGTGTTCTCGACATAGTTGCCTTTGACCGACCAAGCATGAAATGTTAGGAACCTGAAGACGTTCGTTCAGAAGTACTGAACTGTCTCCAGTTTACTACCTTTTTTTTCTTACATGTTCTTGTAAATAAAAGCCGTTCAATTAATCGTGCTTTGTGACCGATGAATTCTGGTTGAAAAGCTTTTCTTGATCCATTCGATGGAAATCAATGAGCGACCAGTTTGTTGGCTCTACTCCTCCGCTCCTGGTCTACGTGTCAGACTTGAAGGGATTTCAGGACAGAGACGTTCTATCGCATTTCATACGAGATCGATATCCAAGACGTATGGATTGACGCAAATAATTCCTTTTTTCTTCACAACCGCTTACTGAAAACCACAAATTTGTGCATTTAATCTAGTTTTGAAGTCCTTCTCTGGTTTCATAGATGGTTTTTTTTCGAGAAAGAGATTTGGTGAACTACATTGGTCCTAGCTTAATCTAGGACCCTAGCGTTTGTTATCAGAGCAAATTCCAATTTGTCGTGAGCTTTTGCTCATTATCAGCGCAATCTAAGCGGATTGTAAAAAAAATGAAAATGAAAATTTGTGGAAATGCAAAAATGTTTGCGTTACGCTTTCCAACACATCAAGGTTTCTAAATTTATACAGAAACATCCTCATCTCCTTATAGAATTGGGAGTAGATGTACAACTCTGATTCTGCTTAATGAAAGAAGATGATTGACTGGGGTTTTCTTAAGGAATTACAACATTAAAAATAATTGATAAATGGTTTTTTTACTGCATATTTTACAAACCGGCAACTTCTCAGCCTACAGCTAAAGTGCAGGTTTCAAGAACCAGAATGGACCCTTTAGGTACATATGGAGTGTTCATTTTTTTCCGTGCGTGTCGCCTCTCAAAATATGAAAACTGGTTTCCGTCTGGCTAAACAATTGTTTGAGTTTTGAAGTGTTGAGCTTTTAGTGTTAAGTTATTTAGATCCCTATAAAAAAGCTGGCAAGTCTTAAAGAAATCGAAAAATTACATGGACCCTGATTTTCTTGCCCTACTAACGAGTTTCTAGACAAGTCCCTAAGAAAATTACTGCGTCAAATCCAAAAAAAAAAACTGCCTTTCTCAACTCCCTAAAAGATTGGAAAGCTTTTCGTCTGACGATTAAAATCGTCTCATAATGTAACGGAAATAAATTACTCAGTTGAAGTTCAGACAAGGTTCAAACGATTTTGCAAAGCAAAAAAAAGGTGCTCGAATTGAAACGGGATCAGCCGAGTTTTGCAGGCCACAATACAACAGTGAGTAGTTTTGGACGCTCAGTTATTGATGGTCAACTCAATAGCTTTATAGTCTGTCTATACACGGTCACAGTCTGTCGATAGTCAAGGGAAGTACAACAGTTCAAGTTGCTAAAAACAAAGAATTACTGGAATGTATATCATTACAGCGAAGGTAGAAAACATGGATAGTTGGAAAACTCCGAAATAGATGACAAATTTCCGACAAAACTCGACAGACCAACAACGTAAAGAGTTGGATTTTGAGGGAAGTTTTTCGATTTCTTGGATATCTGGGGCTGTTCTGCGGTCATGGAGGTGTGTGTAATGTAAGCCACGAACATCTATGTAGTTTTGGGCTAGTTCAGGTTTACAACCCTTCTATTTCCAAAAAACGAGCTTTGCTTCTGCAGATTTCCTCCAGGCTTTGAGATCCAAAATTTGCTAGTGTTCACTATAAGCGAATGAGAACAGCTATGAAAGTTATTAGGAATAAAAGACAAAGACCACGAAAGTAAGAAATTTGTGTGGCTGCCGTTGTTGAAAGTGTAGCGCAATAGGTGAGAAGTTCACTGCAGAGTAGATCGATGGTTTGGAGCGGTGTATGTACCGTTCACTACGTGATCGATATCATTCTTAGGGATTCCTACGATGGAAGTATGTGATTATTTAATCACTAGTTTGATTACTTCTATGCTGGTTATCATGCTATCCTCAATTCACAACTGGCCACCTTTCACTTGTCTCTTTCCTACTTTGTACTACTTGCAAATTTTCTCTCCCACCTCTTTGCTCTACGTTTACACTCATCCGCTCAACGCCATTCTCGTGACAGAGACTGTTACCATCGGTCTCGATCGAAATCAACTACATCATCAAAATTTAGAAAATCAAAATCAGCATTACCGCCCAACTGCAACCATTTCACCTCCCAGCTAAGCCAATATTAGTCAGAGCTAAGCTGATGACTGCCACATTTAGAGTCATAATTGCACCGTCAATAATTTTTCGCAAACACCTATTTTATATCTTCAATTCCAATTTAAATTTCAAAAAAGCCATGAAACAGACCCTAGCACTACTATCACAATACCGGACACTACTTGCAGAGATCCAAGTAGATCTCAACTTATGGTCGCTTGTTTTCGTCAGCGACACGCTAATTTTTACCACATTTCCTACGACCCATGGATTTGTCTCGCCACAAGTGGAATGACAGATACTAGTTCTCCACAGTAGTTTTCTCTATTTCCCCTCAAATCCCTTTTACAATGGTATAAAAAGACTAGTACTGTGTTGAAAAACATTTAGAAAATCGAACAATCAGTAAAATCGAAGAAGAACCATGAAGGAATGCAACTAAGTTGAACACTACGAGCAGGCAAACGGTTACGATATTTGCACACGGTATGGATGAACTTCTAGTTATTTGTGGCGGGCTTGGCGCAGTCGGTCAGAGGTCCGTTGTAGCCACACAGTCGAGGGTTGGAAACGGCCCAAGTGCAAACCAAGCCTTTCATCCCTCTGGGGTCGATAAATTGGTACAAGACTTGTCAGGGGGATAAAAACACTGACTTGATCATCGGCTGGCCCCCGCAAGTCATTGTATAGGCCAACACGAGTTCCAAAACCTCAACGATTACGAATTCCAGTAAAACGCGTTGGCACATCCCAAGTGGATTGATACGCCAGTGACTTTATCCTTTTATCCTTTTCATTCCAACCGTGGTTGGAATAAAATCCTTTCTCTCTCCAATAGCTATACCTACACTTCCCAAGCACTTTGGTACTTAGTTAATACTATTGCTTGCCATCGTTTGCAATAGAATTAAATATGTACTAAAGTGATGAGTAAGTAATTCCATTTAATTAATTAATTAGCAGCAGTAACTGCTAGCATAGTAGTTATCCATTAGTTAAACAATAATTCTCCTTTGACTGCAGCGTTCCTTGTTGATAAATGTGGGTAGTTTCACATCGTATCTAATTTGAAAAGTAGTCAGCATACTTCATTCTCCATAAGAAGTTACTCTTTTCCACTGGCTAGTTGCTCATATTATTTTGCGTGTTTTGCCATTACTAACGTCGTACCAATGTTTTTGTCGTAAATTCCTGCTGCTACTGGACCTTTCTTGAAATCTGTAGCCTTTTCGCAATTCTCTCTTTATTTCACCACATCTTGTCGTGTGTCTCTTCTAGTTGCATCCATCTTTATGTTTATTCAATAATCCTAATACTAGCTTGTTTTTGCGTTTGTTTTCATTAGTCATTCTTGTGAGGCAGGGATGACGCCGTCGGTAAGAGGTCCACTATGGACACACGGCAGATGGTTCGCAACCGCCCCTGTGCCAACCAAGCCCTTCATCCCTCTAGTGTCGATAAATTGGTACCTGAGGATAAAAACACTAACTTGATACGATCAAATTACACTAAAATGGCTCATCTCAAGTGATTTGTAAGCCAGAGACTTTATTTAGACTTTGCTTTAATCGTCTTTGTAGTAGAACATTTCTCTCCTATAATCTCTTACCTTAAGTGTCTTCTTCTAATCGCAGTAGTATTTTCTTTTGATTTCCATGCGTTTTTCATTTTTTTTTCATGCAATGATTAGGGACTTCTTTTACAATAATCATACAGCTATTTGCAACACTTTAGAATATTCCTTGTTTAGTTCTCTCCCTTTATTTTCTAATATCGGACTTCTTTGCTATAAGTTACTAATTCTCTTTTTAGTTTAGCTCGTTCCAATGTCTGAGAGTAGTTGGATAGACTTGGTTCCATTTCTTTCTTCATTTATGTTTTTTTGTTATCAGGTCAGGCCAGGTTACTTACGTAGCACATTATGTTGTTTACTATGCAGGTGCTGGTCCCTTTCTGATTTCTTTCATATACCTCTTTTTCTTAGTACAACTCATTTGCTCTGCTCATCTGCTATCCTTTCACATTCCTATCAAAATATTGACTTGAGGTAAATTGTTAGGTTTGGCTTGTTTTTTCTGCTTCAATGCTTTCTAGCGGTTTGGTATTCAAGGAACGACGTCGCTTACTGATTGCCGGCATACCCACTAAGCTGCCGCAATAGCAAGACCTGAGCAAGAACTGGTGAGTTTCAAACCCATATCTCTGTTATCTCCTGCACAATCCTGTACCTCTTTAAAGGCATCACTCCACGAATCTGAGGTGGTACGGATTTCAGGTGGAGTATTCGTATACGGGATGGGAGACTATGGAGAGGGGGTTGATTCCGTCCATTTCTTCCTAATTGCCGTAAAAAACGGCCCGGAAGATACGGCTTCAGGCGTTTTGGCGCACTATTTTCTACAGGGAGTTCTACTGGAGCGCGCCAGCCTTGTGCGGCGCCGCATCTTCCGGTCGTTTTTTACGGCAATTAGGAAGAAATGGACGGAATCACTCCCCTCTCCATAGTCTTCCATCCCGTATACGAATACTCCACCTGAAATCTGCACCACCTCAGATTCGTGGGTTGATGCCTTTAAACTTCATGTTGCATATGAGTCATCTTTTGCAGCTATGGATGCAAATGAGCCAAAATTACGCTCTTTTGCTGAAGGGAAGTTCGTTTCTTTTATTCTTTTATCTTGCAATAAGTTACAACACATTCTTGTTGGTTATCCATTGCTTAGGAATCTTGGATTCCAACAGATGACAAGTGAACAGCCTCGCTAGTGTGTTGATAAGGACTGGCAGTAAGCTCTTCAGATGTTCTAGCTCGATTCTCTCGGATTTTTGTGAAGATTCTTCACCAACATGATGGTGTATCGGACTTCGGAAGGAGGACCTTCGAAATGATATGTCTATATTCCTTCGGATGGAGAAGAGGCAAGTGGACTTGAGTGTCGAAGAGTTCTGAATAGAAACCCTGAATCTCCTTCTCTATACCCTGACTCGATACTATAGTTGCTGTTGTGAAGGAACAAATTTTTCTTTTATACCAAGTTAGTGCAAAGCAATAGGAAATAAGTTGGTTGTCTCTATTCCTACTTTCTTAGTCTAGGTACCAAAACTCAAGGGATTACGAACAAAGAAGGTCTGTCGCATTCCATAGAAGACCAGTAAAAGACATAAGTATTGTGGTAAACAGCAGTCTTTTACAGCCGCTCGCTGAGAGTTAAAGAGTTGTCCATTTAATCTCATTTTAACATTCCTCTCTCGGTTCCTACGTCTTTTTTTTCGAAAGATAGATCACTGAGCGATGATCGTCCTATCCTAGCTCAAGATTCCAGGATTTCTCGTGTGAATCCCAACTTATCGTGAGCGGTCATGATTCACACATTTCTCCATTTAGCATGTTAAAAAAAAACTAAAATGTCTAGGGAAATACAGATGTATTTGCACTGCACTATTGAACGTAGCTCACAATGTGTTTTGTTATTGTTATCAGTTGATTGTTACAGATAAAGTTGTTGGAATACTGCGTTCATTAAAGGATTTATTTGTTCTAAGTAGATCGATAGTTGTGCGGTCGGTGACGCAAGGTTTCCGTGTAGGAGACACAGTGAAATGAGCTCTTTTTGATTCTTTGGCCCTTTATTAGTGGATTGAGTGGAGTAAAGGTGTAAGGACTTAGAACGGTAAATTGCAGCGGGTGTGAATATGCATAGATCCGCTTCAGAATTTATGGTGAGAAGTCAAGTGCAACATCAAATGGCAGCAAAGAGCTCACTTAGAAACGGCATACCAGGAATCTGATGAAGTGAGGTAATCTGCGGTAAAAGCTAGAAATGGGGTTGTAGATAGCGGGATCAGAGGTAGTTCCGCTTATCTGTCACTGATCGTCGTAAGAAACAGTTTTCGAACCACTTTGGTTTCTATGCACAAGTCTTGATCCCCTTAGCAGCGTATTCATTGGTCTTACTTCAACAGGCTGGTGAGAAGACAACATTGATCTTCGACCGATCGCACTTGGATGCGGCGCGTGCACAAAGGTTGCGCACTGCGACAGAAATCGTCCTAACAAAACGTCGTCATCATCTTGTTTCTTACGACGATCAGGGATAGATGAGCGGAGCCAACTCTGGCCCCATAATCCAAAACCCTGACTCTAGATTTTCCTTTGAATTTTTTCACCACGTCAGATTCGTGGTGTGCTGTCTTTAACACGGATCAGAAAAGTAGGGATGCTGAGAATACCCAGCGTCACTGGTCGGCAACTTGTGCAGTGGTACGTAACATGGTGGCTATTTGTTCTGCTATCTTATTAATCTCAGAGGTGGCGTACTAATCTCCGTTGCTTTAATATTTTTAGGAGTTGCCATTACGAATACAAGAAGTTGCACATTAACCTCAGGAACTGTACTTCGTCAAATTATCCACCAGTTGCATGGCCACCCACTCGGAATATAACAGGATAGTTATTTGCTGTACTATCTTATTAATCTCTAGTGTTTCATGCTTAACTCATGAGTTATCTTAATCTCTTTTATTAATCTCTCTCAAGTGTTATACTAATCTCATAAATATTCTTAACTCCCGAGTTGTACCTCCTCTACTTATTCAGCAGTATTTCATTGTTATTTGTTGGAATAAAACAATACTAGCACATTGTGTTGATTTTTAAAACGGTTTATATCCTGCATGTCTTCCATTTGTGCACCATCACTTCGTATTTTGTCGCCAGGATGTACAACCGTGCAGAGAAAAAGTCTATTTCTAAGCGTGTCGGAAATTCTTTGAGTAATCCGATTGCAGGGACACACAAAGATACCCCATACTTGGCATCTCCTAACGCTGTAGCTTTACAGTTGGCCTCAAAATTTCAAGCTTGGCATTTAGGTTTTGCATTGTTGCATTTGGTATTGACTTGACTTGACTTAAAGGCTGCATACCACAAATCTGACACTTTCTCGTGGAAAGCTTCTGTTCAGGGTCGGAAAAATTTGGGAAAAAAAGTCGGAATTGCGGAAACCAGGTGGTTCCGCTCCTCTCTGTCGCTGTAAAAAACATCAACGAACCCGCCGTATTTTTTAAACGAAGGCTTGCATTGGAACGTTTGTGCACGCGCCACATCAGCGCGCGAACCATCGAGGGTCAATAAGGTTCTGGCCTATTCAGGTTAAACTAATAAATAGAGAGAATGTTGAGGGAACGAAACGTGTACATTGAGGTACATTAATTTCTACGAGGCACGTTCTACGGCACCTCGTAGAAAATAAAGCGACTCTAATCCCTTTTTCTACGACGATCACGGAGAGACGAGCGGAACCACATGGTTTTCCGCAATCTACAACCCCGTACAGGAGCTTTTTATAAGAAATCCATACCACGTCGGTTTTATGGTATGCTGGCTTTAATCGGCGGGTTGACGTCATCGCCTGACCCGATTACACGCATCTTCGTCGAGAAGTGCCGTCCTTGAACACAGCTCTCCCGAACCCTCTCAATCTTCTGCGAGAGCTTGCACAGAATCAATCCATTCGCTATTCATAAAAAACGACATGTCTCTTGTTAATATTCGCGTTTGCGCGCAACTACTTTGTGTTTTGTTGTCAAGGCGAACAACCGTGTTGACTAACATTTCACACCTAAGCGCAAAGGAAATCTCGCGACTACTCAGATTGGTTGCTACTCAACATATCTTAATTTTGTATCTTTACAGTTCCCCTCAGCCAAGTTTCCGGAGAGAAAATGAGAGATGTCTCTTGCAAATGTTTTTTTAGGTTCCGTGCTCGTAGGTTACCGCAGCTCTTATTTCTCATCACCCATCATAGGTCGTCTGACGAGTTTTCAAAATGCTTATATCAAGGACGAAATGTGTGGATCCGTTCTTCGGTGATCTCACACAAAAAATCGTCGGAGCAGAAACAGTTCTTCTATGTGCATTCTCTTTATTTCTTCAACTGTTTATGTTGAAGGTATGTGTAAAACCTTAGCACAAAACCTTATCCACTAATATGTAATATATATTGGTCCAATCATATTATATATTATATAATTATATTATATTAGGGCAGGTGTAGTGTAGCGGTTAGAAGTTCCGCTTCCTGCACGATCGATAGGAGGTTCGAATCCTCCCTAGCGCTCACCAAGTCTTTCATCCCTCCGGGGTCGATATATTGGTACCCTACTTGTCTGGGAGAATAAAAACACTGATTTGACCCATCGGCTAGCCACCGCAAGGCATTGTATAGGCAGGTTACACGTTCGTGAAAATTTTGAATTGAAGTGAACGTTGGGACGCATCCCAAGCGGATTGATCAACGCCAGACACTTTATCCTTTATCCTTTATTAGTCCAACGTGCGCTACATATATGGTCGGATCAGAGCCACGCAGGTCTGAAGCCTGTAGTTGCGTAAATGGTTGTCATCGAGATGGGACCCTCGTTGGGAGCGTGTAAAGAGGGTCCCGGCGGAATTTCGAGCATGCCCTGGTCATGCCTCGTCAGGGCAATTAGCGATGGTGCGTGTCCTAAAGAGATTTACTTTCGTTGATACTTAAATAGCTGACTCTGGTTACCTACCGCTAATCATACGCCGCATCACCGGCTGGGATATAATTCACTATCTACTAAATTGTTTTGGAGAATAAGACACATCCACTGCAATTTTGTGATGTGAGGTGAAGTAATCGTACCAGAAGCAAGAGAAACCCTCGACTGAAATATGAGATAAGGATGTATCTAATAGCTTCAAATTACGTACATAAAAAGTTCGTTAAAACGGAACATTCCAGCTTTCAAAAGAAACAGTAATGAGAATTATCGTCATCCTGTAACTCCCAAGCTTTTTTGTAGCTTGATTTATTTTTAGACAGAGGGACCTCCTGTATCTCTGACTTCTTGGAACTTACAGGACGAAAAAGAGTTTAAATTTGGTAAGATTTCTAGACTTTCTGAAGGTAATATAAAGACAAACCCACTCATCTAAGACGGTTGTCTGCGTCTTCATGAACGACTGGAGCGTGACCTCGTCGAAGTATGTTCGCGTATCCGCCGGCATATCCACTGCGTACGTTATGTCTCGGAGGCATTCGCGGAGAATCCGCCGGGACCCTTTTCACCGTTCCCTACCCTCGTTCATATTTGTACTCCTAATGCAGTTGGTGAAAGTCTAACTTCGACTTCATCCGCTCTTCTAGACGTGGGACATTGTTGGGCGCCTCGTTTGTTCTTTAATGGCATCACCCCACGAACTTGAGGTGGTACGGACTTAAGGTGTAGTATTCGTATTCGGAATCGTAGATTCTGGAGAAGAGGGTGACTCCGTCCATTTCTTTCTAATTGCCCGGAAGATGTGGTGCGTGCACAGAGCTAGCGCGCTCCAATCGAACTCGTTGCAAAAAATAGCGCGCTGGAACGCTCGAGGCCGTATCTTCCGGGCCGTTTTTTACAGCAATTAGGAAGATAGGGACGGGATCAGCCTTCTCTCCATAATCTACGACTCCGTCTAGGCATAACCCACCTAAAACCCGTACCACCTCAGTTTAGTGGGTTGATGGCTTTAAGAGAATCCAACACACCTCAATTCGTGGTACGCTGCCTTTAAAGGACACTGATAATCATTTGCGAGGTACTGAAAAGACACAGCGGAAACTTGTCTGCTCAATACTGTTACTGGAGATTATTGAAAAACCAACATCTAACAGCTATAAAATACATCCACGCCTGTTTCCTCAACTAGTTTTTTTTTTTAAGTATTCCTGAATTCAATTCATTAAATATTTTATTTATTTTTATTGAATATTTTGCTTATTGTTGAATAGTTTCATTGAACTTATTCTTGAATTTAAATATTTTTAAAAAGAGCCCAACACACTCAGTTTTGTGGTACGCTACATCCAGGCAAACATTAGTAAGGCATTTATAAACATTAATGAGGTACTAAAATAGCCAGTAGTAGCTCGTTTGACCTATTGAAAAATCCCTAATGGAGGTTATTAAAAAGGCAAGCGCCAATAGTTATAAAATATTTTTACATCTGTTCCCTCAAATGGCAGATATTACTGCACTGGCAGACATAAATAATTTACAGGTTTCACACACATTTTGTGGATGGAACTCCGACTTTTTTTACGTATTGTTGTGTATGATGTGTACACTGGGAGCGTTTTGTTATGCAGTTCACCTAGTCGGCCATATACGGGTCATCATGGTTGCACCACCATCGGAAATAGATAGAGTTTGCATTTCAGAACGATGATTATTCTTTTACGAGACGAAAAAAGAAGTTTTCTATTACTTTCTATTTATTTCTGTTCAGTGTTTTTTTTTTGTCTTTCTCTATTTTTAGTTCATTGGAGCAGTTTTCTTATCGACTTTATTCACCGAACATGTGATCAGCTTTTTATTAGTGGCACATCGTTTAATTTATACTATAGCCCCGTTTAAGGCAGCGAGAGTCCTTAATCCGACTGTACTTAAAGTCAGCCTAAAAATTTTCATCAGTCATACAAAATCTAACTAATCTAAAAAATGTTCGCTCATTTTTATGTTTAGATAAATGTGGTCTTACTTGTGTGTTTTTTGATTTCTATGCTGTGCTTTTTGTGGTCACCACTGGCTGGTGTGATGTTCTGTTCACAATCAATGACAAGACACATTATGGAACTTCCTTTAAAGTTCATGTTACAGTGGTAAGAATCAGGACGACTATACGATTTATGTTATTAGACGATGTTCAATCTGTTGGGTCTCAGCTAACTGCAGAGCTCATACAACAGATTCCAGGATGAATACCGTTTCTAACTACATGGTAGGAGCCTATACTATCACAGCATATACGATCTTAGCAGGAGTTCTTATTGTACGAGGAAACATTAGGTTGAGGAATAATGCAGAACTACGGATGATGATACAGGTTAGTTTTTCTTTGTTTTTTTTTACAGAACAAGTCATACGGGCTAAACCATTCTAGATTCAGGCGGAATATATTGTAAATTTTTACAGAAGGACAAAGGGTAGAGGGAGAGCACTGTATTGATCAGTCCCTATGGAAATGCGGCTATACGTTCGACTTTCGCATCACCCTTCGAATCTGTGGTGGTGCGGGTTTCAGGTGGGTTGTGCCTATACGGTATCGTAGATTATGGGGAGGGTGGTGATTCCGTCCATTTCTGCCTAATTGAAGTAAAAAACGGCCTGGAAGATGCGACTTTGAGCGTTCCTAGGCGCTATTTTCTACGAATTTTCTACGAATTGGAGCGCGCCAGCCTTGTGCACGCGCCGCATCTCCTGGTCTTTTTTTACGGCAGTTAGGAAGAAATGGAAGGAGTCACCCTCTTCTCCATAATCTACGATTTCGTATACGAATACTCCACCTGAAATCCGTTCCAACTCAGATTCGTGAGATGTTGCCTTTGAGTTGAAGGAGGGTGATTCCGTCCATTTTTTCCTGTATCAGTGGAAAACAGACGGCCCCGAAATGCTGCTTCTTATGATGGCTTCGGTTGCGATGCGCAACGCTTGCGCTCCACATCGCCCCGCCTGCGATTCGTCGATAACCCGTTCGGACGAATCACAGGCAGGGGGCGGCGCAAGGGTGGCGCGCTTCAATTGAGGACATCGTAAGAGACAGGGTTTTGGGGGTTGTCCGTTTACACTGATACAGAAAGAACAAGAAGAGATCACCCCTCTCCCCCTCTCCATAATCTACGATCCCGTATACGAATACTCCACTTGAAATCCGTACCACCTCAGATTCGTGGGGTGGTACGCAGATTTCCTTTAAACAATAATTTTTGTTAACGCGTGTGCAGCCATACAATGGCTTGCGAAGGAAAGCCGATGTGACAAGTCAGTGTTTTATCGTCTCAGACAACTCTGGCGCCAAATTATCGGGATGAAAGGATTGGTTGGCACTAAAGCGGTTTCAGACAAACGATTGCAGTAACAGCAGAATCTCTTCACCGACTGTGCCGGATGTATGCATGCGTGTAACTCCATCCATCGTACCTCACTTTTCAGCAAGAGTTTGTTCGTGAATAGATACATCGTCAACACTAATACAGACTGTGAGGGTGAAGCCCAGAAACAACGTTGTGCGCCCAAACGTGATAAAAGGTGCTAAATGGGGCTGTTTGGGGGCCTGGGCAAATCCTGTACAAGGGTGGTGCCTCAAAACAACGTTAATACACTTACATTCGTTCTAGCGTTAGAGATGAGCACATCACATATAATCGGACCCCACATTTAAATAAAGAATGTCTTTGTTGTACTCACCCTATTTTAAAGGGTGAGAAATTTCAGGAATATGATTGCGAAACAGGAGTTTATGATACGAGTGCAGACAATCTTCTCTGATCATAAAAATCGCAGCATCTTTTCCACTCTACTTTTTCTTAGTGCTCTCATCCATCCAAAGAGTTGTCATCCAATGAAGTTAACAGATTTGGTAGCAATGGTGAGGAGGCGAGAAGAAAATAATGAAATTCGCAACTACATCATATAGAACTACAGAAAAACATCGATTGATCTGATTTGTTGCCCACTCGTTTCCACTATGCCTCCTGAATCTCACTATCAAAAAAAAAAAAACTCAAATGGAAATGATCAAGAAACTGTTTAGATTGCTGTAATGTCAACAATCGGGATCTTCTACTTTTTCTTTTGGCAGTTCCATTATTCTCTGGGTCTCAATCCTGTTACCGGTACAATCATCTACGAAAATCTTACATTGCTCTACTACGACGCTGTTGTTCTCCCTTATTTGCTACTGAACCGGTAAGATAAATTGAATATACCAGACTTATCCCTCATCCCTGCTGTACTGGATCCGTTGCGGACACGATGTACACATTCTGGACTGAAGTTAATGTCATAGAGGGTTCACTTACGAAAGAAATATTTGGTCTGACAAATGAAAGCTGCATTTTCATCAATCAAAGGCTACTAAATCACTGCTTCGCCTATTATCTCAACCTTTTTCAGCTCTTTCCGAAAACGATTCGTTGCGATGTTCCACAGGAATAGTACTGTTTGCTCGACAAAATCAATGGTCCACAAAGATGTGTTCTTCCTTGCGGTAGCTAGAACCAAATGGTTAGGAAAACGAACCAGGATTGCATCATAAAGCATCTCTTCTTTTGGGTGCCTATGCGTGTATACAGTGTAATATACACTTTGTTTTCGCATACTCACAATGTATTTATGCTGTATATTTGCTTATTTACTTATTTAAAAAATCAATAAACATTTGGAGCAGGTGTTCCGCAGTTAGCAAGACATTCCACTGCGATTGCACTGTAAATGTATAAAACCGCTTTGGAGTCGACTGAGGTTTTCATCCTTCCAGATTCGCTAAATCCGTATCTGAGTTGTAATCAGGAACATAAAGATTTTAGGATGAAGATCTGATCATCATCGACTGGTCCCCGCAAAACATCCTATAAGTTAGATGTGTTTGCAAATTTTAAACGATTCTGAATTGAAGTGAACACCTTCAATATTCACTTTAACACTTATTACTTCACCTTTAAAATATCTATTCATTTATTTATGTCCGTTTTCTTGGCAAGGGGATTGATTCATAACGAATATTTCTTTCTCTCTACTTCACACACAATCACCATGGTTTCTAGTCCGTGAAATTGAATGGAGAATGTGAATAGAAAGTGCAAAGCGGCCGTTCAGACAAACGTAAGTCTCGGTCCTTCTACCTTCGTCTTGAAATAATATCATTTCATCCCAGACCGTGGTAGCGCAACGTACTATTCAAACATGTTGACCTGAGAAACTATTCTTTTTAGTTAAGCACTTGTATTTCCACTATTTTTCTTGCCCTTATAATATTTGTTTACACTTTAATTAGTGTTTATCTTTGAAATGTTTTTTTTAAATAAAGAATTCATTTCAAGCAATTCATGTTTTTTTTTTTGCGTTAGAGAACATACAGCAAATAAATATAGTCGGCGCACAACGGATGGTTAAAAGCATCATCCCACGAATCTGGCGTGGTACGGATTTCAGGTGGACAATGCCTATGCAGGGTCGTAGATGATGGACAGGAAGGTGATTCCGTCCATTTCTTCTTAATTGCCGTAAAAAATGGCCCGAAAGATGCAGCGCGTGCACAAGGCTGGCGCGCTCCAATCGAATTCGTAGAAAATAGCGCGCCGGAACGGTCTAAGCCGCATCTTCCGGGG
Organism: Necator americanus; assembly: GCF_031761385.1. Classification (NCBI taxonomy): domain Eukaryota; kingdom Metazoa; phylum Nematoda; class Chromadorea; order Rhabditida; family Ancylostomatidae; genus Necator; species Necator americanus. The sequence goes on along the minus strand of NC_087375.1, from coordinate 5,950,018 downwards.
CGTTTTCACGGCCGTTAGGAAGAAATAGACGGAATACCAATCCTATTCAACATCTACGATCAAGTATAGGCATTGCCCACTTGAAATCCGTACCACCGCAGATTCGTGGGGTGATGCCTTTAAATGACGACGACCGCTTCCCCCACCGAGATTGAGTCAGATTGAGTTATAAGGACGAGAATTATTCCGATCCTTTTGGTGTCTCGTCGTTGGGATAGTTTTACTCTACAAAGCTATATTGTTGTACCGTAATGCGTTATTAAACCACTGTACGGTGTAGGAGAAATACTGTTAGGTTACTGTATAATTTTGAAGAAAAAAGTTCGTAGGAGAACATTTGGAGAGAAGAGTAGATTATTCTGGTATGCTTTTCTAACATCTTGTTCTATAAATACGAAAATGTGCTAAGGTGTGACCCCCTTTATCGCTAACTTATTGAGGAGATATAGTCTCCTCAATAAGTTAGCGATAGGGGGGTCATACCGTTCTCCCACAGCCTACTATTGTCATTTGTTGGACTCAGCATAGAATGCGCCTTTTTTGCTTTTAAGAATAGATCTTCTTCTCATTATATTCCATTACGTTCGTTTGAAAACTCCGATTCCGGTGTGTCTCACTCTTCTCCACTTCAAAAAGGCCGATGATTCGGTCAAGACGGATCGATGAGCATTGGACAGCCAGGGCATCCTCACTCGATACACAAAGACATTTCGTGAGTTGTATTCTAAGTCGGCGAAAACTTCCCCATTCCACAATAATTTCACACTCAGCGTGAAGAGAGGGACTCGACAAGGTGACACAATTTAATCCAAAACATACAATGAAACGTTCGAGAGCATAATGCAATGACTCGGTTGGGAAAACATGGGAGTGAAGGTTTGTGCCCGTCAGCTACAGCATCTTCGGATTGCTGACGATTGATAATATGAAGGACCAGCTAGGCTGAACAGACCCTTCAAAAGACGACGTTCACGAAGCAGTAGGTTTCTGTTACTTCATTCACGCTCAACGAAACAAATGTATCCGACTGTCCCGGTTATGTATGCCTATATATGTATATCGGGAAACTATCATGATGATTTGATATTCTACCTGGATGGAAGTAACGAGGGAACATACAAGAGGATCAAGGATGTAGCAAGAAGATCAAGATCATTCTGCTCAATGCTCATCTATTCAACACTACCGTTCTTTCTCTTTTGACCTAGGATTCGGAAGTCTGTGCGTTTTCCAAGCAGGATAGATATGCAGTCAGCGTCATAGAAAATATATTGACTGAACTCGATTGAAGAATTGTTAATCCAACGATCACACGATAGAGTTGGCAACTCTCAGAGTTGTTCTTGTGAAGCAGGCATTTTCGGAAACGTGTAGATACTTAACCTAAACTGTAGCATCGTCTTCATTCAGCAATGGTGCTCCGACATGAAATTGTTTTCCACCACAGTTGTCATCCAAGAATAAATACGTTAGATTCGTAGGGTAATGCCTTTAAACGTGTTACAGGAAGACCACTGACTCGATAACCAGACTTCTAAAAACTAGAAAAACAAAAGTCGAATATGTAAATGCAAAATTCGAAAGAACGGTGATTCCTTATAAAAACAGGGAGTTATAAAAAAGAGGATCAAGCTGATTCCGATGACAGTTCCATAACCGATGTTGATCAACATTCAGCAGCACACGAAAATTGATTGAAACATCCTTTAGGGGAGTGAATGACTAATATCGGAATCCATGGTAGAACAGGGAATTTCATAGATCAACAAGTAATACCCTCAATTTGAAGAAAGAGACTTTGATTCAACGACCACACGATAGAGTTGGCAAATCTCAGAGTTGTTCTTGCAAAGCAGGGATCTTCGGCAAGACTGTAGATACTTAACCTAAACTGTAGCATCGTCTTCATTCCTCTCTTTCTTGTTTTCCTCACAGTTGTCATCCAAGAAAAAACTAGATTTATTAGCACTGACTTTGATGAGGAGATGAAAAGGAGACGAAATTTTCGGATAGACCTCTTTTTCTCACTCACGGCTATAGTTCTATATCAAAGGATGCACCAGGGTGGTACGGATTTCAGGTGAGCAATGCCTATACTTGGTCTTAGATGATGGACAGAAGGGTGATTCCGTCCATTTCTTCCTGATTGCCGTAAAAATCGGCATGTTGGAACGTAGTTTTTAATTGATTTTCTTGATAACGCCAAAACGTTAGCTATTGTTTAATAAAGACGATCAATACTAATCTTGGCTACAGCTCAAGAAAATCAATTAAAAGGCCATAACATCGTTTTCTGGATCTGGATTGTGCGGTCAATACAATCTTTTATGAAAATCTCACGTGATTCTATTTTGATGCCGTCGCTTCACCTTATATGTTGTTAAAGAGGTACGCTATGAGGTCAAGGGTATATAAGAATCATGTGTTACTATATGCACCCCCGTCGCCTTGGATTATTTGCCCGTTCGGTAATAGAGTCGACTACACGAGTAATCAAGGAAGAGGAACACTATTTTTATATTCATAAATTTTTTTATATTTTATTTTTCTACTGGGTTGAGAAATGAATCGTGAGCGTTTTTTTTTCGAAACAGAAAAAAAAACTTGCAAAATGTTATATGCCATTCCATAGAGAATTTCTCACTCCACAAAATATTCTTGTTCCGATCCTTTAGTCTTATTGACTCCTTTTTTTTAGAGATAATTGAAATGGAGTCTCAAATTGACAAAACGGACCAATTTCGACACTTTCGGTTTTTTTTTCTGCACTTGGTTGAGGTGATAAGGCAGCTGAAACTCTGAGATTTGTGCTGGGCGTGGAGGGCGTCGAAGAGGCATGAAAAATAAAGGCGAAAAATATCCCAAAAAAAACGAATAAATTAGGAAAAAATGGAAAAAAGCGGTAGATGGCATGGAAATGCTGTTGTAGATAGAGATAAAATTGTTGAAATCTTCCGAAAAGACTGGCAAAGGAAAGTGCACTTCAGGGTAATTTGCAGTTCTTTTTGTTTTCAGAAAAACTGAGGGGAAAAAAATGAGATTTCCCTCAACCTGCGATAATTATGTTGAGTGGAATTTTATTCTCCTTCATTCTCGAGAATAGCTCCTTCTCGATACAAAGACGACTGAGCTGCAGAGCCATCACCGTGTGGAGTAAATGCGAAGAACTAATAATGTCGAAAACGTTCTACCAACTCCACTTTAATGATCTTAAAAACAAGAATTATTAGAACTAAAAACCCAAGATAAAAACTCTTGCAAAGTGAGAAATTCTCCTTCGAATGATTCATAACATGATTCATAAGAAATGCTTCTAATTAACAATTTTTTAGAACAAATTTTGCTAAACAAAATATTTTCGGAAACAGCTCCAAGTGAGCCATTTGCTTGTATTTTTTTCTTTTGATCGTTAAATTATCGTTTAAGGAGTTCCAGAAAAAAAATAGACGACATACCGTCATTTTTACAAAGTCCGTGCACTCGCATCTATCTCTTCGTTGCGCATTTTTAATCTTGATAGAATGTTATGTTGCGCAAGAAACGATAACGGCTGTCTAATTGATGAGGAAAAAACTAACGGTGAAAATTTGTGAGGAGTGCAAACTACATTTCTTTAATCAGGAAATGAAAAAACGAATACGTGGTGTGAATGTGTGATTTTCTCATTGAAAATCCTCCTTTTTTCAGAACTCTTCGCCCAAGTCTCGTGCGTAAGCTTCGGAACAATAAAGATATGATGAAAGCACCTTTCAATACGTCATCAAATATCGAGTAAACGAATTGGTTTGGTTTTTAGGGACATGTATCGTATCTACATACGTGTAGATGAGGTCATAATGCAAAATTGTACACTGCGTGGTACCTACTGTGAAAGGACAACTCGACTGTACCCCCACCATTCCCTATTTTTTGGGAAATCTCAACGTATCTACCTTGACCATAGAAGCTTTTTAGATGTGTATTGTTGTTGGGTTAAAGGCATTGCTCCACGAATCTGAGGTGGTACGGATTTCAGGTGGAGTATTCGTATACGGGATAATAGACTATGGAGAGGGAGATGATTCCGTCCATTTCTTCCTAATCGCCGTAGAAAAAAAAAACAGCCCTGAAGATACGACGTCGGGCGTTCTGGTGCACTATTTTCTACAAGGAGTTCGACTGGAGCGCGCCAGGTTTGTGCAGCGCCGCATCTTCCGGGTCGTTTTTTAGGGACATTATCGAGTTGAAGGTAAATGGACGGTCATAACCCTCCAAACTTAAAAAAAAAATAATCTACTATCCAAAACTTATTTGGGAAATACTCACATCTGAAATCCTTGACCACCTCAGAACCTTTTGAGGTTGATTGCCTTTGTAAATGTAAAAATACCATTTATCTTGAGGATTTATGATGATCATGACAGAGCTTTAGTCTAACACTTTTGAATAATAAATTGTGTTATTAAGTTATCAAATTGATCGTTATCAAATTGTCCTAATTCTTATGTGTATTGTCGTTATTTCGCTACATTTTGATTTGAAAGTGGTAAATAATTTTGAAGTGCGCCGTAATACCCTTGTTGTTTCCAAAAAAATCCCAGTTGATCTCATCCAGTTTAGATCCAATATGAAGATACTTTAAAATCGAGAGGATATCAAGGTTATTTCCAGCGTAGATAAGGGATAAAGGATGAAGTGTCTGGCGTTGATCTCTCCGTATGGGATGCGCCCGAACGTTCACTTCAATTCGGAATTGTTTGATGTTCACGTAAGTGTAACCGGCACATAATCAAATGAATTGCGGGGCTAGCCGATGTGCCAGGTCCGTGTTTTTATCCTTGCGGACAAGTCTGGTACCAATTTATTAACCCCGGAGGGAAGAAATGCTTGGTAAGCAATAGGGCGAATTCGAACCTACGATTGGTCGTGCAAAGAGCGAAACCTCTAACCGCTATACTACAGGTAGGAGTTCTCCTTGTGTAGGAGGACCAACGGATCGAATTTCGTGGTTCCTTAATAAAACTGTGAGTTAGATTTTGCCTAAAATATCGTCTCAGTTGTCGAACACTATTTCGTTGATCGATTACGCAAAGTGGGGGTTGAAGGCAGCTGTTTGATAGAGTCTTTTGATGTGACCTCACTCTACACGAATGTGAAAAACAGTGAGGCACTACAAGCTCTTTCTGAGATTTTAGCTTTACACGATAACAACATAGAAACATATGCCATTAGTGGAACTTGCATAATAACAATAAGCACTATACTATAACCACTATACTCCTTTTTTACAAACATTTTACTTTTTAAAATTTCTATCCCCTTAAGCTCGTTTATTATCGCATCTCCTCATTTTTAATTTAAAATTCAGAAGAAGTTCGCAGATTCGAGCGTGGCTAGTTCCAGTTTTGTGTTTTGTGGGAGTTTGTTTGAGGACGGTATGCAGGAGGACAAAAAGTAAAAATACGACAAGTTCAAGGTTATAGCTAAAGTGCCAGGAATCAAGCTGGGAAAGCCGATAACTACATATAAGCGTTCCTTACCACCGTGCACGTCACTTTCTCGAAACATGGGAATCATTCTTCACTTAGGCTATTGTTGGGGGACGAGAAATAGGGTACCAGCGGATTCTCCGCGAATGCCCCCGAGACATTTCGTGTACAGTAGATGTGCCGGCGGCTGCGCGTCACCTTCTCGGAACATGGAAACCACTTTTCACCAAAACTATACTATCGTTTGAGTTGTCGTTGAAGTATTCATATTTCCGTAACGAAGATGGCTTGCAAGCTTTGAACAAGTCATGAAAATTACCTGCAAACATTCTGCTTCCTATCCATCTTCCCAAGTTCTTAGCGCCCAAGTCCAGTTTCTGTACAACTCAGTCACGCTCCAGAAAAATTTCGCATCTGTTTTAAAAAGCCATCTTTGTAGAGCTGGAAGTGTATGGTTAAGAGTCCTTATCCAATATTAGTTTTTATTTAATGTGTCAGCTGAATGTCAGACGTTCAAAGGGCTTTGCAAATCAGGAAGAAATATACTCCAAGTGAAATAGTGTCAACTGATTGTTGCAGGTCAGCATAAGTGAGTAGTTTCAGACGTCCTGTCATTAATGGTCAACACAATAATTTTGTAACTAATACATTCGTGGTCTTTCAATAGGAAGTGAAAGGACCATAGGCCAGGTTGCTTAGAACAGACAATCACCAGAGTGTACGTCTCTACAGCAGTGATGAAAATAAACGGTTAATGGATAAGCCACATCAAATCAAAAACGACAGTGAGGAACGCTTCTGATCTACTAAGTATCCGACGTTTTTCCTCGGTTTTGTGAAGTTTGCAGCATTTCTCTTAATTGGGGCTAGGAACTTTGCTGGTATTGCTGCTGGGATACGAATCGTGTCGAATTTTTCTCTTAAGAATTTCCTAAAGAAGCTTGAACTACTGGGTCAGTGGTCTTTCTGCTGTGCGCCTAGTATCCCGTGGAGCCCATTCGTTCACGGCTCTAGTGCAACACTTTCCCTGTCAATTCCGGCGGCGTCTCTAATCTTCGGTCGCTGACGTAGGATAGAACTTCGAACAACGTCCCTCATTTCTGTGAACAGGGATGCTCCTAGCATCGCTCTTTCGATTACGCGTTCAACGACGCTTACTATGTTTTCTCCCTGCTTGCGAAGTGCCCAAGTTTCTGAGGCATAGGTTGGGGCAGGAAGTACGACGTATCGAATAGGGGAGCACAGAGCCGGCTTTTTTGGTCCTCTTTACTAAATCCTCGATGTCCCTTTCATTTCCTCATGCCCAGCTCGGGGGTCAGATCGTTTTTTCATTTTCCGACTTATATGAATTCAGCAGGTGCATTCGAATGTGTTCGTTCCGTTGAGCATGAATAGGGTATTCGAAATCCATCGTTTCGCATGAAAATCGTTTTTTGCAGATGCACCCACATGTTTTGTCGAAGTCGGCCAACATTCGTTCCGTTTGGTTGATGCTAGATCTCATCAGAACAATGTCATCAGCAAAGCCGAGATGGCGTAGTTGCCGACCATCTACCGTCACTCCCACGTCATCCCTCTCCAACTTTCTCATTGCGTTGTCGAGAGTAGTCTTGAATATTTTAGGTAAAATTGTGTGTCACCCTACCAGACTCTTCTCTTCACGTCAGTGGTGATATTCTTGTAGATTGGGAAAATTTTCGTCGTGAAGTTGCTGGACAACTCTCGAAGTACTATTTTCTATTTTATGTACTGTGTAGGGACGGCTTAGTTGTGTAAGCCCATGACCGCTTTCGTTTCAACTGAGACGAAGGCCTTATTTAAGTCGATGAAGGAGATACATAGCGGCATCTTGTACTCTGGCGATGCGTCGATGAGTTACGATACAATGTGAATGTGTTCAATGGTGCTGAGACCTTTTTGAAACCCTGCTTGCTCGCTTGGCTGTCCTTCCTCTAACATATTTTCAATCCCTTTTGCTACCACCGTTGTGCCTGCAATCAAGTGACTGGGAGGTGCAAGGGAGGCGGTTTGGAGTCGCCTCCAACAAATAAGCTCCACATGCCCACACCGGGAGAACGAAAGTTCTCCCAGAAACTCATGGGACTAGAGGCTTGCAACCTGCCCATGGGTTTTAAAATTTTTAAGCAAAACACAGTAATAGAAAAGAGTCTCCTGATTCCGGAGGAAAGCCTGGTACGGTAGCGCCAGGTAGGACGGGGTTGCGGAGTCATGTAGACTACCAAAACGGAAAAGGACTAGGATGGCGACTGACTTATAACGCACGTACGCTTGCATCGGAAGCGGCCATCGAAGATCTGATGATGCAAGCCAAGAAGATCAAGTACGACGCCATCGGACTGACCGAGACGAGACGACGTCACCCTCTCAACGCCGTATATGAAACTGGAGAAGAACTGTTCTTAGGAACATGCGACAGTAGAGGTGTTGGTGGAGTTGGCGTCCTCGTCAACACGAGTATGGCAAAGAACATCGACTCTTTTGAACAACTTACGACCCGAATCGGACGTCTGCGGATGAGAAGATGTGGCCCAATACCAGCTTTGACTATTTTGTTTCGTCACATAGCTCGAGAAGAGTCGAGCTTTTTATGGACCTAGAGTTCTACAGAAGATCATGCCTTCTACAGGTCATGTTGGTTTCAACGCTAGGTTGGCCCAGAAGAACGCTGAGGAACTTCCTCGGGACCCACGGCCTACAATGGAATGACCGAGAGGCTCTCCGGTTCATCATGACGACTAAGACCATCCTGAACTCGCATTTCAAGCCCTCTTCTTTACGCTGACGTGAGTCACCCGGTGGAGGTACCGTAATGAAATAGACCACATCATCGCCAATAAAGGTTCTGCCTACGGACGTGGTTTGTACCAAAGTTCTTACGGATCAGACCATCGCCTCCTCCAGGAAGATTTTCCTTCAGAGAGCGAGAAAGCCGCAGTTCAGAGAGAAATCCCAGGACTACCATCAACTGGGATCTCTTCGCTACGCTGCCGCTTTGGGAAGATTCTGCATGGCAATCGACGAGGAATATGACCGGCTTGTCGAACACCTTCACACTGGCAGAGGCTGAGAGTTTTAAAACCACCAGAGGCGCCTGTCTCTTGAAACTCTTGAGCTGATACGCCGCGTGAGCAACACAGCCGCAGGGACCAGAACTCACGTCCGAGCTCCAGGCTTTGCCAGAGGCGATAAAGGAAGACCTTAAAGAGGGGAAGTGCTGGCTGAGCTCGGGCGGGAAAAGCATCCGCTATGCCCGTCGAAACTTCGCCAGTCGCAAGACGAGGATGACTGCTCTCCGGAACCCAAGGGAACAGCCATTGCATCGAGAAGGGGGATGGAGAAAATCATCTACGACTTCTACTTGATTCTTCGACGCCATGTCCACTTGCCTCCTCACCATCTGAGGGAAGATGAAAAGTATTCAGGTTCTCCCGTCCAAATACGACATGCTATCATGTCGTAGAAATCGTACGGCACCCGGTCCCGACAGAATAAGACCAGAACACCTGAAGAGCCTTCCGCCGTACTCATCACACCCTGGCGAGGCTCTTTCACGTTATCTGTCGATGCAGGTTCCTAAACAGTGGAAGACCAGCAAGACCGTGTTGTTGTATAAAAAGGAGATCCCATGACATCGGCAACTATCGCCCAATCTGCCTACTGTCCGTATCTGAGCTCTTTACAGAGTAATCCTTAATAGGATTGAAAAGTCTTGGATGAAGGACAGCCATCAGCAGCGGGTTTCGAAAGGATTCGCACGATTGACCACATTCACACTGTTTCGAAACTCATCGGTATCCGAGTACGATGCCGCTCTTCTCACCTTCATCGACTTAAAGAAGGCTTTCGACTCGGTTGAGACGAGCGGTCGTGAAGCCTTGGACAACCAAGGCGTCCCTACTCGTATATAAAGGTACTTCGAGTTGTACGTAACTTCACGACCGGAATTTCGCCATTCTACAAGAACATCATCATTGACGTGAAGAGAGGTGATACATTTCACCCAAATATTCACAGCCACCCTCAGAACGCAATGCGAAAGTTGGAATGGGACGACATGGGTGAAGTTGATGGTCGGCAGTAACCATTTGCGCTTTGCTGATGACATCGTACTGCTAACACCTAGCATCAGCCAAGCGGAACGAATGCTGACCGAATTCGACGAAACATGTGGATGCATCGGTCTTCGCTGAATCTACAAAAGACGATGTTCATGCGGAACGGATGGGTCTCGGATGCCCCATTCACGCTCAACGGAACGAACATATCTGATGCACCAGTACGTTTATCTGGGTCGGGAATTGAACATGATGAACGACCTGACCCCGAGCTGGCAGGAGGAGACAGCGGCTTGGGGAGCGTACAAGAGCATCGAGGATGTAGTGTGAAGACCAGGAACACCCGGCTCCGTGCTCACCTCTTCAACACCACCGTACTTCCTGCTTTGACCTATGCTTCGGAAACTTGGGCATTTCCGCAGGAAGAAACGCGGTGGCGTCATTGAACGCGCGATTGAGAGAGTGATGCTGAGTATCCCGTTTCACGCAAGTGAGGGACGGATTCGAGTTCTCTCCTACGTCGCGATCGAAGATTAGAGACGCCGCCGCGTTTGCCGAAAGTAATAAGGTGGGCCGGACACTGATGCGCTTTGAAGACAACCGTTGGACCAGAGCCGTGAGCGACTGGTTCCCCGCATATTAAGCGCACTACAGGAAGACCGCCGACCCGATGGTCATTTCTTCCGAAGTCCTTGAAAGAAAAATATGATGCTCTTCGTGTCCCACGCGAAAGGAGGAACCACTGGGCTACTCTGACACGCGATCGGGACAAATGGAAGAATTACTGGCGCCCGCTCGACCGGTTCGAAGATCAACGGGAGTCAAGGTGATCAAGGTGACCACTGTTGTGAAGAGTTTGTAGATAGCGGGTAGGAAGCACCATGAGCGATAGCTGCTGATTTCATGGGGATCTCCTTTCTTATACAACAAAACGGTCTTGCTGACCTTCTGCTGTTTTGGAACACTGCATTTCGACAGGTAGTGTGTAAAGAATCTTGCCAGAGTGCCGATAAGAACTGGTGGAAGATTTTTCAGATGTTCAGATCTCATCCTGTCGAAATCCTGTTTTCGTACGATGTTTTACCGACAGGATAGCATGTCGTACTTCGGACGTGAGAGCCTCTGAAGTGATGTGTCCATCTTCTCTTAGTTGGTGACGAGGCAGTGGACAAAGCTGTCGAAAGGATCAGAGCAGAAGTCGGTTTCTTTGAGTCTCTTTGAGGTTCTTTTTATTGTCTTTCTCTAAAGCCTTGCGAGATCGATTGCGGAGTTTTTGATCACCTGCGGCTCGTGTTGCTCCACGCTAGCGTATTGGCTCAAAAGCTAACATCATTAGAGCATGGTTATCAGTTATGAAAGACAATAACTATGAAAGGAAAACAAGTCATGGACTACTGTGTTTAAAGATAGAACTTATTGCTGAATGATAAATCACACAATAGTATCAGAACTGTTGGATTAGTTTGTCGGATTATCTTCGTAATGTTGAACACTAATGAGCCTGAGCAAATTCGATCTGAGACCTGACCAGCTAGCAGCCACCAAGTTGGTAACAACATCGCTAAGATGGTGCCTGCCTAGTAATCATCTCAATCACTCATCTGAGCATAGTAAGAAATTTTTCTCGATGGAGAGAAGACAGTAATCCCAATCACTCATCTGAGCATAATAAGACCTTTTCTCGATAGAAAAAAGATGGTAGAACAAGTCAATCTGCAAGCAAAGAAGTATCCTGAGGCGCTTGTTTACTTCAGGTAATATTTTACCTATTTGGTGAGTCGATGGAAGGTAAAGTGAACAAGGAGGACAATTGCCATAAATAGATTCAATTCCTGGTGAAAAATCATGACTGTTAGGACTGAAGTCAAAGTGATGTAAAGGTACAGAAAAAGGATCGAGGAAAAATAGTGGGGAATATTTCCTCTCAGAAAAATAAAAGTAGACATCAGAAGAAAACTCCGCACGTGTTCAAACGACATATATAATTCCGAAACGGGGATGCGATGATCAGTCGATTAGCTGCTCTTGATCTAGATCTGTGATCTACCTGGACTCGATTACAAGATAATCTTAACAATGACTGCAATCCTTCGATGGATAGATTATGGATCCATTACAGAAAAAACACAAATTCTCCGGAAATTCTGCTAAAGAGTGCAAAACCAATCAGATTTTCAGCTTGTTGAGGAGCGAGTTCACGAGGTGGAATAAAAAAATGAGTAAAGTAGAAATAAATATGAAAATAATTGAATATTCTAGGGATGGAAATAGTGTAAAAAAGTGAAGATCAGATTTTTGAACTTTGCATTTGTTTAGTCAAATTAGATAGTGCTGAGTACACTTCAATGGGTCTGAACGTTCACAGAATTCTAATGGAAAGTCGTTAGAAATAATGAAACTTTAAAAAGCATAAAAATGAATGGTTAGTTTCAAATGGAACAGTAATATTACGGTAGCCGAATAAGCCTCTGAGACCAAAAAATCTGTATCAGCTTATCAGTGCATATTTTCCCTCCCCCATAGCTGCACATGGAGAAAACATTCAGCTTTCTCTGATAATATTTCTTCTCAGGATACATTGCTTTCTAATTGAATTCCTTCATGGTATTTCCTTCAATTTTTCCCACCCAATAGTTTTTATAAAAATTAAATCTCACGTTTGACTAGTTTACACAGAAATTTTTATAAACTTTTCTCAGTGACGCAACTCGTTCTCGAAATTTCCATCTTATATAGTCAAGGAGACGAGATTCACTAGGATTTGCACTATTTTTCATGTTATTTAGTTATCAAATAGATCTCGTAATTAAACGGAAAGTTTCACTGTGTTCTATTTGTTACAATAAATAGCTCCAAGCACAAATTTATCCACCGTATTTTAGGGAAGATAGTTCTCTTAGCTGAAGATAGAGAAGCTGATTTTTTTTTAAATGTTTTGACTTTTCTATGATGTAGTACTTTTTCCTTACATTTTCTTTACTTTTAAATATGTCGTACTATTCTTTCAATATTCTTCTATAGTATGACACAGAACTAAGATACCTTCTATTCTCGTGTTAAATGCGTTAGAACTCGGCTGTTTTAACCAATTACTGTTCAAGTGAAAATTACTGTATAAGTGATAATTCTACCAAGATTATGGTAATGAAAAATGCTAATGAATCCGCTTAGAAGCAGCTTTTTGCGGGCTCATTTATCTGGTGAACTCAAATTCAAAATTCCTTTTTTGCTTTTCAACTCAGAAAATCTCAAGTAAAAGGAGAATATGGAGTGATGCACAGATGTTAATGTCCAACCCTGAACGTTATCCAAAAAACTTTTCACAAGGGAGCACAGATAATTCACATCCATATACATTGGTACCCCTGGGGATGTATTCAGCAGCTCATGTAATATTAAAGGATATATATATATGTACGTATAAATAATAAATCGAAACGAATAAGTGTAGAGAATGACTACTAATCCTTTATTCCTATTGCCTAATCGATTACTGAACTGATCACCGGCGGAAAGTCATCATGTTTCATGTTTCATTATTCGTTCTGTCATCATCTGTTTCATTCCATTTTTCATTTTTTCTTGCCTTCTTCTGTACAATTACTAATTCATCCAACCTAAAGAGCAAAGCGACATGAACATGCGTTCAAGGTTTTCTCAGCCACTTTTCCAACTAAAAATAGCATATACTGCTCTTGATGACGTTTTCATATCATTTTAAATATGTACCATTCAAAGTCGCCTTCATTTTATTAGAGATTAACGAAATTTAAATTAATATTCAAAATCAAAAATGAAATTAACATTTTTCTTAATCAAAAGTTGTTCATGAATAATCTTTTTTCAATATTTCCTTATCTGAAATTCATAAAAAATCATAAAATCATAAAATTTAAGAGTTTGAGAGAAGAACTTTTACTAAAATCAAAGTACTGATTGCTGGTGACTTTCGTAGCTGGCTTCAAAAATAGGGTCATGATGTAAAAATTAATAGATGCAGCATATCGAGAACGTAAAAAACTTTCCTCTTCAAAAAAAAAACCATTAACAAAGTCAAGCGTGCGTTGAGAATTTCTCAACATGGCGGGTTCTAGGGGGGGTTAGGAGCAAGAGAGGGTCGTAAGGTTTGTCAGAAGCGGAGAAAAAAAGGAAGAGAACAAGGAGAAAAAGACAAAGGGTTAGTTGATGTTAAATAAACTCATATTAAGGGATGCAAAATCCTGGAAAAATAGATGATTTTTTTTAAATAATTTTTTTTTAAATTTTGGTGTGTTTTTAAATTTTAAATTTTAAAATTGCATAATTTTTAGCCGAGTACTGGTTGGAGAAAATCCGAAATAAAAGAAGGAAATTGAGATTATGATCAATCATGAGAGGGAACGTGAGTACGAAAGCAAGAAAAAGAGTGTGTATTACACTATGCTTTCTGAACGAAGTTTACGGTAAATTTTTTAGAAAAAAATTCACAAAAAAGGATGGAAAATATTGAGTGCGAGGGAAAGAATCAAAACGAGTGACTAGTAGTGAAGAGTATTCGACATTTACAGTCAACTATCAATATAAGAACAAACCATCGAATACTTGAATAAATACAACGCATTATAATAACGTGATAAAGGTTCCGAATGTAACGAAATGGGGAGCAAATACATAATTTTAAATGAACGTGGCTAAATAAAAAATTTGACCCTCCTAAAAATTCGACTTGCTTTCATAGCTATCAAATCTAAGAGTTACGAATTCCTGTATTATTATTTTGAATGAAAGAAATGAAACTAACCAGAGATAATTTCGTATTGGGCACTAAGTGGCCATAAAGGACAAACTTCAGTTCTTTCATAGTTTGAACATTGCTTCAGCGCTCCTTAATTACAACAAATTAAATATATTATGTGCTATATTACTAAAATTCCCGTTGATTCAGTGAATCATTGCAGTCGATGGCGCTTTCGGTGATCAGGGATCAATCCCAGAGAAATGTGTGATTTTTGCATTTAGCGTTTAGGAGTTGACGTTTAGGAGAGCACATCTCTCATCTAACAATGATGAATTTTTATGCTGTCATCCAAAAAAGCAATTTCGAAGCACTTACTGAGTGAAAACAAGACATCTACAGCCATTATTAGCGATAAAATTAGTACAAAGTAGGTTCCACGAGTTAATAGGTTCCACGAGCTAAATAACGACGCTAAATGTAAATTTCATGCAATAAAATGTTTGCGAAACTGTAGAGCAAGATTTTATCTATATTCGTATGACGTTTTTTGCTTCTAATTTCTCTGGTTTTTTTTTGAAACCTAGTTCAGAAAAATTCCGAATTTTTCCTCAAATTTTCAAGTTCTTCCCAACTACATAGCTTTAGAGAGAACCAGAACACCTACAGAGATCAAAATTTGCAGATAAGGGTTTTTCTTGATGCTCTATCAAATTATGGTACCAAATTTTTTAATTGCGTCACCGTAATTTTGCAATGAGAAAAATGCGAAATTTCAGATTTTCGGTCAAAATTTGTACGATTTCCAACAGAGTCCAATTACACAGCTCTTATAGCATTGCATTCTTATTCGCTCGCACAAAACAATGGAAACATGTTATATTAGTAGCGAAAACCGTTTTTACCCTTATGTGTTGTTGTTGTTGTTGTTGTGTAAAATTTAGGCGAAATTCTAGTAAGCTCTGTTCCATTTTTTGTTTTATGGCAGTGACTGACGGTGTTTTCAATAAATAAATAAATAAATGTCTTTCATTTGTGTACCGCTACATCGTATTCTGTCGTCAGGATGTAAAACCGCTTCTAGGTGCATCGGAAATTTCTCGAATAATCCGATTGCAAGGACACACGAAGATCCCCATTCCTAGCATCTCCTAATGCTTTAACTTTACAGTTACAGACCTCAAACTTTTGATTTTGGCATCTGAGTTTTGCATTACTGTTTTTCATATAAAATATATGTCATTAATAATATAATGTATAACATATGTCTCTTATTAACGTTCGTTTTGCTTTTTGTGCTTTTACATAGGTCATAGTAGTTTTTTTTCATCACTTATCATAGGTCAACAGACGACTTTCAAAAATGCATATTTCAAGTACGGAATGTGCCAATCCGTTCCTCAGTGATCTCACACAAAAAATCCTCGGAGTAGAAACAATTCTTCTATGTATAATCTCTTTATTTCTTCAATTGCTCATGTTAAAGGTATGTGTTATCTACGAAACTTTATCCATTGGTATGTGATGCATCAGTGCAAAATGCGTAGTGGTCGAGTCAAAAGGTCTGAAACCTGGTGCACTTGCGTAAACGGCTGTCATCGAGACGGAACCATCGCTCATCTGCGTAGTTCGGTTGCAAAAAGCAAAGGTCCCATTTCGGATGCAACCGCCTAGCCTCCCGCGCCAATTCCAGCGTAGCCGCTTACACAGTAGGCAATGAGATCCGGGTCGCTCTGATCCTACTATTTGAAATAACGTGGTTAGAACTGTTTATCTGCTTAGCTGGAAAAAGTGTACATGATAGGAATTTCAATATAAAACAAATTCACGTAGAACATGTAATTGATCACAGGTCATTAAAGGATTAGAGAAATATTTTGAACAAAGTTAGTGAGTGCGAGAAAATAGAGCCTCATTTTGATTTTTGTGTATTTTCCTTGTTACCCCAGAAGACCAGGCTTGTGAAATATCATAAAATAAACAATAAAGCTTGTACTCGTTCTCGAATTGTTTGTACAGTTCATGGAAATGTTAATAGGAATAGCATTTTGTCATTTCTATCCCCTACTAGCGATGTAGTGCCCTGAAAAGTCACTTATTTTGATATTCCTAGCTAAAACTTCACCGTCTACTTATATTTGGCAGTCGTATAAAAATAAAGGATTTTTTTTTCCGCCAGAACAATGCTCTCTCACCCATGAGTCAGCGCTTACAAGCCCACAGTTTAACTAGGAAATCTTGAGGTGACTCTTCAATTATTTTCCAGATTCTCTATAGAATTTTCTGCTCTCAGTATTGAAGATACACCTCTAGAGGATAAAAAGGATAAAGTCACTGTCGTATGAATCCACCCCGAATGCGCCAGCGTTGAGGTTTTGGAACGCGTGTTAGCCTATAGAATAACTTGCGTTAGCAAGCGGATAATCAATTCAGAGTCTTTCTCCTTCCAGAAAGGTCTGCTACCAATTTGTGGACCCCAGAGGAATGAAAGGGTTGGTTTGCACTAGGGCGGTTTCGAATCCTCGGCCGTGTGGCTACAACGGACCTTTAACCGACTTTCCCACACCCGTTCTCTATACGCTTCTCTATACGATTATCCGCTTTCTGAGTTGCCCTACTTATCTAAAGAAACGTAGGAAAGGTCTAAAGGTCTTGCCACACCGAACTACCACAAAAGGTACCATAATATCGTTTCTAATTTGCGAGAGAAGGCGCCGCAACGACAAATGAGAAGTAGAGACAGCGTCCGTAACTCGATAAGAGCCTTCGCATCCGCAGACACGATGGGTAAGCGTGCTTTCGTAAACGTGGCACGTTCTTAGGTGCATCGTATATTCCTGAGAAAAAACCCAACACACTCAGTTTTGTGGTATACTTTATCCATATAAGCATTAGTGAGTTACTAAAATAGCCAGACACCTAGAAGGTGCTTCAACTGAAAAATCCTTAATGGAGATTATTGAAAAGCCAATCTTTAACAGTTGAAAAAATATTTTTATATCTGTATTCTCAAGTGGGAGATATTACTGTACCGGAAAACGTAAATAATTTACAGGTATCATGCAAATTTTGTGGATGGAAATCCGATTTTTCTTACGTACTGTTGTGTATGATGAGTGTAGTGGGAATGGTTTTTTATGTTATTGAATTAATCGGCCATATCCGGTTCACCATGCTTGCTTCACCATCGGACATAGATAGGGTTTGCATTTCAGTAATAAAAAAAAACGTTAATCCTCTTCTTTTTTTATGGAGTAAATAGAGCATTACATCTACATATTTCTATTTATTTCTATCTAGTAGTTTTTTTTTTGCAATCCCCTATTTTTAGTTCATTGGAGCGAATTTCTTGGCTACGATATTCACAAACAGTATGATTGGCGTTTTATTAATGGCACATCGTTTTATTTACACTATAATCCCGTTCAAGGCAGCAAGAATCCTTAATCCGACTTTTCTTAAAGTCAGGCAAAGAATTTCCCTGAATCATTCAGGATCTGATTAATCTTTCCGTTTACTTTTATGTTTAGATGGATATGGCCTTAGTTGTGTGTTTTTTTATTTCTCTCCTATGCTTTCTATGTACACCAATGGCTGGTGTGATGTTCTGTTCACAATCGATGGCAAGACACATTATGGAGCTTCCTTTAAAATTTTTAATAGACTGGTAAGGAGTTCAGTAGGAGACGATGTACGCTCTAGTACCCCAGCCTTACTAAGAGCTACATGATTAAACGATTTTATCACCTGAGAACCTAAAAGACCTAAAACAAGAGATTTCAGGATGAATACGATCTCTAACTACATGGTAGGAGTCTGTACTGTCATAACATATACATTACTAGCAGGAGTTCTTATTGCACGAGGAAATATTAGGTTGAGAAATAATGCAGAACTGCGAATGATGATACAGGTAAGTTTTTTTTTTGTATTTTACAGAACAAATCATTGAATCGCTAAACGTTCACACGTATTATTGTGGATTTGGAGGAAAGATTTCGTGAAAATTTTCTACGAGTTCGATTGGAGCGCGCCAGCCGTATGTACGCTATTTTTTAAAACATTTCTACAGAAGGAAATAGAATTTCCTCCTTTCGATGAGCACACTTGGGCACTATCTACTGCCCCAACGTTAAAAGCATCACCCCACGAATTTGTTGTGCGGATTCCAGATGGAGTATTCGTATACGGGATCGTAGATTATGGTTTAGGAGTATGATTCTGTCCATTTCTTCCTAATTGCCCTAAAAAACGGTCCGGAAGCGCGTGCATACGGCTGGGGCGCTCCAATCGAACTCGTTGTAGAAAATAGCGCTCCGGAGCGATCGAAGCCGCATCTTCTTCCTGGCCGTTTTTTTTAACGACAATTAGGAAGAAATGGGTAGAATCAAATTCCTTCCTATAATCTACGACTCCGTGTAAGCATAACCCACCTGAAACCAGCACAACCCCAGATTCGTGGGGTGATGCCCTTAAGGAAGAAACCTGCTATCGTTGTCTGAAGATAGCTGGATAAATTTCTGTGATATATTTGCGTAGCCTGCGTTTTTGAAACGACTGTAGACCCGTAGACCCCTCACACCTTTGATCGCGCGGACCATAGCATCTTCTCCATCTTCTTTTTCTTAGTTCTCTCAGAGTTTTCATAGAAAAAATTAACAGATTTGGTAGCAATGGTGAGGAGACGAGAAGAAAACGGAATTTGCAAGTAGATCACATAGAACTACGAGTGAATATCGACAAATTTGATTTGTTGTTCCCGTTCGCCTTCATTATGCTCCTCGCTATTAAAAAGACACTCAATGGAATTGATCGAAAAACTGTTTAGATTGCTATGATGTCAACAATTGGAGTCTTCTACTTCCTCTCTTGGGAATTCCACCGTTTTCTAAACTTGGATCCTGTTATCGATACTATCATCTACGAAAATTTTACGTTATTTTTCTACGATGCTGTTGCTCTCCCTTATTTACTGCTGAACAGGTAGGATGGATTATTTTCGACCTCTCCACTCGCTGGGGCAGGGATACCCAGACATTCTGGGCCGTAGATCATGTTATAGGGGGTTCACTTACAAAAGGATTGTTTGCTCTGGCCCATAAAAATTGGATTTTTATTTAAAAAAAAGCAATATGCAACGAAACCACTATCTGCAAAAACACTGCCACCTCTAATATTTCTTGTTTTTCAGCACTTTTCGAAAACAATTTCTTGCGATTTTTCAAAAGAATGGCACTATTTGTTCGACGGAAGCAGTGATCCGCAAAAATATTTTCGTCCTTTCGGTAACTAGGGCCGAATGATTAGAAGAACGAACTGGGTCTGCATCATAAGACATCTATCTTCTTTTCGGTTTCTATATGTACAGTATGAGATACATCTTTTGTTCGCACAGTCGCCAGGTATTCTGTTTATTTATTTGTTCAAGAAATAAATAAATATTTGATGCGGGTGTTGTGCAGTTGTTGAAAGATTCCCCTGCGATTGCATGGTCGATGGTTCGGAACCGCTGTAGAGTCGACTGACCTTTTTGTCCCTCTGGGGTTAACAAATTGGCGTCGGACTTGTCTGGGAGAATAAAAAGAGTGGCTTAGCACTCGACCAGTTCACCCCACTCATTATATAAGCTAGATGTGCGCAAACCTCAAACTATTCTGAAGTTGAAGTGAACAAGTGAAGGCATCCCTAGCTGGCTGATCAACCCTGAACCCTTCGCTCTTTATCTCTTATTCATCTATTCATACATTCAACTTCATTTTCTCAGAAGAAGCACCGATTCGTAACTAATCAACCTTTTTCTCCATTTCACATTCAATCACTGTGTATTCTAGCTTTGAAAATGAGTAGAGAATCAGAATAGAATGTGCTACCCGGTCAAGCAAATGTAAGTCGCGGTGCCTCTATTTTCGCTTCGAAATAATTTCGTTCGTCAGATCGTGATAGTGCAGTGCACTTTTCAAATGTTGTTGACCGAAGAATCAATTTTTTTTTCAATACATAAGCAAGCCTCTCCTCACTTTTTTCTGCTCTTATGCTACTTCTGCAGGGCGAGTGTAGTGTAGCGGTTAGAGGTTCCGCTCCCTGCACCATCAATCGGGGGTCGAATCCGCCTTAGTGCTCACCAAGCTTTTCATCCCTCCGGGGTCGATAAATTGGTACCAGACTTGTCTGGGAGGATAAAAACACTGACTTGACACATCGGCTGAGCCACCGCAAGTCATTGTGTAGGCCAGTTACACTTTTGTGAACCTCAAACGATTCTGAATTCTGAACGCGGTGGCGATCCAAAGCGAATTGACTAACGCCAGACACTTTATCCACTTTATAGTACTTGTGTGCACTTCAACTAGTGTTAATTTTTGAATTGGTTCTTATAAGAAATTTATTTCAACCCATTTTTTCCCGTGCGTTACAGAACTTGCAGCAAATAAATACAGTCGGTGTACAACGGATGGTTGAATAACTACGAGAACGTTCTCCACTGAGTTTGAGTGAAGTTAGGTTATAAAAGCAGAAATTATTTTTTCTAGTGTCTCATTGTTTGAATAGTGTTATTCCACAAATTTGCGATGCGAGATGCGATGCGGCGCGTGCACAAGGCTGGCGCGCTCCCATCGAACTCGTTGTGGAAAATAGCGCGCCAGATCGCTCGAAGCCGTATCTTCCGGGCCGTTTTTTTTTACGGCAATTAGGAAGAAATGGACGGAATCACCCTGCTCTCCATAATCTACTATCCCGTATACGAATACTCCACCTGAAATCCGTACCACCTCAGATTCGTGGGGTGATGCCTTTAAAAGTGTTAGTCCACGTAATCGAACTCCTAGTCCCCACAAAGTTCTAGGGTTTGCAAAAACTTCTCCACACGGTTCTCTACCGATGTTGCGCCAGTCACAATAAAGGTAAGCTGTTTACTCAGGAATATTTCTTCTACAAGCAATGATTTGAAGGAAATTTTTCGAATACGACTTCAAAAAGGAAAAGTTCGTAATTTTGATGATAACGGATAACCTTTTGAACAGTTTATATAGTTAACTAGGAGTTCCAGTGGTTTCCAACAAAGCGTCGATCGGAATCCTTCGTTCTTCTTGGCTACTTTCAACCCACTACAAGACGATTTTCCACACTGAGACTCATTCAAACCTTATCTAACAGAAAAGAGAGGTTCACACGTATTTTAAAGCATTGGCTTAGCAATAACCACAGCGATTCTATATATTTCACAACGAATCTTGCTTAACCCCCTAGGATTTCCGTGCCTCCTATCGAAGGATTCGATTTCCTCCCGCTAACCTCATACATTTCTTTCCTTTTCTTAATCCGATTATTCAATTTTAAAAACCTTAATTTCAGAAAAAATTTTAAAACCGCCAAATTCCAAAAAAAAAATAGAACTAAAAATTTACAATATTAACAAAACCGAAGGCACATAACAGTAGCAAATGCCTAGATCGAAAATAATACAGATAATGGTTATGAATATTCTTAGCAGAAGCAACAGAATGAAAGAGCATATTCAGCGTATGGTAAAAAAAAACGCATGAATTTTTTTTTCTCAAAAAAAAAGAAAAAGAAAAAGCTTGGGCACAGATGAAAAAAAACAGAAGCTAGATAGAATCAGTTTTTAAAATGACGTACGTACGAAATAAACGATGAGGAGAGAGATATGTTGGTCACGCACAACAAATTACCCTTTAAAGAATATTAAATAATGACTAGTGCATAAGATCACCACAATTAATCAATAATGCTAATTAGAAATTGTTGAAATTGTTCTGATGCTTCATTAAAACCAATTTTTCATTTTTTAGAAAAAAATTCTTTTCTTAAAATATATGCAGACAGACAACTCTCTACAAAAGTCGGCAGACTTGTTGTAAATGGAGACATGTGGGTAAGGATAAGGTCTCGAGTGGAAAATCAGAATGAACAAATGGTTGTGAATTAAATGGTTGTAGATAGGTTCCCATTACAATTAATGTATTCTGATCTTCAGCTGTTTCACCGTTAGCCGCTGCTCGTTCATTGAGACGTCGTTGAATCATTACGAGCAGTTCAGCGTCAATATCTCTTTCTTCAAAATTATCAGATGGTGCGTAGTGTTGGAGGATCGCAATCACCTGTAGGAGCTACAGTACGTAACGAACGGTAAACATAAAAATCGCACTGACTACTGTACTGAGGAACGGTTGATTGATCTCATTGATCGTTTGATTTGCGATCGATGCGAGAAGATATGTATGTACATAGCTCACCTGTCGTGGTTTCAATCGACTTGTCATCTCTCCGCAAAGTGTTTCAATGTTTGACTCGTCTTTTCGGCTCTGGAACAGTTCGTCATCGGTTGTTATGTATCGATTTATGTGTCAAATCAATAAATAAATTTCAGAAATTTATTAATTTAATCAATCAATAAAGGCATCACTCCATGAATCTGAAGTGTTACGGGTTTCAGGTGGAGTATTCGTATAGGGGATCGTAGATTATGGAGAGAAGGGCGATTCCGTCCATTTCTTCCTAATTGACGTAAAAAAACCGGCCCGGAAGATACGGCTTCGAGCATTCCGGCGCGCTACTTTCTACAATGAGTTCGATTGGAGCGCGCCAGCCTTGTGCACGCGCCGCATCTTCCGGGCCGTTTTTTACGGCAGTTAGGAAGAAATGGACGGAATCACCCCCTCTCCTTAATCTATGATCCCGTATAAGAAAACTCCACCTAAAATCCGCCATGTACCACCTCAGATTCGTGGGGTGATTCCTTCAAGCAAATAAATTCCTTAGTGGCTTTTCGAGTAACAACAGATCTATGTACTTGTAATCGAATCTTCTTCATAAACAAAAAAAATGATAATTAAATTTAAAAAATAACAAAAAATAAAAATAAACAATGAATATATAAAACAAAATAAGTGGTCTTTCAAAAATAGATTGGCTACTTTACTAAGGGGACCTAAAAACCCTCAAGAAAAAAAAAGAAGAGGAAAAAACCTTCAAAAACTAACCTGTAGAAGATGGCATGCCTGCACAAGCGGTTCTAGCGCATCACGATATGCGCCGAGACTTTTCGAGAACAGCCACGATTGAATTTCGGTGACATTGTGCCTGAATTCGAAAAGATTTAACAAATCTTAATTTTTTAGCTAACAAACAGAACAGATTTAAAAAAAAGATATGTTTTACACCAAAATACTATAGATCTATGGTTAATTTTTCACTATTTAAAAAAAATGATTTGCAGGATACAAGGTGGAATTATATGAACATCTCATAGTATTCTTAAGGAATTACTGTATTTTTATTGTGAAGAAAATTAAATGATAAATTTCCCAACGTCAATATATACGAAAAGAAAACATCTCACTTGATTTGTATAGCTTTTTCAAAATTGCATAACTCTTTTCTGAACATTAAATGATTCAAGGAAAGAGCACATATCCAGCTTGAAATTTGTCCAAAAACTTGTCCAAGTAGCACTTGATCAGCACCGTATACTGTTAGCTTCGCATGAACGTAGTTCAACTGGAAATAAATTTATTTTATTCCTAAGTAGTCAAGTATTTCACAAAAAAAAACCTATTTTGAAAAGAAAAACAAACAAAGTTCAGTAGATCGTCGAGCCCCTTTTTTGCCGCTTCACGAGATATTTCACGTATCTGTGGTTTAGCTCCGGTAGGTACACCAACATCGCTTGTTGTCTCATGTTGGAGAATACCCGGTACTGGAAATGAAGGATTTTTATGGAATATCAACAATTCTTCATAGTTTTTTGAAACCATCCACAATTTTTTTTTACAAGAAGTAATTTTTACCGATTTTCGGGCTTAAAATCGGTTCAATCGCCCGTTTCATGAGATTCTGATAACATTCCTCAACCCGTAGTCGAAGCTGATCCCGAATTGGACTGATATCGAAGGATTGTAGTCGATGACTGTTCTGTTTCTCGGTATTTGCAGCAGTCCATTCCTGGAAAAGATTTGGATGGATGTGTTTACATAGCGATAGAGATAAATAAAAAACAAACAAACAAATAAATATTTATTTGGCCACCAGGAGGATAGCGTAAGGTCAGCTGAACGTACCGGTTCCGCTTTTTCACCGCTGTATTGTCGAAGTAAATTGAACAACCTCCATGTGTTCACCAACCATAACGACAATACATCCATATCGTGCGAACGCTGAACAATACACAAATTGTTGATGGATTGATCTCGTACAATTATCGATTGATTAAGTGGAATTCTCGATGGTTCCAAATTCATTGTCACAACCACCTAAGGATCACCACAATACGCTACTGCGACTACTCGACCTTGAGCGCGCACCGATCTCAACTAAACTCTTGTAAATGGCATTTAGTTACCAATAAAGGTTGAGAAGGTAGTCTGGAGGTCAACGGGAGAGAAAAAAAAACAGAAAGGAGAGGACTGATTCACCTTGTGCTACGTTTAGAAGTATCCCACTAAAATTAGCAAACTGCGTTCCATCCGGAGGTCAACGGAAAAAAAAGAACGAAAGGGCACAGGGACTGGATCAAACGGGTCACGCTTTTACCATTGGGGTTCTTATCTTCCTAACTTTTGGGGTTAAAGGAAATTTCTGTAATATGAACGCTAATTGTTAGTTTAATTATTATTATTATTATTATTATTATTATTATATTTTAATGCTATTATTATTATTACTAATTCTTAATTTTATGCGTTAAAATTCTGGTGTAATTCTTGAATCATATAACGGCCAATTATTTTTAGAAAATTCCCCCCCCTTTCAATCCTGCCAATTATTTTTCTGGGTCTACATTCCGTTTCATGTTCTCGTCTTTGTTTCTACGAATATTTTTGTAACCACCATAGAAACATTGTAATGATTCCCAAAATAAAAGTGAAAAAAGTTAAAATCACGTTAGGCAATTGATAGTAAGAAAGAATTCCAATGAATTGTCCTTGTATTTCTTTGAATTTTTTTCAAGGTAAAATCACTAAGTTCAAATATTTGATTAGATTCGTTCCCTCAGCGATCAATTTAACTTCCCTAAAGGCCATTCTGTTCTCCTAAATTCTAAATAAACGTATTTAAAACCAGTAAGTTAGCTGAGCATGGTACCGCGCAGCTGTTCTAAAATTTCACGTGACTTTTCACGACAACACACGCTACACTCTCATTTTTCTTTACGTTTTCTTCAATTACTTCTTTCTGTAAATATTTTCTTTTAAAGAGAGCCGAGCTAACCCTAAATTAAGCTTAAAATTAATTTTCTAAAGTCATTCATCACTATTTGGTCATTTGGAATGAGAGCGACTAGAAATTTTCGTAATATCATCGTTTTTTTTTGTTTTAAAAGAAACTAAATTTATGTTATATTTAAAGATATATCAAAATAGAGTTTGTTTTCAATCAAGCGGGGCAGAAAACTCTTCTTCACTTCACAGTTTCAGGTCAACTTATCGACTTTAAAAAGATTAAATCGAGCGAATGTGCAATTTTTTGATATCACAACTTTGATTTTATTTTTTGAATTTGTTCAAATATTCTTTATATATCGATAAAACGATAGAAGTCTGCAAAATCTTCGTAAAAATAGATTTTAAAAAAACTATTTCAACTCAACTATTTCAAATTAACACTTTCAGAGAAACCCGTAATGACTGGCACCAAGCAATTAAAAGATGATTTCTTTTCCTTAGTGGATGTGCCAAAACCTATTGAAAGTTCCAGCAAAATCCAAAAAAAAGAAACAAACTGAAATCTTGTTATGAAATTGAACTAAAACTTATGTTATGAATTTGAACTCAACAATACTCATTTCTGATAGCGTCCTTTCATATTTTTTTCCATATTTTTTTCACTTATTTTTATTTTCGCACTCATTTCATATTTTCCCTCCAACGGGGAAAAAAACAGAAAAAATCCATCCTATGTACTTCATTTAACCTTTTTAACAATTTGTTTCTTACCGTGACCGTATCCTTAAGCATAATATGTAGCGTAGAGAACAATCCGGTGAGCGCCGTTTCGTCATGCGCATGATCGTAATATCGGAATGCGGATAGAATCACATACGCTGGGAATGCTTTTGTTAGTAGACGAGCCAGACGAGGTTTTAGATCTAAAACAGAAGTAAAAAAAAACATCGTGCTGTGTTTATATCGATTTCTTGTGAGAAAAAAAACCCATAAATTTTTATGATCACTAACCACAAATAAGAATTCGAGTAAATTCTGGCACATTGAACACTTCAAGCAACGCTGAATGTTCGACACCTTCTTTCGATAACGTTTCCAGACGTATCACTTCAGAATCCGCTGTGTTATCTGCAATTTAACGTCAATAAAACGGTTTCAAGTACAAGAAAACCAAGATAAAGAGAAGAAACATTTAAAATAAACAAATGAAAAAATAAAAAAAAACGGTTTCAAGCACAAGAAAAGCAAAAAAGAAGAGAAAATTTAAAATGAATGAACGAGAAATAAACAATAAAATAAATAAAAATAATAAAATACATGGAAAAATAAATAAAAGAGGGTTGAAATAGTTTTAAGCAACATGAAGAGGTTCTGTTTGAACAGAAAAATATAAACTCATTTAAAAATACACAACAAAAAATAAGGAAAAATAAATAATACAAAATTAAAACACCATTTTATAAAAAGCTGTTAAGAACAGAGTTTAAACTCGTGAGAAAGACGTGATTCATTTAAAATACATAACAAAAAATAAGAAAAAAATTAGTGATACGGAATTATAACACATATTTAATTATTACTATTATTATTATTAAATTATTATTATTATTTATTAAATCACATATTAAACACTTCATAACAAGCTGTTAGGAACGGACTTTAAAACCCGTGAAAAAGGCGTGATTCATTTAAAAGCACATAGCAAAAAATAAGAAAAAAATATTTATTATTTTTTATATTTAGAATATTTAGAAAATATTTATTATTTAGAGAAAAGAAGAAAAGAAAGAAATTATACGAAATCAAAACACCACTTTATAAGAAGCTGTTGGGAACGGAGTTTAAAACCCGTATGAAAGACGTGATTCATTTAAAAGCACATAGCAAAAAATAAGAAAAAATATTTATCATTTATTATATTTAGAATATTTAGAAAATAGTTAGAGAAAAGAAGAAAAGAAAGAAATTATACAAAATCAAAACACCACTTTATAAGAAGCTGTTGGGAACGGAGTTTAAAACCCGTACGAAAGACGTGATCCAGCCGTAGCGCACTCCTACGACGTATCCCTTCGAGTAGTGTTTGTCCATTAAGTGGAAGAGTGGTGGTGGAGCGCACTCGAGGTTGACGAGGAACTAGCGCAGGAATTCGGCTACGCGTTTACGAAAACCGTTCTTTCGTTCTTTTTTTCCCGCTTATAAAATACACATTCTTAAACAGACGAACAGAAAAAAAAAGACGAACAAGCACAGATTACTATGATCGAAGCACTGGTTATTCGTTGACATTTGTTCGTCGGATTATCGTTCGCGGGCACAAAACAGGCTACAGCGCAACAAGGACTGGAAGCGATTAATTCATCTGGACAACCACTTACCGTACTCCAAAGAGAGGGAGAAAGAGAGAGAGAGAGAGGATTTTCAATGAAATCAGAGTCTGTTCTTCAAATTCTTTCGAAAAATAGTAGGATGTGGATGTTTCTCGAAGAAAAAGAAAGGATAAAAATTACAAATTGAAAAATTCCAAAATTCTAAAAATAAAAAATAAAATATTCTAAATTCTAAAACTCTAAAAATGAAAATTTTAAGATTCCAAAGAGAAAAATTCTAATTTTTGATTTGATTCAATTTCCAATAACGAAAAATCTTCCTCTACGAAGCTCACTTTTATCTCTTTTAAAAATATAATAAAAATAAATAAAAATGTAATAAATATAATATCCTGGCATATATTTAACGCGATTTCCCCTAGGACATAAAGCACTGAGTCAGACGACAAGAGAAAAGAATCATTTTTCTAAAAATTTGTTTAAGAGAAACGTACGAATTAGGATGCTTAGATGGGATTTACATCGAATATCGAGAAAGATTAACATTTTCCGTAAATATTATAACTGTCCTTAACATTTAGAAACACTTAATGTGAGCAAAAAAAAAAAATGTAAATCACTATCAATAATCGACTGCGTCATGTTCATCGTTACAAGAAAAAAAACTACAGATCCCTTTGTTAGACTTTGTTGACTTCCCCCTTGTTTTATGATCGGCTGCTGCAGAAAGCCAGGATAGCAATACAAAGGTTCCACTTCAAAACCTGTTAATATGAATGGGTATCCAGGAGAAAGAAGGAAAGTCTTATTCCTGAATGAAGTGAAGCGCTTCATAGAAATGACTTTTCCACAGCATTAATCGATTTCTATAGCATATAAAGATCGTAAAACACATGATTGAAGCCAGATATCCTGATAATCTGATAGATTCGCACACTTTTTTTGATCTTGGCGGATAAAACTATTTTTTTTTCGGGAATAAACGACTGCAGTTACAATAAATAGGTGTTGAAACATTACATATATTAAAAAAAGGTTGGAACGGGACGATTCAATACAGTATTCCTACAGTAAACGACGATCAGTCCAATAAATGAAACTAATAGGAAAGTATTGGTATGAATGAATTAATAGGAATATGTGGTAAAGTACGACAAGGCGAGCAATTATGAGAATATTTAAAAAAAAAATGATTTTCACCTATTGTTAGAATAATGAATTCAAAGATAAAGATGAAAACCAGGTTTTCGAAAGGAAATGTGAAAATGAGGACACAGCACATTATATATGGTAGATAAAAGTTTTTTTTTCTTTCAAAATTTTCCTCTAACAAAAGCAAAATAGAAAAATGTAAAGTGTTGTAAAGTGACCTGAATATGTTTCACAAAGTTAGGAGACCTTTTAATTTATAAAGCTGTTTTGATTTAAAAAAAAGTATTTTGTAACGATCTCAGGAGTAACAATAAGCGGGGAGCTTCATTTACCTTTATTTATCTATGGTATGGGTACCCTTATCTGACCTAATCTATGGACTGGGTACGGGTGGGTAGTTTTAGATGCTCCTCAAAGGCATCACCCCACGAATCTGAGGTGGTTCAGATTTCAGGTGGAGTATTCGTACATGGGATCGCAGATTATGGAGAGAAGGGTGATTCTTTCCATTTCTCCCTAATTGCCGTAAAAAAAAACGGCCGGGACGATACGGCCTCAAGCGATCCGGCGCGCTATTTTCTACAACGAGTTCGATTGGAGCGCGCCAGCCGTGTGCACGCGCCGCATCTTCCGGACCGTTTTTTACGGCAATTGGGAAGAAATGGACGGAATCACCCCCTCTCCATAATCTACTATGCCGTATACGAATACTCCACCTGAAATCCGTACCACCTCAGAATCGTGGGGTGATGAATTTAAAAGTCGGATGACAAACACATCGTAGAGAGTGACACTGGAGCTGAGTAAAACAAGAGAAAATCTGAGAATCTCTGTCTTTCATGCGAAATGATCTGTAAATTTTCAATCTTTAAATTTATGACTGTAAAATCTGTAAATTGTGGACTCATCTGGAATTCTAACGCAGTTTAGTCAGCAAATATGAACCAGAAATTAACAAAGAAAAATCAGAAAAGTCAACATAGCGACATTTACTATGTATTCAGCAAAAAAGTTCAAGAACACAAAAAAAAATCCGTGAGGAAAATCTACCGCAGGCTATGAAGAAAAGAATTCACAGCTCAGGAACTCCTCGCTTCAAGTAGTAATTAAATAAACTAATTAACTTTCAGTAGTAATTAACTAAGCTAATTTATGCTTATAAGCGTTTCAATTTTATTCATAGAACTCCATTTTAATGTTCAGAGAATCTCATTTTAAGGTGAAAAATATTATTTGTCGAGAATAAGGTTCTGGATAAGGCGAGCGCTCACCCACACTTTACTAATTAGGTAAATTTTCTTTTTTTTTTTCTTGCCGAAAAAAGTTCAAAATGAGAATAAACGTACTCAGCGACAACCCGAGTCCCCCAGTGTATCCTCGCAGCTGAGCGCGAGCTTCTGTGAGTTCTTCCGTTTGACGTGATAATTTCTCGTTCAGTGACTGAAGAAAACAGAAAATTTCTCACCGGATCATCGAAAAAAAATATAAATGCACCAAAATATAAAGTGTCTGGGAATAAATCGATCAGAAACGCGACAACTCGTCCACTTCAATTCAGAACCTCCCGAGGTTCACGAACGCGTGTCTAGTCTATACAATTACTTGCGGAGGCTTGCCAATGTATCAAGTCAGTGATTTCTCCTCCCAGAAAATTCTGGTAAAAAATTTATCGACCACGGGAGAATGGAAGACTTTATTGGCGCCAGGGCGGTTTCGAACCATCAATCGATCGCGCGGTCAAAGCGGAACCTCTTACCAACTGCGTTACACCCGTCTCATCAATGCATCGAAAAATAACTAATCAATAAATTGACCATCCATAAATGATTAGCTAGAGGTGGGAAAAACGTAAAAAGAGAATATGGGCACGTACCAAGTTCTCCGCCGTCAATGAATTAAGACGACCATGAACATCACGGACAGCATCCTCCACTGAACATTCCGATGGTCTCTGAAATTAGTAAATAGTAATTATTAGAAACAACTCAAATGAGAAATTTCTTCTAGAAAATTTTCTTTTGAAGGGATTGGTCACGTGTGTGCCAATCAATAACTACAGTATAGCAGTGGGAAATTAGGGCTGACACGATTTCTGATTATCTCAATCTCCTCCGATGTTTCCGCTACGGTTAATTGGACCACTAAACGGACACTTGGGGGTTTTTTTGTCATTCGGCAACCACACACAGACACAAAAAAGAGACATTACGCTTGAATGCTGCTATACCCCGAAGAGACCGGTCAATTAATTTCCATCCATCGATTTATCCCTTCGGCTATTTCTTTTTCTACTTCTTTTTCCGAGAAATGCATTCCACGGAGGTACGCTCCTCTCTTCTCCATTCCGACTGATTCCGAAAAATCAAGGTATCGAGGTTCGAGGAGTCCGGAGATTGTGCTGCTGCTCGGATAATTTCTTCCAGATGTTATAACTGCTTATTCAAACCATTATCTCTATGGGAAATTTTCCAAGAAAATGGTAGAAATAATTCAGAATTATGTCCATCACAATTAGAAAAAAGTGGAAAAAGGTTATTGCTAGATGAAATTAAAGTCATAACCCCCACGAATCTGGGGTTTCAGGTGAATTGTGTCTGTACGGGGTCGTAAATTATGGGAAGGAGGGTGATTCCGTTCATTTCTTCCTAATTCCCGTAAAAACGGCTTGGAAGATCCGGCTTCGAGCGTTCCGGGGCGCTATTTTCTACAACGAGTTCGATTGGAGCGCGCCAGCCTTGTGCACACGCCGCATTCCTGGGGTGATGTCTTTAAACTTGTTGTCAGATCAGGTGAAACTCAATATCTAGGACAAAAAAAAAGGTTTTAAATAAAACCTTACGTATTTTTCCCCCACCATATCTCCGATTATTTCCGTAACAAATTAGAAATGGACACTATTATAGATTTTCTTAAGCATAACTATCAACTAATGAGGATTCATGCTAGAAAATTCTATTTCCTTCCCAAATAACCGAATAATGATGCAAACCTTGCTCGTCTGGTTGCTACTCGCCGCGTCCTCCTCATCAAAATCACCATAGGTCATGCAATAATAGTCAGGTGGACGACTCATAATCGCCTCCACCATATTAATCCAATGTTAAGCGGATAATCAACGCTGGTTCGTAACAACACGTGACCGGTACACTTATAATCACTGAACGGTGACCAGAAATATAATTAGAGAATCGACCGAGAAAAATTTCACGAAACAGCGGCAGCAACAAAATGAGCGGGGGGAAACTTCGGAAGAAAGTCGAAAAAGTGGAAGAAAAAGCTGTCTCTGGAGAGTGACAGAGCAGTGATTTGTCACCGACGGTCACATATGTCAATATGGCGACTGTGCCATCGCCTGCGAGCTTTGCGGTTGCAAGATTAATGTTCTTCAGACGCAGCGCTGCTCGAAAAAAGCGACGAGGGCGAGGCGATGAGGTCGTCATTCTTTCAGCGAAGCGATAAGAGTGCAGCACACAGGATGTGAAACAAGGAAATCCATAAAAATCGAACCGTTGCTTTTACGATGAGATTTCGTTAACGATTTAGGTGATTCAACTGTTTGTTTTAGTAAAATGTGCAGTGAAGTGAAACAGTGCTGAATTATGTACACTAGCAAGAGGAATACTGAGAAAAAAAAAACAATGTGGATCAATCATGATGGCGAATTCTTCAAGTCTACACAAAAGATGTTGCTGAATCCAATTCCGAGACAGTTTTGAAATTCTTGGAAGCACTGGGAATGTAAATAAATAAAATACACATGTAAAATTTGATGTTTTAACTTTGGAGCATGACCATGCCCATTTCTGGACCTGCTGCTATCAGTTAGACAAGGAGAACAGAAAATCAGTAAATTTTTTTCTTCTCAAAATTATACTTCCACTTCATTTTTTCCTATTTTATTTGTAAATAATGGATATAGAAAGAAACTACAAGATCCATGCAAAAGCCATTTTTTCAATGAAAAAAATTAAAAAAAGAAAGAGTGCGAGTGAGTAAATTAAAGACGTCTACGAGTTAGAGGTTAGCAATATGTCAGGATATCGACGATAGAGCAAATTTTTACAGTAAAAAAAACTATTCAAAGCGTACCTGTGTCACGTAAAACAATACAAAGACTACAAACTCATTACTGTAATCGTAACCTCCTCTAGAATTTCGAAGATTTCTCAAATGAACGTTGTAAACAGCAATGCAGAACCAGGATTTGACGAAACGGTGCAAAAAGTCTCAACTAATGCGACTTATAAGGGACTTTTAGGAGATTAAGAAAGATAAAACAGTAGCTCTCAGACAAGAGGAGGGTTATTGTAGGAATCCATATGTAATGATGGACTATACAGCACTGTCAATTCTTTAAACCTAGTTGCTAGGTGGGAGAGAAAATTCTGTCCGTTTTCCCAAACATATTTCCTCTGTAAATTTATTTTTCTTCGCTACACTACCTTATACGTACTTTTTAAAGTCTGACTTCCTCCTCTACATACATGTGTGTTTTCATCGTTTTTATGCATTTTAATTGCATTAAGGTTCCACATGGAAATAATTGAGCAAAAAACTACAACATTAATAGTTATTTCCTAACTTTTTTTTCCATTTCCTCTCCATCATTGCCAGGCTGATTTCTGTCGAAGAGACATAAATAAGCGAACTAATAGGTAGTAGCAGTAGGCCTCAATGTTATAAAAAGCACAAAAACAAACTTACAAAAAAATATGAATAAAAAAAACTGGAAGAGTACCGTAAACTACGTATTCCTTCTGGTTTTCTATAGTTTTCTTTTCAAATAGTTGTTCTATAGTTTTTTTTTTTCAAATAATTAACCGTACAAGTAATTATTTACTCTTTTACTCTGTTAAAAAGTTGATATTTCGAAGAATTCACTACTAAGCACTAAGTCTACTAAGTCAACTTACAGTTGCTTACAATTTCTCTATAAAATTTATGCTAAAGGAAAATTGGAAGAGAAAGATGGGAAAAACCTTTCTCTACAACGCAACAATATGTACAGTTGAGCTATCGACGTTCATATTTTGCTTTTCCTACGCCCATAATGCAAGACCCTAGAAAATCAATATCCAACAGGAATTATCGGTATGACCAAGAAAATGGTCACAATACCATTATTACATAAACATAATATAAAAATTAAAATAAATATAAAATAAAAATAATATAATACAATAATAATAATATAATGCAACTATAATAATATAATAATAAGCATAAATACACAAATAAATAGTATGGTGCAGTTATAATAATGTAATAATAAGTATAAATACACAAATAAATAGTACAGTAATATAATATAAAAAACGAGAGCCTACCGGGACTCTTCTTTCTCTTTTTTTTTCTAATCTCTATTTTTTCCCCTAATCAAGGAATCGGGTAGTTAATTTGAAGACTATGTATGTATAGAAAGTAGAGAAATGGCAATAAGTGCATAACGACAGAAGAGGACCGGAAAAAAAAAACGTTCTGACAGGTTTATGGAGATGATTAATATAACCAGAGAGAGAGAAAAAAAAAAGGGTGATTTCATTTCGTCTCAGCTGTACAGAGAATCACAAACAGCTACATACGTACGTATGTAACTGCGTGTTTGATACGTGCTGACTGCAAATCATTTGCGCACAAAATCTGCGCAAACACACGGAAAAAAAAACAACGGTTTTTTCCTCGTTGCATGGCATTAGAAATTGTTTAGCTTCCTGTTTCACATTTTCAAGTGAGTCATCACGAAACTACATACAGACGGGCGATAGCATCAAATTTCAAATGTCCATTTTTTTTCTCTCGTTCTATAAAATTCTAAATCACACTAGAATCTTAAATAAGGCAGAAATTATCCTCACATCTTTCTAAGACACATAGAGATGTGTTTTTCTCGTAGAAAAAAGATTATTTGTGTGAAATTTTGCTCGGCTCGATTTCCTATGAGCATAGATACATATGTATCGTTTTACAGCTTGTTTATTCGTATTTGATATCGAAATCGCCAAAATAGTAAATAATCTAAGACGCCATTAAAAATACGGTCACTAATCACTATTACTATCAATTATATTAATTATGACCTTAATTATTATTAAATTATTATTATTATTATTATTATCATTATTATTATTATTATTATTATTATTATTGTTATTATTATTATTATTATTATTGTTATTAAATCATGACCAACATCACAAGACATCAGATTATTATAATGTCACTAATTTAAAATACATCTTCAATAAACTCCCTTTTTTTTGGTTTTCCGAACTTGCTTTTTTGATTTTTTACTAAGCTTAGTTTTCGATACAGTAGTAGATACAGTAAGATCCAATATGGATTTGAATTTTCCAAACCCCCTACTCCCAAAGAAGGGTTTCTAGGTAAATAATAGAGTGAAGACTGAAGTAGTAAATAAATAAAATAAAAGTAATGTAAATAATAAAAATAAATAAATATTTACTAATGCTGTATTTTTTATGCGAAATCATAAAATCGAAATCGAATTTATAAAGAAAATCCAATTAAATCATAAAAAAAATCATAAATTTTATCCTAACTTTTCCTGAAAAAGTCACTGAATCTTAAAAAATAAAAATAAATAAAATATGACATATTTAAGCTTAAACCCCGCCCTAGAGTGTAGTGTTTGAGAAATGGATGAGGTATGAGGTATCAACAAGAGGGATTCCTCTCAGGTGTGCTTAAATACGCCTCTCAGCTGGATGCGTTGCTAAGGAATCCACGCATATTTTGGCGATTTCGATATCAAATACGAATAAAAAAGCTGTAAAACGATACATATGTATGTATGTTCATGGGAAATCGAGCCGAGCAAAATTTCACACAAATAATTTTCTTCTGCGAGAAAAAAAACACCTCTAGTATTTGAATCCGAAGAAGTAAGTGTCTACGTCTTGCAAGCGAAACAATGGAGAAATTCTATCTATTTTCTGTCTCTCACGATCGATTTCCGCAGAATTTCGTTCAGAACGCTCAGTATAAATCTCTAAAGATCTGCGAAAGTGAACGGCTAGTTTTTTTTTCAGCGCTCTCAGCTGACTCATAACACCGTTCTGCGCCGTGTTTCTTGATGTTCAGCGAAATTTCTGCACGAACTGCAAAACCGGTGAGAAATGTTTTCGTACTTTCAAGAAAATCGCTGAGCGAAAGTTTTTTTTCCCTCTTACTCGTATATCATAATCTGTTTAACTCTACTCTTGGGATTACTCGAAGAAAAATAGGAATACACTTTCTGAGGGGAAAAAAAGAGAGAAAAATCGAAAAATATACATATTGTTGAGTGGCGAAATGTTTTCGAGGGAAAAGTACACATAATATAGAAAGTACATACATACGATGTTAGCACTCAAAAATGGCTAAATTCAGAATTTTCACAAAAATAATGGATGAAAGAACCATTTATCAAGCGGCGGCTTCATCGATTATAAAAGAAAAATTATCTTGCCGCGAATCATTTTTTGAAAAAAAAAGATGGAAAAAATTTTCCGATAAGTGAAGCTATGCATGGCTTTGTGTGTCGATTGAGGTGAAATGACAGCGGAGAGAAATAGGGAGGAGAAACGAAAATAGAACAAAGGAAGCTTGTCGGAAAATTAGGGGATGAAAGAAAAAAAAACCGAAGAAAGCAACTAGAAAGGTGTACCAGGCACCACAACTCTGCCAAGGCAATACGAATGTTGGGAAGAGATCAGTTGCCCCCGTAATTACTCCCCGAGTAGAATCCACGATAGTCCCAATTTTACAATGATGTGTAGTCACGGATATAGAACATATTATGGGCGTAATGAGGTCATCACTTTCGCCGAAAGAACAAAAAAAAAGAGGCGGCGAGTAGGAGGAGAAGGCGATGTCGATCGAATGGATCGTGTTTTACCACAGACAGACACACCGACACACACCAAGTGGCGGATATCCGTGAAAAATGATACATACGGTCGCCGATGTAACCATTCATGATCGAATATGGAGCGGTGAGAAGAAATTTCCTGGAAGATTTCTTGCGATGAGATCACTTTCAGCGTCGCCTACGTAGAAAATTTATGAACAAAACGTCCGGCGGGAGGTGGTGGATGGGAACAGGTATGGAGGCGCTTATGAGTAGCACAGAAAATCAATAGGTGCGAGGCGCACACCTCATAGAAACTATGAATATGAAACCAGTAGACAGTTGCGTGTGCAGGTGCCAAGGAACAACGGAAGTGCCAAGAATTTTTCCCGTTTTTCAATGAGGAAATTCAGACGACTTTTAAAGAAAAGACGACACTGATGGAAATGCACTTCTGAAATGAGCGCCTGAGGACAGGACAGGACCGGGGGAAAAGCTAATGAATTTTTCCGGTTTTTCAACGAGGGAATCCAGATGCAGCCGTTTTAACAGAATCAATCGTCTAATTGAGCTGAAGAAGAAAGAAAAAAGAAGAGAAAATCTCTAAGGAAGGCTGTATTTGGAGGCGCACTAATCACATAAGGATTCTTCCCAGAAGAAGAAGAACGAAGGAAGCATTGCCGTCCCAAGGGGAAAAAATCCTCTCGGAATGCTTTTTCTCCTCTGAACTGCATCTATTGGATAATCCATCAATTTATCATCAATCAATATCCGATGAGATGACATCTAAAGAAAAAGTTCTGATATCTGCGGCTGAAGTGTATTTTTAGCCTGTCTTCTCAGTGATTTTTTTTTATTTTGCAGTATAGTTCACGCTTTGCACGAACGTACTCACCACGTTCGCACGGTTATCTACACACACACACACAGCGAACGGGGAGAAAAACTGGTTCGGCAAACCTAAGCGCCCGGACGCTGCGAACCAACCTACGAAAAAAATAAAGCCTACAAAACTACATATCTAACTAGCTTTAATTGAAAGTTTTGCATTTTAAAACAAAAGTGGAATTATAGTTCGTGAGAATATGTGTATGTATTTACAATACTATATAAATGTTGCGTTCTCACATATATTATATATTTTTTTAAAAACTGCAAAGAAAAAAAGTAGTAGGGCCATCATTACCTTAAAAAAAACAAGGGATTTATCGTTGAGAAAACTTCAGTTCCCAGTAATTTTATCTCATTAATTCATGACAGAATTTACATATTTTATATTTTGTATTTATACTTATATTTTACTAATTTTCTAGCAATTTTTATAATCCATAGCAATATTCACTATATTTTATGTTTTTGTTTACATCTTTTATTTAGAGCAATTTTTGTAATTTATAGCATTATTTATTTCATTTTATATTTATATTTTTATTCAGAGTAGTTTTTTTTTATAATTTAAAGCAATATTCAACATATTTTGCAACCATATTTATATCCATATTTATTCATTATTATTTAGAGAAATTTTTATAATTTATAGCATTTCACCATCCAAAGAAAAAAAAAACTGCAGAATTATCTGGTTACACACGCAAAAACTGCAATATCAGTTCGTATTAGTAACGGATTACGGTATTGTTAGGAATACACAATAGAAAATATGTAAAACATATCAATGTTTACGTGTTCACTGTTCACTGTGTGTGAACAGATGAGCATATGAATGTAATTTTCTGTTATTATTATTTTTTTTTTGCTAATCTGGATAGGCTGCTCAACCAAATGACGTCCTAATAATGAACACTAACGAAAAAATAATAAATAAAATAATAGGGAATTAAGACTTTCGAAATAAAATGTTGGAAGAAAAAGGAAAAGATGACAAAGACGGAGAGAAGTATAGTATTAAAATGATAAATTAAAATAATAAATGACAAATGATAAATCAAATAAATGATAGATGATAAATTAGAATAATAATATTATTATGGTCCTTTCACAAAGTGGTTCCCAAAAAAAAAGAGAAAAAATTTCTCAGGGCAGTATTCGGTCCCGAAAACCTGGTCGCTTTCAACTGATATTTTAAGAGCGATTTACTCGAATATTACAAATTCAAAAAAAAATTCAAAGGGATTAGAATTTTTTGATTAAGACACATAAATCCATTTTCAAAAATGTCAAAACTCTAGGGAAAACAATATATAGAGAAATCCAAAAAAGAATGAAAGTTAGAGCTGCGATAGGAATGATTGAAGAGACATTCGAGAAGAAAGAAAAATTACAAGAAAAATTTCCCATTGGTGAAACTAAAGAAATGCCAAATTCAGCGGAATCAGACAAAAGGAAAAATTACAAGAAAGTTATTCGAATCAATTTCCACTCAACTTAGGATTTGCAAACATAAAAAGATAGATAATTTCGCCTGTATATTTTCCACAAATGAAAGTAAAAGAGAGCCAAATTTAGCTGAACAAAGAGAGTGAAGGACATGTTTACCCGATTACTCTTACATAAACATAATTTATTATTTATTGATCTCCTCTGTGTTGTTTAGCTATGTACATATTTAACCAAATTGTTCAGTGGAAGCAACTCAACGGAACACAAATCAAATTATCAGACGTTACCGCAAAGCTTAAAGAAAAAAAAGAAGTCTGAAATTTACACTACTAAATATTTATATCTATAATATCTATACTAAATAATATTTAAAGAATATTTCTTCCATATAATAATAATTATATTATAGTTATAGTTTACTATATTATGCTTACTCTATACATGAAAATAACCTTCGCATTATATATTGTTTACTACACTGTTTTCTTTACTATATATGTTCAGGAGTTCCTAAAAAAAAAATTGGAAAAAGCAGGATTTAACGACTGATGCAAAATTATAAAATTAAAGTAAAAAAAAACGAACGTGACCTCATAATTACGTCCTACAACACTACAAGCTGACTACTCTAAAATCTACTCGTACTCGTTCAGTTAAGTGGAAACATATAGAAATAGAACGTATAGAACGGTGAAGAATTTCCATCGATCGATCGATCGAGTGAAAGCAAAACTTGTTTCACCTGTTTCCATTACGTTCCCAACGACAATAGAAAAACAAATTTTTGCGCATCAATTACCACTAACTTTTTCTACTCAAACTGGTTTGTTACGTTGTTTTCGATGAATGTGTTGCTGTGTGTGGGCGGATGAAATACTTTGGAGATCTATGGATCTATGAAAACTTGAAAATCTAACCATTATATGCGGAGGAAACGGTTCTGGAGAGGATTTCCTATGCTTCAGGGAATAATATTGAAAAATCCCCGAAAAATATTCAGAAAATTTCCCTGCTATGACCATTTATCGATCAAAATCAGCAATAAATCACAACAATGGATGAAATGGTTTTAAAGAGGATCTAAATTTTTTCTTTTTTTTTCCTATGCTTCAAGGAATAATTTTGTAAGATACGCAGAAGAAAAAATCCAGGAAATCTGCCATCTACGACAATCAAAACCAGCACCAAATCGCAACAGTGGAGAAAATGGTTCTAGAGAGGATTTTCTATGCTTCAAGGAATAATACTGAGAAATCCCCAGGAAATATCCAGAAAATCTGCTTACTACGACAATTTATCGATCAAAACCAGCAATAAATCGCAACAATAGAGGAAATAGTTCTAGAGAAGATTTCCTACGCTTCAGGGAATAATACTGAGAAGTCCCTAGGAAGTATCCAGAAAATCTGCTCGCTACGACCATTTATCGATCTGTACCAGCAATAAATCGCAACAATTGTGATCGTAAGCGCTAGTCAGCTATGTAGAGACTATAAAGCCATTCGGATGTAGGACACACAGACAGGGATCGTAGGCGCCCGGGCGGGGGGTGCGGCCAACCGTAAACATTGCGAGTTTCCTTGTTATTGGACCAGCTGCGCGGTTTATTTCAATACGGAATCCTATCAAATGTTAGCTGAAAGCTAATTGTGGACATTCAGAAGTTCTATACAAAATCGAAAACATCATCCGGAAAAAGGATGTGATTCATACATATAGTCCTTTCAGTCAGAAACGAGATCCAATAACGTATAGCTTATTTTCGGAAAAATTTCTCTTTCATTTCATGGGGAAAAAAGAAAGCTGAGGGAAATTTGGATGACCCGAAAACCCAGCAAATCTCTACGTTATTGATGTTTCTCCTGAAAAATGAGTTTCTAGCCTATTCCTAGGAGTTAGGCTTACAATAAAGCAACTACCCTGATTGAATATCTAACAAAAAAAAGCAGGAACAAATAAAGGTGATAGATTCGAAGGATAATCGCAGACTCAAGTATCGGAAGATACATGAAAGTCCAAAAAAAAAAGAGAGGATTGAGAGGACTTTAGAGAGGATTGAAGAAGAAAACAGAAAATTAAAAGAAGAATTTTTGCAGGAGAGAAATCCTGACGTGGTTCCTCGGTTCATAAGAAATTTAGTTTAGCAGTGACCAACTAGATTTCCAAATAAATCTCCGATGTACTACTTATTGGATCAAAGGAGGATTCTTCAGATCTCACCCAAAAACGTTGAAATTTCCAGCTGACTAGAAATTAAAAAAAAATAAAAAAAGAATAGATTAAAGGTTAAAAAATAAAATCTAAAGAAAGAATAGAGAGAAAACAAGCGGATCTGAAGGGTATGGAGGGAAAAAGACGCTCTGTCAGCTGATGTTCATCCTCGAAACCAATGGATTGGGGAAGGAAGAAGCTACAGCAGATCCATTCAGTGGTCACCTCAACACTCAACAAACTTGGACGGATTTATACGTTTGTCGAGCACAGAATGATCCTCCCCGCCGAAAAAAAACGCCCTTAAAAACCGGCCACAGAGAAAAAAACCTCCTCCACGGTCGACGGCGAAACGACCCGAATAATGTGTCATTTAAAATGCAATGAATACCAAATAGCTACGGTGAACGCGACAGAAATTCCAATTCACATAAAAATAAACGAAACGAAAATTTTAGCTCGCTCGCTGTTTAGCGAATTTTCACAGGGAAAATGAATACGATACGATCGATTAGCATGACATGTATGTATGTGAGTCACAACAGCGGATTCTCACTACACTTGTTCACCACCGATCCGGTCCGGTGGTGGTGTTGGTGGTGGTAGGTCTGGTGTCCTCCTGCGGAGCGGACGAACATCCTCCTCCTTCGCCCGGCTAATTGCGTGCGGTGCGTTGTTGAAGAATGTCGTCGTCGAGGCGTCTCTTTATGAAAGTGCACACGAGGAGGCGGACTCGCAGAATAATACCGTAAATTGTCCGATGATTTTACGGATGTGGATGACATATAAGTGACTTTTATTGTTGTAATTGGTGCCATTATGATTCCAAACAAATTTTTAGACTTTCGCAACTTTCTGAAGAGATATTTTCATATTTTTGTTCACTGAATGATCTACGGACGCCGACGTGGAATCGTCTAATGCTTAATCAAAAACACCCCACGAATCTGAGGTGGTACAGATTTCAGGTGGAGTATTCGTATAGGGGATGATGGAGAGAAGGGTGATTCCGTCCAATTATCCCTAAAACGACCGTAAAAAACGGCACGGAAGAAACGGTTTCGAGCGTTCCGGGACGCTATTTTCTACGAGTTCGATTGGAGCGCGCCAGCCTTATGCCGCATTTTCCGGGTCTTTTTTTACGGCACTTAAGAAGAAATGGGCGGAATCACCCTCCTCTCCATAATCTACTAACCCCGTATACGAATACTCCACCTAAAATCCGTACCAACTCACATTCAGGGGTGATGCCTTTAAGCAATTTAAGTATGAATAACAGCTCATTAATACTTAGAACTGGATTTTTTCGGCATTTATCCTCAAAAACGGGGAAAAAGGATTTGCCTACTCATTATGTACGTTCAGGAAGTAATCCGTGAAACGTCTCCACACCTAATGTTTCCCAGCCAACAAAGTCTAATTTAGGCGTTAATGCTCATTCCAAAATTAAACTGCTCGTTAGTTCGCTTTGATGATCACGTGAATTTTTCTTTCAAACATCCTTCATCGAAAAAAAAATCCCTATCGATGATGATAGTCACCATTTTGACATAAAAGAGGATGCAGCTGTTCATTAGGGTCACTTCACAGTTCTCAAAAACAAGGTTTTTTTTTTTCAAAACGAAACTTCAAGATGTAATTAACAGTGAACAGTATCGGACTGGTGCAATTACAAGACCTTAAAACTCAGAAGGATACCTTCAGAGAAAAAAAAAAGAAGAAGAAAAAGAAGCACGCATTTCTTCATGCCCTTCAACTTTTAAGCGCCTAGAAATCTCTAACGAGGCTGATAAGTCAACTAGAAGTATTACATAGATCCATTTAATACAGTTTTGGACTTCTTGAGGCATTAAATTTGTATAAGAAACTAAATAAAGCTATGTATTAATATTAAATACGTATAAATTTCGTTCGCTACGTATAAATTTTAATCTTTAATTGATAAATTTTGGATTTTAATCTAAAAAAGTTCTTAGAATGTTGGAACCTATTATTTATGCATTAGAAGAAGAAATATTTCCCGTCTTTACCTCAAAAGACTCCATTAGCAAAATAAATGAATCTCATAGTGTCAATTTCCCTGAAATTCCGTAAAAAGACAAAAACAGAAAGTGAAGGTAACAGAGTTC
Source organism: Necator americanus (assembly GCF_031761385.1). NCBI lineage: Eukaryota > Metazoa > Nematoda > Chromadorea > Rhabditida > Ancylostomatidae > Necator > Necator americanus. Next base: position 5,906,566 of record NC_087375.1, on the reverse strand, counting down.
TTGATCCGGCAACATGTTTGAGTGTCGGTCCTCACCCCCCACTGGCAACCTAACACAAGCACGTACGAATAAACCACGGAATCTGCCAGAAATCCGTTCGCCGGCGGCAAGATCTGTCGTTTTCTCGTCTGGCCACTACCTCCTCCACAAATCCTCGCCTTGATCATTTGTTTACAACAATAATGTGGTTTACATCAATACCCCGCTCACCACATTTCTACTCCAATGCAATTTTAGGCGGAAGAAAAAGCGCAACCATTGGTACGATCTTATTGAGAAAATTTCCTGAATTTTTTTTTGCACTTTTCCAGCTATGAAAGAAAAAAAATGAAATGTGGGGATGAATTCGGGAAGTATAAAATGGCCAAATTCAATCATATACACCGGAAAGATTCAGGCATCAGAATTTCTCGAGATCTTCATCCACTCTACATTTTCTCATTTCATAGGAATCCAAGGTAGAAAAAACAACGAATTTAACCTGAAACTCACTAATTTCTTACTTCGGGAGGCCTAAGAAATGTGATGATGATGATGATTATTGATTTATTCCTCGACGTGTAGATTTATTCGCATATTTCTCCAAAAATTCTAAAGAATCCTACTCTGGACAGCTCAACTGTAGTAACTGATACAACTAAAACAATTATTGTATTGTGAAAACTATATTTTTCTGTCCTAACCTAGTGGACAGAAATTATGAGGGGAAATTTCCTGACACTTCACGTTTTTTTTTAGAGTCGTTATGAAGCTAATTCATGGAATCTTCAATTGCATAGTTGATTAAATGTGATTCAAAAAAGTCCGGCATGGTAAACGTGAAACGTCATCCTATCCTAAATGATAAATTCCCAGCTACCGTAGTCAGAATTGCATTGCGTGAACAATTCTTTCCCGATCCCCGGAACGCGTTAAACGAATTCGAATAAAAACTGTTGCTATGTACCGAACACTTTTAGTCCATTGCTTTCTTAAAATAGAATGTATACCAATAAAAATTGGTAATAATTGGAATTCAAATTATTTTTCTTGCAGTAGAATAAGATTCAGTTGTAAACGATGCATACTTCTTAGATAATACTGCTTAAAACCCTACAAAAAAAACACACACCGCACCGCAAGTAACGCAAAGTTTGCAAACAAGGAAAAGAATCGGCGGTTACGGATGAATCGCAAAACAACGATAACCCAGAATAAAAGGATTGAAGAGAAGTTGAAAAGCCGATCATCGTGGACTCATCCAGAATTCCTCATCGTCGACACCACTTCAGAATATGTTACGCAATCGTCGTGTAGTAGGGTCAAAACGACATGAAGCACAGTGCAAGGTGCGCGTACGCGGCTTCTCACGTGGCGGTGCGGTGGAGCGTAGCGGCTGGGAGCGTACTGGAACACTTGACGGCACTACCCGTCGCTGAAGTTTGCGATAGTCCCACCTCGGTTCCAACTGCTGCCTCGACCGCGCCGTTTCGAGCGCGTACGCAAATGCACCGCGCATCATGTCGTTTTGACCCGACTATAAATGATCAATGCTAATCAATGTGCAAGCATGCAAACAAAACCATGCATAATTGTATGTGAAGTCACAATAAGCATAGGAATACACCGTCCCGTATAAAAGCTTCAGATCCATTACCTATGACCGGATAGATTGACGAAACTGTGACATCCATTCTTCCGCTTAGGTCGTCAGAATCTTCTCATCTGAATCGCCGTCCTCCACTTGCTCTACTGAATTGTAGAAGCACAACCAAATAAAGGTTTATTTGGAATCGAATAGGGAGTGGAAAGCGAAATTCTGTACAGTAGAACAAATCGAGAAGAACTGTAACGTTTATAGTCCTGGTCAATCTAGAACTACTGCCAGATCAGGCTAAAACTACCAGGACAACTGCTGTCGACGTAATTGCCCCGATATTTCACTTTAAAAAAGTCATAGAGTCACCGACTTTAACTAATCGATTCAAAATCCATCTATCCGTACTATGACGTCTCTGAAAATGAGCATCTAGCGAAATTTCCGAGCATTTACGTCAAATTCGGTGTCATCAATGCACAACAATCGATCACGTCACGGCCTTCGGACTACACGTAAGCTTTTAATGATGGCAAGAAGAGTTCCACGAATAAGAGTAGCACTTGTTTGAAGAATATAAATTATCACTAAAAAGTTAGGAGAATTAAACTATGGAACTAATAACAAGAACATGAAGTAAATATAATATAATAACAACATAGAATAATAAAAAAAAATTAATGGCACTTAATGTTAAAATACCACACAATCAACCGGATTAATAAATACATGCTGTCATCAGTTAATGAATTCATGCGGGTGCACTCGATATAATGAAATGAAAATAAAAGAGTGTAGATAAAGGATGAAAGATGAACGATACAGGCTATCAACTTCCTCATCACGAGAAAGAAGAGTACGAACGATGACAGCCTACGTTTCAGAAACGATAGGTGATATGTGATCCCCAGTGAGTTACGGTGACGAGCAAATGATGTGAAATTGAGAAAAATATGAGAATCCATCAATCATTCCCAACCTATTTATCCCTTGTTGTACGCAAGCCACATAGCAATCACGGATGGAGCGGCGAAAAGCAACGTTTCACCGATTTCACTGAAACGGTCCACCAACGAACGGGACCCGCTGCATACAGAGGGGGCGGCGGGTGTACACGGCGGTGACGCATTCCACCAACTACGTTCTGTGCGAAGCATAGAATAAGACGGTGAACTCACGAATGCTGGTGTCGTCTCCGAAAGTCGTTTCTCTAGTTTTTCAATCTCTCGATTCCGATCAATCAGCATACGGTTCAAATTTCTGAAGTAAAAACCGTTACAGGGCATTACACACGTTAACGTATTAGGTTGCACAAGTATGTATAGTTCCAGAGACATCACTTTTCTTATCATTAGCACTTTAAGGTATAAAAACATTCTGCTGAATTCAGTGCAGTTTACACTCATGCATTTTTACGTATAAATATTTCTACGCATAAATATTTTCCGTATGATAAATATTTTCCTGCTCTGTTTCACAATTTTATTTCTCCTTTTTGTGCCTTTCCCCAAAAGACTTTTCCTTTCATCTGTGACCATTCTACTCTTCCCTACTGGTAATTCGATGGGTTCACACGAAAAAAAAAACACCAGGAAACAAAAACCAGGAAAAATCTACAGTTACTTGTAGTTTAAGATTTTGCATGCATTGTGCTACGATTAAAATCTTTACATGTATGGTATGCTATGGTACGGTATTTATGTGAACCTGTATATGAAAGCGTTAAAGAAGCACACAATCCAATTCCTGTATTAAGCCACATTAATTTTCGTTACAGTATTCACAGTATGCTACTATAATGCTACCGCATAAAATATATTCCATAAGTGGTCAAACCACACCAACGATTCCAGTTAGTAGGCAGACGTATTAAGCTGGGTTTTTTTTTTATAACAGCGTAACTTAAACGTTTGCGCTCAAGGACATACTAGGATTACGGTGGATACAATGAGAAAAGAAAAAAGTCTATATAAAGCTAGCAACTTTTCACCGAAAAGAAAACCGTAAGCAGAGTTCCGCGACGAAGCTCACGCATGACATCTCGCTCTCTCAGTTCAAGTTTTACTTCAATATGATGCATCGTCTAGATTCATATATATGAGCAAAATATATCGAGTAATAGGTCAATTTAGTGACAGCTACAGTAGGAAATGTACAGAAAGATGATCAATTGCAGCTAAATTAGAAATAGTTGCAATCAAATAGACTTACAGAAATTACAGTACAAATAGTACGTTTGTAGTCGAAGCAAAATGCATAGGGGGAGTTTTTTCTTCCGAAAAGTGTTTAGAATGGGAAGTGAAGTTGAGTAAAGGTGGTGGAAACGGACATTCCAGTTCACATGAACTTCACAAACGGAAAAGGGGCCTCCTCGCTGCATTCCAATGTACAAAAATGTGCTTTTTTTTAAATGAATAACTGTTGTAATAATAGTAATAAGTAAGAAAAAATTAGTAGTAATAAGTAATGAAAAATCAATAGTAATAAGTAGAAATCTTTTTCAGAAACGAAATAAAATAAATGCACAACATGATTTAATATAATATAATAATCGATCAGTTTTAAGAAAAGACAAGAAAAAAGGGAAAAAACCCACTCTGCATGTGCTTTCAACTGCCTACATTGCCGTTCCAGGCATAATTCCTCGTCCAAATCAGCGCTGCCATCGTCTGAATGACCAGCAGACCAATGGCCAGAATCAGGTCGAGGAGAACCTCCTGCTGCCAGTGATTGACGTTCGAATCTAGTGGCCAGCATAGCTCGTAATTCAGCTGATTCTTCTCGACGTCTAAAATGGACTCATTTATCCGGAGATCCGGAACTTTAGTTCAATCCGATTTAATACTGTAACCTGTCATTGTCTTCGATAAGCCGATCAAACAACAACTTCACATTCATATTTTCCAAGCCTGCATCTGCTTTTTCTGCTACTAAACGTTCAATTTCCAGTTTCATGCGTGAGTATGCGGATTCCAGTTCCTGAAATTGACATATGAAATGACCGTTCTGGTTTTTCGGATGTATACTATGGGGAGAACTTCAGCAATGGGAGAGTTTGGTCACATCATGCGAAAACGATATTTTTGCACCGGCAAAGTAAAAGCACGAAACCGCGGGAAAATAATTTTCCTTCTAGTCCGGATCAATGGATTTCATCAGAAAACAACTATATTTTTCATTTTAAGTAGTTTTTTTCTACTTCAGAAGTGTTTCAGAAATTAGGTCACATCACGTACGAAAAAGACATTTTTGTACCAGAAAAGTGAGAGTATAAAACCGCGGAAAAAAATTCCTCCTCTGGTTTATAGTTTTATAAAGTTTTTTTCAATAGATTTTATCACATAATAACTATTAAACGTTTTATTTTAAATATTTTTTCTATGTTAAAAATGCTCCAAAAAAATGGAGGATGGTTAGCTTGACGTTTTCAAAGAAACAATCAATATTTGAACAATTTTTCACACTCAAAAACTATTTACTTTAGAAAAAAAACACAAAAATCTAGCCGACCTACCTGAAGTTTATGCGACTCAAAACTACGCAATGATGTCCTTTTCTCAAGTGAATCCACCAATGAACTGGCTTCCATCACATTTCGCAGACGTTCATTCTCACGTTGGTATTGTTCAGCTCTACGCAAAGAAGACAAAGCATAGTATCCGGAAGATTGAATAATACCCTATCAAAAATCTATTACCTCATACGAAGATCATTTATCATTTGCTGCTGGCGAAGGATTAGAGCAATTTCGTCGAGATCACCTGAGCTTGCCCCGAACGAAATCGAATTCCCCTCCGGTCCAGAAAGAGAAATTGGTTGTCGTCCTATAAACAATGGCTATGACAAATAATAAAAAATAACGGCGCTTTTTATTGTGTACAACTAATAAAATAGTGGGATCCTTAATTTTGAAAGAGATATCACAAATTTTACGTTAAAATGTTACAAACTCCAACATAAAGTGCCTTCCTGGCGTCCTAATCGCTCCAAAAGGAGAAATATTAAGAAAAAAAAAGAAAATCTGACTGAGGAATGTTAGCGAATATAGCGCTGGATTGATTAGAAAGCATAACTGGTAAACAGTTGTGATTACTCCACGGAGATAAATTCGAGGATACCCTTCACATAAATAAAATAAGAAAAACACGAATTATCCTCCAAGTATATTATTCAATTTGGTACATATTCAAGGAGGAAATTTATGAATATCTAGGGAACCCACTAAATTTTCTTTCTGAGTATATATTAGTACAATACTTCGTCAATTTCATCACTTAAAAATCTATGCGTTATTTTCGAAATAACGCGTGACCTTCCCGGAACATGTATATACTCCAATCGTTATTAAATTACAAAATATAATAATGATAAATTATAAAAAAAAACTTTTAATAAAATGAAAGCGCTTCACATTATAAATAAACCAAATCAAAACGGTCAGAAAAAAACAATTCCTTCCCTTCCACTCTTTTTTTTCTTTAAATAATTCTTGAATTAAACCATTAAACTGTAAGAGAAGAAGTAAATCGGGTATAATTACGTTTCATTCCATGACTTAATTACGTTTCATTCGATTCCATGCATGTATACTAAGTATTCAGATGTTTATCCACTTTTTATAAGTGGAAAGCCGATTTCTCTGATTCATTCTAGTTCAGAAAAAAAAGAACGTGCGTCATTCAGTGCGCATGTTCCATGGAAATTTCCAAAAAAAGTCTGTACCACATTCACTCCTCATGCTGCCAGCTCGGCTAAAGTGCGGTGATGCAAGCAAACTGGCATTTTGTAGCAGTTGTTCACGCATAAGACCCATCTCGTGTTCGGCTACAGCACGTTTCTCGCTTTCTGAAAAAAAGAGGAATTGAAATAAAAACCGAATGAAATATCTACATGTTATTACAATAGAACATACCATTAGCAAGGATACTTTGTGTTTTTCGAAGCTCTTGTTCAAATGTGGTTGCATCTGCGGAGGAGCTATTCAATTTATCCGTTAAATCTGTGATTTGTATCGAACTCTCCGCTCGTAACTGAAAAGATAACCAATGAAATTGAAATGGTCGGAATTTTAGAGAAGGTGACGTCATATAAACCTGGTCCAGGCGACAAGTCATTTCGTTGATTTTTGTTTCCAATTCACTTTTTTGAGCTTCTCTGACATCACATTCCGTCTCAAGTCGTTCTACTTCTAAGGTTAGTTCCTCCGCTTTCTGAGCAGCTTTCTTCCATTCTCGCCTGAATATAGAAAATATAGATACAGACGAGTTATTTTAATAAAGTGAACTTCAGAATATGGTAATCAAACTGTATGAAATTCACGCGAATAGGATTAAAAGGACAGTTGATGAAGCTTCGAACCAAATACAGCTGTTTTGAATAAAATGGGTCCACCAGACATGGAGTGGAATAAAAAGCGCTGAGAAAACAAGGGACGCATGATCACTTTTAAAAAAAAACCAAGTTACGTGTTAATTTGTCGTTGGATGCATTTCTTAAAGGAAAGGAAGATTTTTTAAAAAACCAGAAAAGCTTTTTATTATAAATGTAAAGACGAGCTTTTAAAAGTTGTCCCGTAAAAATACTCACTTTTCTAACTCATAAAGTGCCACTTCAGTTCGTAGCTTCTCAAGTTGAAGTTCTGCCGAAGCCAAACGATTACGCTCAGATGTCTGGAACCAAAGTGGAAATAATTAACCGAAACCGTAAAGAATTAACCATTTGCGTAAGTAGAGAATTTGAAAGAAAAAAAGACAAGAGAAGTGTTTGAGAGGCGAATAGAAGATGGCAGGAAGGGGGAAAACATAGAAGACAGAAAATATTTTCATCACACATATTTGATGGAGTTTCTCGTAGAACGGTCATACATAGCCGCACCAAGACACATCATTGAGACACACGTTCTAATTTGTCAAATTACAAGCACCTCGTACGAATTTTCTCACTTCTTTTAACGAAAAAAGAATTGCCTAGTTCATAGGTGTGACAGGGTGGAGACGGTCCCTACTCAGGTGAAGGGGGTTTAGTTCATCTGGTACAGTTCAAGTGAAGGGGGTCCCTTCGCCAACCGTACAGAAGTGAAGGGATTTTTTCGCCTACCGTGCAAAAGTGAAGGAGGTTTCTCCACCAACCGTCTAAAAGTGAAGGGGGTCGGAACGCCGGCTCCGATTATCGCACCTATGGCCTAGTTTCAAACTACTTACAGCACGAGTAACCCTCATCCATCCAATATTTTAACTATGTTCTTGTTCAGAAAACTTTGTCTTGCTATCGTGTAAGGAAAATGTCTACACCAAACGTAATGTACAAGGTGACTTACTCAAAGAGAAAAAAAAAACAACATGCAAGCAAAAGGATTTAATCACCAACTGGATCGAAAAAAAGCACAATATATCAAATATGCACTTACCACAGCATCCAGCTTCAATTGCAAGTCAATAATCTTATTCTCCAGCCCACTGTTGAGTTTTTGAAGATGAAGTACCGACCGTGATTCGATCTAGAAAAAATAAAATTCAAAAAATGAAACCTTCGTTTGTCAAAATTTGCTTCCCCCGTGGAACAAATCCTATGTATCAAACAGCAATGAGATAATTTATGGGGAAAATTTGACATTCAAATAGATGGAATTTATTACAATACAAACAATACACATTTATGTACCTGCCACAGTCAAACTGTATTTTAATAGCGTTAATAAAAGGATGCAAATGCTAGACGCAAAACAATGAGAAAAAAAAACAAGGGAAAAATTTCTCAAAATCCATATTACAAGAAGTATCAGGCTCATAAAATATTTTCCTTCCAGATCTTAATTTCCAAAACAATTATCGCTGTTTGTTTTCTCAGGCTAAACTTTTCCGAATAAATAATTTATTCAATTCAATCAATAATCCGCTGCAAAAAGTTTGCAAAGAAAAAGCCCTTTGCTTTTTTCGAATCTTTGCAAACGTAATCGCTTAAATGATGCTTGTTTCCCGAGAACATCCGATTCTCCTTACTTTTGGGCGAAAAAAAAAAACTTCGAAAAAACCAAGCAATGCTCCACTCCTTTTACCCTCGTGCTTGTTGGATGTGAATGATAGACTGCTATTAAATCTGCCATATACCACCATAAAGACTTACAGAACGACCACGAAAATAGGACCCAAATGCCTCGTAAATCTCAGATTTCGAGTCCCCGTTTATGTCCATCGCTTTCCATTGAGTAATTGATTTTAACTTACTCATAAGAAAAGAAATATATTAACTTTGGTTAAAAATCGATGATTTTGTGATTCCGATCAAAAACTCTCCGCTTAAATACAATAAAATTTGTCCAAAATGAAAACTGACTGATAGTGTCTCAACATTTATAGAGCACTTTATCCTCTCATTTTAAACTATGACTTTGCACAACCACATAGTGAGAAAAAAGACTTAATAATCAGAATGTGAACCGCAAGCTAGCCACTTTTTTTTGCGAATAATGAGAAGTTCAGAGCGCAACATTGAAAAAGCAAGCAACATCTCAAATTTCATCGAGTTATCTTGTTTGCACGTCACATCAAGAGTGGAATAAATTTTCAACACCCTCGGGATATCGAGTTCGACGGAGCTGTTCATTAAGCACAGATGCAGCTCGAACGATGTTTCAAATTAAATAGTTCCAAATTGTTACATGACTTAAGTTGGACACTTTCTTCCAATTAAATAAATCGAATGCGCATGTGTATTCTACTCTGCAAAATGTTTTCATACAAACCCGTTTGGATATTAAGAAAAAAAGCGAAAAGAGAATAACGTTGACAAAATTTACGTTATGAAAAAAATGGTTGAAAAGTACCAGAAAAATTTTATAGTGGATAGAGGTAATCGTAGGCAAAGTTATCGTTTAAGGTTTGGAAAAAAACCAGTCGAACAACTCATCAAAATCGACGTAGTTAGAATAATGTCGGCAGACTGGACGTTACGAAAAGGCGCTGAGAGCGAAGGTTAAAAAATTATAGCAGAAAAAGAAAATAATGACTGCAGAAGTTGAAAAAAGAGTGCAAATATGAAACGACTGATTCATTGCTGCCTTAGAAAAAAATAGAGTAGTTATTCGTAAGAAAACAAGGGGAATAAGGAAAAGTAGGATTGTCAGTAAAGAATCTAGACGCCAAGAAACTAGTGGGTTATTGGGCAAAAAGTTATGAGCTCTCATGAAAGAAAAAAGAGACAAATTCTAAAAAATTCTTGACCTTACTTATTGAAAATTTTGGCAGCTTCACCTACGACCGAAGCAAAACAATAACAATCTAAATCCTTATACAAAGAGCAAAATTTCTATAGTCCATCACAAAAGCACTTAGAAGAGTTGCATAAAACGTTGAAAGAAGAAAGGGAATAATAAATCATCATAAGCCCCCCCCCCCCCTTACTTCAAGATACGTTCAAGTAAATGTAAATGAATAAATAATCCTCAACCAAATATCATATCCTCTACAACTCTCGTGATCCCCTTTAACACAAGATTTCCTATGAAAATCCTCAAAGTTAGTTCAAAAAAAGGAATAAGACGGTGACTCAGGATTCATCTTCCGGCATTTACGAAAACAATAACTTATTAAAACATACCTTAAGCTCTCGCAAACGTCTCTTCGCAAGCCACCTACGTACGCAGCATTGAACGAGTATAATCTTTCGTCGTCTTTCAATCTCAGACCGACGAACAAGGTAACCGCGCCAGTACTTTTGAATTACAATAGCAGATTTCTCGTAACGCATCTGAAATACCATGCATCATTTTTAATAATAGTAATTAAGAAGAACTGGTTGTGAATACGCTAACCTTCTCCACGTAAGCGCGTACTTTAGCGGCACGGTATTGAGCCTGTATGGCAATGACAGCGCATCGGAGCTTACGATAACTACTCTCACACTTATATCGTCTGAAATAAGTTGACGCAAATGGGAGAATAGTTCTTCGCGAAATAGTATCCGAACCTGTACGCTGTTTGAATGACTATAGCAGCACGATGCATCTGAAGGTAGAATAGACGTCTGACGGCAAGGAAAGCTCTAGTGGCAGCCTGAAAAATCCAATGGGAAGCTAAAGTTATCTTGTTATTTACATATGAAGTGGAAGATTAATACGTCTGAGGCTTAGGAGGTGTAAGCAGTCGCTTGAAGACGAGGTCAAGGATGGACAAGCTCGCTTCTCAAGAGTTCTCCCGGGGGATTGCCGGCTGCATGCCCTCACAAACTACATTTTCATATTAAATCCAGTGACAAGAACTTTGACAGAGCAGTAAAAGTATGACGAATGGGAGCAAATTAATACATGAATGATCATTTAGAGCATAAAAAACAAAAACCATAAAGTTTAATGCTAGCGAAATAATACGAACAGGAGAATTGACATAACTCAAAATTAAAATTCCAAGTGAGCACGGTTAAGTTATTAAACTAATCTTGTTAACTAAGGAAAAAGGATGACTAGAAGATCATGGCAGAACTAAATAAAATGCCAATAAGAGCTGCACATGACGTGTGTTTGTTACTCTCATAATTGTGTTGTTACCCCTCATAGGCAGGTTCCGGTAATAAATCTGCAAACGGGTGTTTTCCGCGTAATCTGCCGATTATTTAGGTGTTCTAACAGGTCGGTTACATGCAAAAGAAAAAAAACGTGTAGAAAAAAATGTACCTGTATGGTAAGTAAGCTTTTTCGCATGGTCTGATACTTTCTTCTAGCTACAAATCCACGCCAGCATGATTGAATAAGCACAGCCGATATACTTAAGGTTTCCACACGCACTCGTTCTAATAGAGCAACTTGCCCTGTTCGGAAGAAGATTTTAGTCTTTCCTAAGGCAAATTTACCTTCCTGAAACACAAGTTATTGATCGGGAAGTTTAGGAAAAGAAACAGCGAAAATAAATAAAAAGTAGAAAATGAAAAAACCATATTATTGACCTCTAGGCATTTATGACAAGCCTTCTCAGCAAACTGCCGCGGTTTGTCCCGCCACATAGCTTTCCCCTCAGGATAGAGGACACGATATCGTCGTGCAAACTCCTCGTAAGTCCACCTTTAAGAGCATTCTTTTCTTTTGGAACAAAAATGACACATGCAAAGAGGCGAAAGAGTACGTCAGTCTAAGAAAGCAAAAACGTAGGAGGTAGAGGGCAGTATACAGAATTTGTGCCCGAAGTTATAGTCAAATACCTGGTAGGAAAGCCGGCTGCCGATATACGCACAGTTTCCAGAACACCGCATGCCCTGAGCTGTTGTATCGCACGTTTCGGTTCGAAGTAGAAACTGAAAATAAATCGCTACTTTATTCATCATCTCTTCATTGTTATCATAATATTGTAGCACCTTTCTTTTGCGTCATTTGGCTTTATACAACGTACGTAATGAGGTCGCGTCGTTCCTAATATCGCCATAAGATCTCGTAAGGAATCACGGAACTAAAACTACATGTCTAATCAGTAAAATCAACTATGAAACCTTTTTCAAACCTACCTGACCAGCCACTGTCTTTTTCCCGGTGTTCCTTCCTGGTGTATCTTCAACAACAACAGATGATCCAAGGATTTCCCGTAGTAATGAAAACTAAAATGAAACGCTCTCTATGAAAACTTTTTCTGGGTCAGAAGAACAACATTTCCCTGATGTATATTGCATATTCTTGCCAATTTCGTCTTTGTGTTTTCCAGAATTTCTTTCAAATCACAGTACCTTAGTCTTAGCAACGAGCTCAAGAAGTTGCCTGCTTACAGCATCTCTGTTCTTTTCCAAAAACCCTTCTGTGGTGTATGGGACCTAGAATAGAATATGTCTCTGAACGACAGGTACTCACAAATAGAAACAAGACACCAAGTACTTCAATACAAACCTCGGCGGCAAAGTGCTTCACTATAAATTTGGTGCTTCTGATGCGTGGCATTTGAAGCTGGTCATTTTTCTTGAGTGTCGGGCAAGTGCTAATGCGGTTTAGCCACGCCGCATCTGACCCGTTCACCACCTAAATGCTAATTTTCTGAGATATGATACAAATATAGTAATGTGATATAAAATGGCAGTTCTTCAAAGGTATGAGCGAATAATTGTTTGGAAACCTGACAAAATTTGTGCTTTTTATCAACTCTCATGAGAGAAATATAAAATATTTGAAGAATAACACCCTAGACGAACAATCACAACAGATAAGTTGAATTTTCCTTTCCCATTACAGAATTCTGTAGAAAGAAGTTCTGTTTTATCTACAGTCTCTATAAAGTCCCAATATTCAAAAAGACGTCTTTTCTCACCTTGCTTTGCTCATCCAAGTAGTCTATAAGGCCTGGCCTCCCTTCGATTAGGTCAATAGCTGGTTGATTATCGTGAAAGTCGATACGAACCCAAGACAACTCCTCACGTTCGTATTCCTCCTGCTCTAGTTTGAAAACATGCTGAAAGAACGAAATATGTACGTGTAGTATTATTTCATTATTCAGAAATACACATGAAATATAAGAGCTTGTGCCATACCTGATTAAACTGTTGTTGAAGCTTCTCGTTAGCATAGTTTATACAGAACTGTTCGAAACTATTCACCTCGAATGTTTCGAACCTAAAGCATATAAAGGTTTGTAAATCACTAAAAAGCTGAGCATACGAACAGACACATCTAGCAAAGAACAAACCCGTAAATGTCAAGCACTCCTATAAACTTCTTATTGCGGCTGATCCTTCTTTCTTTCTCTACCAAAGCATCGTTGAACCGACTCACAAACCATGAGAAAACTTGTGCGTAAAGAAGTTTGGAGAGAGCGTCGCGGGACCTCATCGCCTGGTAGAGGATAAATGCAGCGAATATGTAAGAAATAATACTGGATTTCATTTATAGCGACAAAATCAACATCTTACGTTTCGAAAATAGCTTCAAGGTTTTCATAATTGATAAACACAGAATTTTGTTCTGATCAACAATGCTTACCTCACGTGGCTCAAGACCCTTTCTCACAACTTCACCAGCAGCACGAATTTCTCGAACAGTAAGCCATAACCTCAACTCGGCCTCGTTGATCATGAAATCGTTGCACAACTGCGTAATCTCAGAAGCATTCATAGACTGAAAAGAATGCATGATGCTGAGAATATCCGATAAGTTCTAAGGATTTATCTCATTCACCGATATCACAGAGTTTTCACCGTCAGGTCTGAATTCAATGTTGCCGAGAAGAAGAATGCCCTTCAGTATCCGAAATACATCTCTTTGCTTCTCTTGGGAGAATCCCAATGTATCCAAAGCCTGTATTTACCAAATCGATTGATTAGATACGTTGCCAGCTCACCATCTAATCGAAATAGGGTGTGAAAATTTATTTGCACCTTCACTGTCTCTACAAAATCTTCTCGGTCATCGACACCTGGTATCTTACTATCCCCACCTTGAGCGGTGTACCAATATGTTTCACTGGGCCCTGGAATGATAAGGTTTGAGTTGATTCTTCAAATGCAAAGTGGAAACATAATATTATTCCTATAGTATCGTGTAGAAATTGCAAAAGATTACCCAATGAAAAATCTTTTATCAACGGATGATCCCTTGCTGCACATAGTTGGTAGAAAATGTGGTAATTTCGTTCGATCGGAGCCTTAAATCTTATGCAGTTGATAGAATACTTGAATCAGAGATCAAAAAATGAGGAGATCGCAAAGCAAATCCGATCAGAACTATCAAAAACAGTCATGAAAGAACATCTACAGTTGGGTTGGACATGAAGCACGAACAGTTGCCTAAGCAACTGGGCTCGTAGCGGCGCTGTGGAGCGTAGCGGTTGGATCGTGTAAGGATCCTCGGTACTGCCACCTATTGTCTCTGCAGTTCTCATGGTCCCACCTCGATTCCAACCGCTATCTCCACCGCACCGCTTCGAGCCCAGAAGCTTACGCAACTGTTCGTGCTTAATATCGTTCTGACTCGAGTATATGTTCGAATGTTGTTGTATTGAATGGAAATAGCAGAAAAAAGTGCAAAGATTGTTCCTGACCTGGAACACAAGACGACTTTTCTCCAATAAATAAGTTTTCATCTCTGCACCACTAATGGTGAACTTATCATCGAAGTTGATCTGGATAAATTTGCCAAATCGAGACGAGTTATCGTTCCTGTGGTAGAAGAACAACCATATGATGATTGTTGAACCAATTATGACAATTGATAATGATTACCTTATAGTTTTCGCGTTTCCTATAGCTTCCATTATAGGATTTGTAGCTAGGACACGATCCTCTATTCCAGCAGAACCAACACGATGACCAGCAATGGAGGCGAAGTATCTAAAGGTTTCTATTCGCTTCTATATGATCGGCGCTAAAAATAGCAGTACCAAGAGTAATAAGTAACAGTAACGTAATAATCCAAGTTTTGCTGATAATTCTCGGTGAGAATACATGCTTTAGCAAAAACAAAGTGGGAGAAAAACATGGCAAAATAAAACGTCAGATACACGAAGATTTTGAAGATATGTAAGCCCTTTCAATAGTACAATGGCAGGAAAAAAGTCATGACATAGGAACGGTAATATGTTAAAAAAGACGTCATGGTGGAGCAAATAGTACGATATCTAATTCCATCTAATGAACTTACTTCATAACAAATTTTGCTGAAACAGTTTTCCCGGCTCCAGATTCGCCGCTTACGATTATAGATTGGCATTTGTTGAATTCTGCTAGATCGAAGAATGCCTGTAATACTCTCATGAAAGATCTATGTACTTTCAACATGGAATCAAATGTGTCTCACTTCTTCGGCGACAGCATAAATGTGCGGATCAAGTTCTCGGACCTGCTTTCCTACACCTCGGTAAACCTATAAAAATACATGTAGTCAGATAAAAGAACAATTGAAACATAAGTTATGAGGAAAAAAAGGCTTAGAAAGCAAAAAAAAAGTTCGCAGTTAGAAAACTCGTTCCTTTTCGATCACACGATCTGCTCACCTGTATAACTTCTTCTCCGTAAAGATGTTGACAGTCTGCATAGGGATTGATTGCAACTAAAACAATCCCACAATAGGTGTAGATGCATTCACGTTCAATAAATCGGACCTGTAGATTGTGAAGAACTGAAAAGTAGCATGGTTAGAGCAAAAACGAGTTCTCATAGTACACCACTGCATGATAGATGAGAATTTTAAACCTTTAAACCTTATGAATCGTATCCTATAAAGTTGTCCCTCAGAGAGAAAGTACGATGACACTACTTGTTGCTCTATTCAACATAGAGCAATGAATAGAAATTTTTCTCAAATTATAAACAGTTGCGTGCGCAAAAAAAAAATTCCGTTGGTCCCTAACTCTCTGCACAATTTTCTACACAGATTTTAAACGTCAACTATTCAAAAATTGTGAAATAAAAAAAAGAAAACGAAAAAGCACACCGGCTGGTTCGTGAAGATATGAGAGCGCGGTGAGATCGTCTTTTCCTATGAGAATCGAAGGATTGCGAAGGAACGGTAACTGATTTGGAGACGAAATTTGTATTTCCACTACCTGGAAAAAATTCTTATAAAAATGGTGAAATATATTGTGAAAAATAAAAGGAACCTCATCGTCCTCGAGACGTATTCTAATAGTACGCGTAGCGAACGTCACATCGTGCTCAAGTTCTCCTGGAATCCAAACCAGTTCCGGATGACGGTGCCATACTCGAGCGCCTTTCTGGAAAAAAAAATACTTTCCTGGGCACATCTTCCACCTTGGAAAGTTTAAAACTGCCCCAAAATCCCTCTATTATTGGTAGAATAATACAGTACGGAAACTGGTACAATAGGTGACAAAAAAACATTGCAATCCATCCAAACTGCACATCATTTATCGTAATAGTGTAAGTGCCCAAGAACGACCATAAATCTCGCGCCAAGGTCTACTTTTAACAACCCCATTTCGATAAAATAACACATCCACCTTTCCTGACTTCTTCTGAAACAAGATTAATGTTCCGAATAGTTTTGAAACAGCGGTGACTGATGCTGTCTCTTCTGTCTCAGTTGAAATTGAAAGAAAAGAAGAAATAGCGTAACGATACAGTCTGATCACCAAAAAAATGACTAATGAGGTATTAGTATCTAGACAAGCCTAGTTCATTTTTTTTCTGCTTAAGGTCCCTTACCGACATGAATTGAGAATTTGATTTGTTTTATAGAATCATCATGTATGCTTTGTATGTGGGCCTCTCTACGTCCTTTCCAGGGCGTTAAGCAATGCACATTCCACTAGGGTAGAGCAGAAGAGTGAGAAATTGGTTGTTGACGCAAGAAAGTGTGTGTTGTTGCGAGCGCGTTGCGGTTAACATGACAGACATAAGTCCTAGTAACCATTGGTACGTATAGTCGAGTCAAAACGACATTGCGCATGGTGCATTTGCGTACGCGTTCGAAACGGCGCGGTGGAGGGTGCAGTTGAGGGCGAGGTGGGACCATCACATACTGCAGCGATGGCTGATGAAAGCAAGGGTTCCACTACGCTCCATCGCACCGCCTTGAGAGAAGCCGCGTATGCAACTGCACCGTGCTTCATGTCGTTTTGACCCTACAATATGTCTGTCGCTGATTCTGATCTTCTGAATTCTGAAGGCTTTCTTTAAAAGAAAAATTTGCCAGGTACCAGAGGTTGGTTCATAAAAAATTAATTATTTCCGGACCTAAATTTACCTGCAGAGCTTATTTGTAGTTGTTGTTGCTATAATCTGATAAAATGACCGAAGCTCGCAGCGGTTGCACACTCAACGCGTTGCAGTGAATCTAGTGGTTGTGCTCAAAGCGGGACCCTCGCCGGCTTGACTCATTGCTGACTTAAAGGCACCACAATACGAATCTGGGGTGGTGGGGGTTTCAAGTGGATTATGCCTATACGGAGTCGTAGATTATGGAGAGAAGGGTGATTCCATCTATTTCTTCCCAACTACCGTAAAAAAACAGCCCGGAAGATACGACTTCGAGCGTTCCGGCGCGCTATTTTCTACAACGAGTTCGATTGGAGCGCGCCAGCCTTGCGCATGCGCCGCATCTCCCGTTTTTTACGGCAATTAGGAAGAAATAGACGGAATCACCCCCCTCTCCGACCCTCTATGTAGGAACTCTCCACCTGAAATCCGTACCACCCCAGATTCGTGGGGTGGTGCCTTTAAGCTAGTGATGGTCCCATCACAAACTCATCGGCTGACTTCACCGCAGTGCGTGGAGCAGCTTACACAACTGCATCAGCTCCGCGTCGTTTAACGACAGGTAATTTCTGTCAGTTTAAAATCTTCCAGTCGCTTTCAAATCCATTTATCTCTTTTCACTGGACTGTAATTTAATCAACTCCATTGTTGTGAATGATTTTTCTTAAATTCGTCCGTTTCATGAGGTCCCGTCCAGTTGACTAAATGAGATAATCTAAAAGAGATAATCTCCTAGAACTCTTCACTGTACCGGTGGTAGAGGTTTTTGATCATGAAAGATGAACTGTCAGTCTACACGAAAATTAAATACTTCGATTTACAGTCACCACAAAAATTCTTCAAATCAAGCGTGAGGGGGTAGAGGGAAGTGGATAAGTTGAGGAAGGAAGGAAGGAGGGATAGAGGGAGGGAGGGAGGTGGAGGAAACCATACACTCTCTGCTTGGGTGTCATTTATTGCTCCCTCTGCGCTAACGCAAGCGAACGCGCACCACAGCCGTTCCGGCATAGAATTTTGTCGGCAACTGGATTTCCCCTCAAATCTTACGCTGCATAATAAATCCGATAAGAACAACCTTGACCATAGAGCAGTTCTTTCACAACAGGACACATCAAAGCACTTTTTTTTCTGCACAAATGATTTGTTTGAAGTGCCGAAGTGCGAATACCATATCTGATTTCGTGCAAAAACGTGCAACTCGCCTCGGTGAATTACGATAAGAGCCCCGCTATGTTTACTTCCTCGTCATTTCATTTCCCAATAACTGGACTATCTCCAAGAAAGACAGAGAAATCTAGGGAAGGCATCTTTCTTTCTCACAAATAAACTTCTTCCACTTCCTGCAAGAATTTACAAAACACCGAAAACCGAGAATTTGAAGTGCTCTACGATATCTGTGTTGTGTAATGGGTACACGTAATATGCATAGGCGCCATGTAAAGCGCAGTTGCTGCAATTGCGTACAACGAATTAGAAGCTGGTAAATTTCTGGAAATAGTAGTTTGGTTCTCGCGTTAGGTGTTATTTTTATTTTCTACCTTATTTTATACACTATTTATTGCATTTACTTTCGTGTACTTTTGTAAACATCTTGTATGTTCTGTTTGTGAGGTGCCGAACACTGCGAAGGGCGAGAAGGAATCCTCGCAAAGGGGCAATTTGAATTCTTTCTCGCAAATTTCGTTCACTGAACCCTGAGAAATTATTTGAGGTCGCGGATTGCCATCTCTTCCGTATGCGGTCTTTGCTCTGATTTATGACTTCAACTATTTAGAACTTCAACATAACAAGTTACCGTATGCCTAAGGACAACCTTCAGTTTCGTATAAGAAGAAATAACATCACAAATGTTAGAGAAGAAGCGAATTTGTAGAAAAGTGTAAAATAGAACAATGAAATGGAAGATCAACTGAGAAACTCATGTCTTACCTTGTAATTCTCAAGCGGATATGTTTGGCAACGTCCCAGGGTTTCGCCTCCGTACTGTTCCATAACAATTTGATCACTTCCCGCCGCTCAATAGAACATAATTTCTGAAAATAACACAATAGATACGAATTATGAGGTAGTTACAACGAAACAGCGTTAGAGATACGATCAACAATAAACCATGCAATAAAAATGACTTCATTTATCTTTTTTATGTGAACAAGTTGACAACTGTGACCTCATTGGTGGGTCACGCTTTAAAATGTGACTATTCCTACGAAGGTTCACGATAATTTGGAAGAAAAATCTGCTACAATACGTCTTTATGACGGGGGTTACTCACGTTGCCAAAAAAGTACATTCGTATCGTTAAAATACAACAATAAACAGGATATTTTCACACTTGAAATTTCACGTGACCGAGCGTCCGGTTCCTGAACGCATGATCATGTGGTAATTCAAGTGTGAAAATGCTAAGCATCATAATTAATCGAACACTATAATTTCTAAGAGGAATGTCTATGTCAATGATTAGTAGTAGTCTGTAATTCCAGAACAATTATGATGCTCAGGAATCGCTGGTCTAGTCCAGCTATCTATCTTTAGATTGCACGTTCCACCTTCAGAAGAAGAACCTGTTATGCATAACACTAACTCAAATCGTACAACAGAAAAGGCTTCGTGAAAAACCGGATTGCTTCCATATGCAAGAAAAATCGCTTATTAAAAACATGTATGACAAAATGCTGTTCACAATTATGACATTGCTTTTTTTTTCTCACTTTTTACGTTATTTACTTCCAAAAATCTGCTAGTACCTAATGTTTTTTTTTGAAAACTTGCATGTATAAGGAACGTCGAGCGTTTTGAAAAGGAAATCATGTAGATAACGGTGCTCATGTTTGCTGAGCTGACCGCAACGCGGTGATCCTTTCGCAGTGATCCCCCCACTTTCTGCCTTGCTCCAATCGAACGCGCGTTGCGGTTGTCTCGACGAATATAAGCACCTAATGTATGGGTAAATTTCTTTCTGTTCAATCTATAAGGATAAAGGGTAAAGTGCCTGGGGTTAATCAATCCGCTTGGGATGCGCCCCCACGTTCACTTCAATTCAGAATCTGAGTTTGAGGTTACGAACGTGTAACTGGCCTATACAATAACTTGCGGTGGCTAGCCGAAGTGTCAAGTCAGTATTTTTATCCTCCCAGACAAATCTGGTACCAATTTATCGACCCCGGAGGGATGAAAGGCTTGGTGAGCACTAGGGCGGATTCGAACCTCCGATCGATTGTGCAGTAAGCGGAACCTCTAACCGCTACACTACACCCTATAGTCACTATACTATTTTTTTTATAGTTCCTATTGTTATTGTAGCTAATTCATGTACGGAAGCCCGAAATTATTATGATTTATTTTTGTGGAGATACACAAAAGTAATCAAAGCAACCGTAAACTGTAAGAGAAGTAGTAGGAACGAACAATCGTAATAGTGAGACAATGTTTACGATTACGAGCGAAAATATTTTAAAATGCAACGAGGTGTTGCACTTTTCTGTCGGGAAATATAAATATCTAGTTGGTCGCACATTGTCAGAAAGGGTGGGAAATATCTGAATTTAATTCATCTTTTAACACGTCTAATATAGAATGTGAAGATTATAGTTACAACACATAGGAAAACACTGATCATGAGCTGTTGTGAGATGTGGGTCTCACATGGAAAAACGTGGCGCGTAGTCGTCGCATCCAGGGAAATGAGCTCGACACGGCTCAAATTCTGGATTTATGTGCAAATAATCGGAGGAGAGTTTCTACCGAATTCCGCCCCGCCAAAGTAACAATGATTGAATTCAATTAAACCAATCCACCACAGTAGCTGCAGGACCGGGGGCGTATTACTTGGGAATATTTGGGATCGGAACAGTCTGAGGATGGCGTGGTAGAGTAGAAGGAGACAGTGAGGCACAATGGATGCTAGTTTGAAATATTATCACTGTTCCACATAAGATACCAATCGATATATAGTCCAAGAAGCTATCACAAACAGCGAAGTTATGGAGTTCTTGCTGAACTTTCAGAGCTAAGTTGAGTGGAGTTTAAGAGAACGAGTTTTGCAGCAATAGATGTGTGAAGAGTCTAGCATTCGAAAAAAAAAATGTAAAAGCTTATAACAAAAAAAAAAAACACTTGAACGACGCACGCGCGTCCTGTGTCGAACGTTGATGGTTCTTGAAACGAACGTGAAATCTGAAGGATCATTTAGAATAACATAGAGCTGGGATTAATAAAGATATGTGGAAATGTGTGGTTATGACTCTTTTTATAAATCGATTTTGAACAATTTTTAATTAGTTCTTTTTTTTTCCTAGTGATGTGCGGAAATTTTTTGTTCTTCTACGAAAATCCACGATGAGAAAACGACGCCATAAGTTCCCATCTAAGAATATTTGCCCAGAAAATTTGTGGTGCCGCAAGAACACAAACCAAGAAATGAATGTCGGAAGAGAAACTAGTGGCGAGTTTTTTTTTTCCGAACAGCTATCCATTAACCGATAAGAATAGGTGCGTTAAATGGGTGGAGCGCAATTGCGAAAAGGTCGGCAAAATTCAAAACTTCTTTTCCGTGAGTACATCGTTGATCTTGCACGTTGACACATCAGTGGGATTTTTTTTCGTTCGTTAACGACATCGATAATTTAGCCGTGTTCCACTCCGAAAAAATTGTTTTCTTGAACCAATGAGCGTGTGACTATTCGAAAATCATTCAAACGCTGAAAAAAAGATAAACAGTTCACCGTTAGATGATGAATAGACGGAGAGAACGCGATTGTTGAAAGAAAAACGTGAAGAAAAAAACGCTACCAAACATTTTCAAACATTAAATATCCTCGAAAGAACTAGGTATTTTCCTATTGAGAGAGATATACTGTATTACAATCAACTTTACAATCTTGGAATTTATACTATTTTATATTATTATACATTTATTTATATTTTATACTTATTTTACAATCGATGTAGAAGTCCATCATCAGAAAATCACAAAAGTGAAGCATGACATAGCTGCACTTGGTTCTTACTGTATTTACAGCTCCAGCAGAGGCACAGTAGGTCAAAACGAAATGAAATTCGATGCAGTTGCGTAAGCGCAGCGCTCGAAGCTCACCCCATGGGTACTGACCGCTACGTTCCACCGCACCGCTTCGAGCGCAACCACAACTGCACAGAGTTACATGTTGTTTCCACCCGACTATAGACTGTAATTCAAGAGGACTGAAAAAAATTAAATCCTCACTGTAATTTTTCTATAACTTTGTTTTCGCGGCAAAAAAGCAGTGTTCATGCTTGACAGCTCCGTTTGCTTCAACAGAACAGCCAGCTTAACTGTCAGAGTAGGAATTTTTGTTCTTTTTTTTTGCGACACACCTCAACCTGCTTGTGTTCAATCTACCACTATCTGTGCTGTCAATAGAACAATTATAGGAATTTTGTTAACCTTTTAATCGTTTTCCTTTTTTTCTGGATGAGATAGATGTACAGAGATAAGTACTTATGTTTGTTCGAATGTTAACGATGAACACTTGATGGAAGCAAATCAGAGTCCATGAAAAGGTCTGTGGAAAATAGTGAAGGCGTGAGAATTGCGGCGGGCGCGTCGCGGTCATTCGGAAGAACACAGATGTAACCGATATGTAACACACTCAAATAAGTAATAGAATACAAAAACCAATGTAAGACCGAATACAAGCAATGCATTACTTTTTATACATACTAATTTTCTTCGTAGAATGAAGATATCGGAGCAAATAAACTAAAATCATTTAAAGGAAGACAAAATGGAATAGAAGTTAATGTTTTCGCCTGGATTGGTCAACTAATTCTGTTTGGGGCACTAACAAATAGTTACTGTACAGGATCTTTCTGATCAAATAAGAGCAGGAAAGTGCTCAACATACTGTAGAATAAAACCATTTTCGTTCATTTCCAGTTTAGAAGAGAAAAAAAGATCAGATTCCTTTCCTCTGAAAGCGAAATTGAAAGGAAGATTAAACGGGTGTATTTCTTCATTTTCGCTAAGCTAATCAGAAGGAGCCGGTTCAATAAAAGTGGAAATTTTGCTTTCACTCCTAAGTACACAATAACTTTGCCTAACACTAAAAATTTCCTAAATCAAACTCATTTCACTTACGTGCTAACTATGTGAGTCACTTTTTTTCTATGCGCTGAAAACAACTGTTTTCATATAGACATAATATAATTTAATAATTTAAACACATTTTAATATATATTTATTATTTACAACAATTATATAATTTATTTAATATAAAACATTTTAATATAAACATTAAAATGAAAAAGAATCTGAAGAATATTGCGTCGTTTAGCTTTGCTTCAAGTTCTCTTTTGCAGAAAGTTCCGGAAGAATGTCAACAAAAAAAAAGCTGCAAGAAAAAAAAAGACGGCAAAAAGAAGCTGAGAGAGAAGAATTTGCGTTTGATTGATGAGTTTCGGAAGAGTTCATTATCGGAACGTTTCAATTAAATGAATCACTTGCCACCTTTAATACGACGGCAATGCAAAAAAGTGTCGTTTGATTTAATTTGTAACATTTTTTCAACACCCTCCCATATATAATCATTTCGAAAAAAACTGAAAACTACTTCAAATCATCGGAGGATTTAAAATGTTTTCTGAAGGAATCTGAGAAAAAAAAGAAAGGAAAAGGAGGAAAAGAAAAACTGAGGATTTCTGGCCGTTCAAGCAGAACTGCTGAAGAATTTTTTTTCCGTGGCGGAATTCAAAACTTGAATCATGAGAGGCAAAAACGGATCAGCAGTCCATGTAATTCGGAGCATTTCTTTGATTGGGACCGTCCCGCTAAGGTGAGCATCATTATGAAAAGAAATATTGGTGTCGTGCTACATACTTCATTACTTTAGAGTAAAAATTCCTTTTTTTGAGTAAATAAAACATGAAAGGAAATTTCAGCAAATCATGTGGGAAAAAGATAAACTTGTCTAGAAAGTGTCAGGTCTGCTAATGAACTCCTTCTAACATCTTCATGCATTGTTGATCTCGGTGGGATCTTATGATTCACAGAAAAGAGGGACGTGCTCTAAAATGGAGCATTTCATACAGGTATGTGGAATTTCGGGATTTTTTTTCAGTTATCAATCCAGTAAAGCAGTAGATTTGTAGGATATTGTAAAGCACTTAGGATTGAAATGGATTTATTTCTGATATCCTTGTTATCTTTAGCTTCAAACCTCTTAATAGTCTGCAGCGCACTGCCTCAGCGCATCCTCTACTGTAAGAGTTATCGTCTAATTTGCCTGAGATGTAGCCAACATCGGGACTGATCTTTCTTTATTAGCTAACAGCTAACGTTTCGGCGTTATCGCCTCCCTTAGAACATAGAAGTTCAAAGCCATCAGTGATTCATCCTCTAAAGTGCCTCGTCACTTACAGAAAGCATTTAAATCTGCAAACTCAAAAGACAACACATGGGCTAGTGCTTGCCTCATTTGTTGAATCTGGTAACGTAACAGCCCGCCACGTACCGCATCTAAGAGTCAGAAGCTTTTTTTTTATAAGGGACCTGACGGCCCGCCCCGTAGATCAGAACCCGCACAAATCTTGATATGGGCCTAACTCGCTTGTGATCGCAATGCACTCATCTTTTCTGTTTATTTTTAGACTTTTACCAGTTATCCAAAATGCCTCTAATGTTCTGCGCGCTATGGTCTTGGACTCGAGTATAGTAACTACTACCTCTATTTCGGAGTTTTGATTATGTATTCTACAGTGTGCTCCGAGCAGGAGTTTAGATTTTGCGAGTCCATCTAGATCCTCCTTTACTAGAATACGTAGTGTCCATTCCGCTTCCCTTATGTAATCGTCACCACGTGCCCTGCACTTGACAACATACACCACCACTGATATCACGCGATCACCATCTCTCCCATGTAGGCAAGCCACGCGGCTGCAGGATTACATACAAGCTGACAATTGAGGTTCGCTCGTGGTATCTCCACAACCTTAATGTCATTTTGTAAACCCGCTTTGCGTAGACAGCTTCGTACCTCCCTGCTCATATTATCAGATATGTGACAGAACGGAATCTTTCCTGGGCTCTCTACAATGTTGGATCTACAAGAAGGATGTGGTGGTTGTCGAGTAACACATTTTCCAGTTGGGTAGTCATTAAATATTGCCAATTTATGAGCCAGGTTTACAGACCATGTCTTTTTCTAGCTACTCCATCCCACTCTAGCTGCCGTATTGTACACGATTTCCATGATGGATTTTTTTTTCATTCTGTTGAGATGCGCCGAAAGATAGCCGCTTAAAGGCAGCGTACCACTCATCCACGTATTTGACGTGGTGAGCAAGTGTGGGAAAAAGCTAGAGATGGGGCTGTAGATTGTTGGATCGGGGGTGGTTCTGCTCATCTCTCCCTGATCGTGGTATGAAATGGCGGGAGAACCATTTATTACAAGGTACATACGTCACAACGGTCCTCTATGCTCACGTTCCGGTCCCCTTAGCAGTCTATTCATTCGTTTTACTTGAAACTTGGTGAGAAGACATCACTGATCTTCGACCGATCGCACTTAGAAGCGGCGCGTGCACAAGGGTGATGCGTTACAAATGAAATCGTCTTAAAAAGAAGTCGCCTTCACGCCGTTTCTTACTTCGATTAGGAAAAGATGAGCGGAACCACCTCTGACCCTGCAATCTATGCCCTATCTACGAACTATTTCTTTCGGATTCCTTCACCACGTCAGATTCGTGGTATACTGCCTTCAATATGTTTTTGGTAGTGGGTTTCCGATACCGCTTAGTCTTCCATATCCCATTCAGCAAGTAAATTGCAGTTCACAATCAATAAAGCTAACCAGTAGTCTATCGCCTGTTCCCTTGTGAACTTAATGTGCGGACACAGCTGCTTGAGAAGAAGCACGTGTTCAATTTTGCCCGTATTCGGCGGGCGACGCAACAATAGTCAATGTAAGCACAACATAGCAGTGGTTTGCGATCTATTATAGGCTTTTCGATCTTGGACATGAAAACAATGGCGAGAGTGGGTGCCAGCCTTTGTCCCATAGCTAGGCTTGCAAGTTGTCGGTGGTACTGTCTTGACCATTGAAAAATAGAGCAATTCGAGCACTCATTTATCAGCGTCATGATCTACGCAATGCTCAATCCGTACATATTCGATGAGATTTGGTGCTAAGTGAGCAGCTCTTGAAGATCCTGCATCGCGATGTCGCCTGAAACTTTCGTAGCGAGCGACGTAGCGTCTCTATTGCACATTCACGTTCGAACGAGGTGTTGTTTGAGGAGAGCTGTGAGAACTGCTGAGTTAGACAGGGACATATTTGAGCAGCTGATTTAGGATTATTTTGAGCAGCTAAAGAATTCTGCGGGCCCCCAATACCACTTATGATGGGTCTCACTTTAAAGTCACGTGGATTATTCAAAGCAAGACCATTTTCATTCTCAATTTCTGTTGCTCTACTAAATCCAGCAAATATAGTAAGAACGAGTCGATGTGTTGCAACTGAATGGTTCTTGTCGGTTGATGAGGTGCTTGAGAGAATAAATCACTGATGGCTTTGATTCTTCTAGGCTCTGACGAAGGAGATAAGGCCGAAACGTTAGCTGTCGATATCGTCTATCTTTTTTAATAGTTTTCCACTGCTATCTCGGTTTGCTATTTGGTTTTGAAAAAAAAAACCATCGAAAGAAAGGAATCAAAAACTAGGAGAAAGAGACAGCAGGGTGATCACCGGACGAGGTAGGTGGTCTGTAGAAGTGATCTTTAATGCTGCTGCCCTGTTGCTTTGATCCCTAGTTCTTTCAAAACTTCATTGAAGGGGCACCTCCGAAGAATTTCGAGTTTTAGATGGATGTGGAGAATTTTTAGAAACTTTAGATTGCAACATTCCAAAAAGAAAACTATTTTGCCACTCTGCTAACTACAAGTAGTAGCAACCTAGCAAAAATTCGCAAAGAAGGAAATTCTGTGAATGAAGAGTTAGATAGCATTCGTAAAATGATTGTTACACATTAACCAAAAGTGCTTTCATTTCAGAAGAATATTCGCTTAATGTTGGAAGATGAAGAATGTCGGAGACCGTGTACTGCACCACACCATGGTTAGGATTTTGGGGAAAAGGCAATTATTTGCAGAAAAATTTTCGTCCACCATTTCTCCACCCCAATCAAAAAAAAAAAAATTGAAAAATCACCGAGACATCAAGAGATTTTTTAAAAACATTTTCCCTTAATTCACTTCTTAACGCTGTCAGCAGAGTTCGTGTTAACAGCTAAGAAAAAAAGAAAGAAGAAGGAATTAAATGCATTCACTACTGTCAGGAAATGTGAGGAACAGAAACTTGTTTCTACATTGGAAAAGATGAGTGAAACGAGGCATTTTAAGAATGACTACGATGAATTTATGCACGTGTAAGACAGTTAGAGAAAATCCCTATTCTTAAACTGAAATTATGGCCGTAAATTTGAACCATGTTCGTTTTCAGTTGGTAATTACAGTAAAATTCTTGAAGAGTTAAATTTTAAAGATTTCGACAACGTTGAAGACGTTCAGACGTAATGAAGAACAACTTTCGATGGCCAACAACTAGATTATGATGGATTTATGCTTTTGTAGCGCTCTTGGCTTTAAAAATGATCTTAAAACTTGGAAACAATTTCTTGAGGCAAATCCTTAGGGCGAATAACATCTGTAGGGAATCTATCTGGAGAGAGAGGAAGAGAGAGATAGGGAACGACGAAGAAAACAAGACCAGAAAATTATTTCCCGTAGATTACGGTGGATTTATGAACGTGTAGCTTTAGGCCTTAAAAATGAAATTAGAAATAATTCTTGAGGCAAATCTTCAGGGGAAGTTATATTCGTAGGGGACCTGCATACCTAAAGAAGGGGAACGACGAAGAAAACAAGATCACAAAATTTTTACTCGTAGATTACGGTGGTGGATTTATCATGTTTAATGTTTTATGTTTTAAATTTTATTAATTACACGAAGAACAATCCTCAAGGAAAAATATATCTGTTGGAGAACTGTTCTTGGAAAGAGGGAGAAGGAAGGTCCCATCGGTATTTCCTGAAGACCCAAGAGAAAACTTGAAACAGATCAATGAAACGATTTGAAACAATTGCCGCGGAAACGAAGTTGAACGAGAAAAGTGGACGGACGATAGCGGCGAGTGACGGACGGAACGACGACCGACAACGACAACGGTCAGTTAGTGGTGAGTGAACGCGTGGCCGCTTTGTGGATAGAGAGCTCGTAGCACTTGAACTTGTTTGCCGACTTAAAATCATAACGAAAACAGAG
The DNA here is from genome assembly GCF_031761385.1 of Necator americanus. NCBI lineage: Eukaryota > Metazoa > Nematoda > Chromadorea > Rhabditida > Ancylostomatidae > Necator > Necator americanus. The sequence continues at coordinate 5,878,018 of NC_087375.1, read as the reverse complement.
TGGATAAGAGAGTTGTTCAGACTGGAATCTACAGGTGGTATGGATGGTGAGGTCCGAAGAAATCCCCACCAACTACGATAAAACATGTCTGTAATGTAGACGTAGGCAATGGTTTCATCATGAAACTCGTCCCTCATTTTTCTCTTCGACGTAGTGAATTAATTGCATGCATAGACTGGTTTGAAATGAAAGTAAAGAACAACAACAACAGGAAATTTCTCCAGAAACACTCTTGCACAGCTCTTCTAGTTCCCGACATTTTTTTTTACGCTAGAGAAACGAGAACAGCATTAGAATATCTGCAGTGACGGTGAAATAAGACTGGTAATAAAGAAAAAATAGTAAAACTAGGAGAAATGACTATATTTGAGCAGTAAAAAGAAAATAACGCGAAAGAATAGGCAATCAATTCGTTACGCCACCTACATTCAAAAAATTGACCGGGAATATAACGGAGATCAACGAGGTCAGCGGCTCCTGAGCCGGACAATTGGGTACGGTAATTCGGAAATTTTCGGTCTTTTATTGTTAAAGGAATAAAATTGGTCCAAAGAATATGCTTAACCAAACCATTTATGGAATAACCATGCTAACAACGTGCCAACGTCCTCCATGCTAAAGTGAGACACCGGTGCCGCACCTGGTTACATTTGTTTGTCTAGTACTGCTTACATCTCGGAACAATGCAAAACAAAAGTGGAGTCTTGTTATAATTCTTTGTATGTAAAGATAAGAACGTTCTTTCATAGATCTTTTTGAATATTTATATCATCCATTTTATTTTTATATATCTGTATATGTATATATTTACTTTATCTTTATTTTTTATTACTGTTACATTTATTTACATTTTATGTATTATATTTATTATTATTTATATTATTATATTTATGTATTTATACTACTATCATATTAGATAATATATACTATATATTATATATTTTATATATTACTATTATATATTACATGTATTGCTTTTATATTTTATATGATTATAGTTAAAATTTTTTACTTATGTCGTTTAGAATTTTGCTCCTCCTAATATGAGAAGCTCCTAACATTTTTCATGGTGGACTTTACTGCGTCACTCGCTTTTAGAAGAGCTCCCAAAGTCTCGAAATATCGAAGACGCGCCGTTGTTCTGGAGATTTTAGTTCTAGGAAATACTTCGAGAAGTCGAAATGCACTTCTTAGAACGTGAACTACTGAATCGACAACTTTTTTTGAGGGTTTTTTTTTGCGGATGCCATTGAAAAACTTGCATTCTTTTCGTGATTGATGATTACCGAATCGAACTCTGGACTCGAAAGTACATACGTAGTGAATCATCACCTTTTTTGAACGCAGATGTGCCGAAATGACTCAACTTCACACTCAAATAGCCTTCAATAGACTCTTCAAAGCTATCACTTCAACAAATTGCGTCTCACGTTCCAATTTTATGAATTAGTCTTCCAAAATTACTTGTCAAGGCATGAACAGCAAAAAATGTTCGTTTCACTGGGCAGACCGGGTGGAAAAAACAGAAACGATCGAGAAGGTGTCAATCCTAATAAGAATCTACGAATCTGTGTAATTAATTGTCATTTGTAAGGTTCAATAAAGATCCGGACATTGATATTGTCAATTCTTCCAGGAAAGGAGAAGAAATTCGACAGATCCAAGAAAGACAGAGAAAAAAAAAACGGAAACGAAAGGGTGAAGAAAAAAGGGAAATCAGGGAAAGAACGGAAACGGTCAAGAACTCATACTTTGACAGGACCCTGACATATCCAGAGGAAAGAAAAGAAAAGAAAGAGCGGAAACATGAACAAGTGTGAAAATTTGAGAAAAGCAGTGAAAAGTGAAAAATTAAAGAGAAAAAAATCAAGAAATTGCGATTAGGTGAAAAAACCTCTATACGGCACTGTTAAAAAACTGTGGGCGGTACTTAGAAGGAATAAAAATTGATGTGGTTTTTTTTTCTAAAGAAATAGAATTTTTCTAAAGAAAAAGAAAAACATGTAGCGAAATAGACGGAAGAAATAGCGAAGATTTAAATTTAAATTTTTCGTTTTAAGAATTTCAAAGATCTCTAGAAGAGGGACAGAAAATTGCATTCATCCATCGAACCGTTTTTCACTTTTGCTATCGATAAATTTTCCGTAAAATCCATCTGAAAAAATAAAGAAATAAAATCTTTAAATCATAAAAATGAGTGTTCGAAAGAAAATAGAGAAGAGCTGAGAAAGATTTTTCTCTGATTTCATAAATTATGAAGTGTACTGATGGCTCAGAAATCAATCAAATAAAAGAAAAACGAATGAAAAAAAACGCAAACTTTAGGAGAAGGAAAGGATAAGATAGAAGAAAATGATAAAGATGCAGTGTTTCTGCTCTAAAAACAATTTTTTCAAAACGACCATAAGAAAAAAGAAATCGTCATGTGATTTGTTTGTTTGCGTGTTGGAATCCTTTCAGGGAGAGAATTGTTTGCTCGGCGCCGATAACGACATGAGCAGGATGACAGAGCACCAGATACCTATATTTAGATTCCATGATGTAGTAATAGATTAATTCTCTTTAAAAAATCACACAACAACTGCTTGAGATAAACAAATGTTCAATTTTGAGTTAATAATAAAAAATAATTGTTGAACTCAATCAAATACGATTAATCATGATGAAAAAATCTGATTCGAACTCCTTTTTCTCAGAGTTTACCCCCGGGTCACAGGTGCTCCAGTTATGTTTCTTTTTTTAATGTTCTTTTTGTTTTTTTTTAAATAAGAATATAACAGTTTCGATAACTTTTTTTTCGAAAAAATAACAATATAACAGGTTAATGCTTACTGTACTCAAAAACCACAGATCAGACAATGGTCAAGAACTCGTACTTTGACGGAACTTTGAAAAATCCATAAGAGAGAAAAGAAAAGTAAAATCGAAAATAAATATAAATAAATAGGAGTGAAGATTGCGAAAATGCAATGAAAAGGCAAAAATTGGAGAGAAAAACTAGGAAAAGGAGTTCAGATGAAAAAATCTGTGTGCAGCACAGGAATCTTGAGAAAAACTGTGGGCGGTATCCGGAACGCATAAAAATACTTGTGGTTTTTTTTTTCTAAAGAAAAAAAAACATTTAGACAAATGAACAAGATTCTGATTATGGTTATTTTCGTGAAACAATGACGAAAATAGGAAGTGGAAGCCAGAAACAAAAAAAATTAGTGCAGCGAAGAATCTGTCATACATACTTTTTTGAGGTTTTTGGATGAGAAAAACTGGTATATTCTCAAAAAAGATGAGAATTATTAGAAATGAACAATATTTCTGAGTTCATGACCAGTTAAGGATTGAAGTCATGATGAAGGGGAGAAAAATTAGGAAAAGGAGTTAACTATAACCAGGAAAACGTCCTCTTCCCAAAGTGAAGCCATCGGAACCGACAAAAGCAGTTCCACAAACAGGTATTGTTGCCTAGAAACGAGTTCCAGCAACACTGGGCGCATAAGGAAAAGGAATCCACGGAAAATTCTCAAAATTTTCACGCAAGAAAAGCGGAATATGTGAAGGTGAGCGCAAACGACGTGTTTTTCGGCCTCTGCCACGTACAGTACGTACCCTGGTGGCACAGTTGCCTGTAGCGTCCTGTATGGAATGAATCTGGATGGAGAAAAATGGAGAGATCTCTGAAAGCGTGGGAATAGACACATACAAAGCAGTTTGAAGCATCGATACCGTAATCATTGTATGTGGTTACGGTTAGATGTGAGAAATATAAGATGATGATGTATGACGAGTACGTGGTATGGTTATGGTTAACTAAGAATAGAATAGTACAGAAGTCAAAGCAGTGATTTTCTTTTTCTTATTTTTTTCTTTCTTCAATTTTCTATCATTTCTAAGGACACAACTAATTCCCGACAAAAATCCAACTATTTTATGGTTTACTAAGATTTTATTTCTACAAAGATTTGTTTCTAAATTTTTAATCATTTATTTTTATTTTTACAGCCAGCATAGCGACCTATCAACAGTCTGAAATGTGAATTATCATCTAATTTATTACTAAAAAAAAGTAAAAAAGGAAGAAAAATGTTCTTAAAAATTATCGGGTGTTATATTGAGTGCAAAATAGTGGCACTACGTCGAAATTTACGAGATGTAAGGACAGATAAATAAGTAAGGACTTCAATGTGCTTAAAAGAGTGGAAGAACTAGACGTCAAGAGGGCTTTCACAAAGAAAACGACGGTAGAATAAGTACATTTCGCCAACTGAAGACAGTTTTGGAAGAAATAACACTGATGTGTGTGAAAATTCGTGCAATGAAAAAATTTCTCCTACAACACAGTGAATGATTTTTTCTGAACAAAAAAGACCATACAGAGATTTGCCATGGCATAAGAAAGACACCCGCAGCTTATTTCATTTCAGAATAATATATAGATTCCCATAAATTACATGTTTATTCAATTATTTATTTGAAAACAACCATGGATGTGTCATAAAACAGAAACAAGAAAGAAGAGAGCTTATTAGAACTTCACCTAGAGCTTTATAAAGCAAATTGAGCTTTTTTTTTTCAGGACGTTGCCTAGTTCCGATGGAAGAAAAACTGAAAATGGCCAACTAATTTAGTTGAAACTAGTAACATACACAAGGATAGCCGAATTTCTTGGACTATCGCGCTATGAACGGCTACAACCTCGACCTCGGCGACTACCGATTAAATTTTAGCGGATTGACTGCGTCGCGTTGTTTTACGAGCAGAGAATTGGAGCGGAATAAAGTGCGTTGCGCTTGATTTTTCTATGAACTACGGCAAAGAGAAGAAATATCCGATTGTTCGTTTAATTCGAACGCACGTGCATCGTTGCGTTGCGTTTTTCAGTTAGCGGGCAAAAGCATTCACACATCGCTTTTATCCAATAAAAAGTGAAGAAATCAGATCAGCGCAATTAGAAACGAGGACTGAGGTCAACGAAAGGGAGAGAGAAAAAAAGTTCAGGAATTTCTTTAGAAAGCAGCCTAATAGAAGAGGAAGGAAAAGAAAAGTAGGAAGCAGGAAAAATAGTTAGGCAGTAGTAGTAAAATGTTAACAATATATAAAAAATAACTAGCAAATCCTCTTATTGATTGAAAAGTCAGTAGGAAAAAAGTGATACTTCGTCAAAAATCAATAAACTCTCATTCTAAAAGAAAAGGCAGCGAGATAGACGAGGATAAAAACAGAGAATATCGGAATAGTACAGTACATAGAATCAACTGAAATATGTGGGTCCTTAGTGGAAAGAATAATATAACTGAGAAGAAACTAGATCATGGCAAAATTTGACCTCAGAAGCGTTCAAAAACGAGAAAAAGAAACGTGAAAAGTACGTGGACGCACGACGAGAACACCACGATAAACGACACGAGAAGTAAACGAGAACGACGGAAGGTCATGAGGGGAAAAACTGAAAGCAGAATACCTACATATATACGCTAATATTTGAAGAGCTGAGAGCGAGAAAAGAGAGAGAAAGAGAAATGAATAAAATGTGAAGCTTAGTAGCGAAGAAAGAGAGAGAAAAAAACTGCTCGGAAATGAGTCTTTCCGAATAGTTGAATTTTTGTGAATGAGTCGAAATAAAAAAAAAACTATTCGAATTCTTCCTCGAATAGTCTTACTTGTTATTCGAGTTTCTCAAAAAATATCCAATAAGTTAACGATGGCACCAAAACTCTCAAGGAATTTGAATTCTCAGAAATCTTCGGATTGGTGGTTTATTGATTTTAAGACATTAATCGTCAATTGATTGGATTAGAACGGTCCAGCACCGTCTTAAGCGCAAGGCACATGTATCAAAATACATTTTAGCGGTTCGAAATTTGTAAAGATCCGCAAAATTATTAATATATTTCAATTTAAATTTAATTCTTTTGAATTATTACTATATTATTATCTCTTATTTTAACCTTAAAAATTTTAAAGAAAAGTGATTTTAGTGAAGGAGCGATTTTGCTCTAGAGAACTAAAGACACAGTTGAAAAGAGATAGTGGTAAAGTAAACTCTCGTGGTTAGTAAGAATTTAGGAATTTTAGTTGTTTGAATATTGGGAAAGAAAAAAAAACGTCGTGTTCGGACTTAAGCGAAACATTTTCAGGAGAAAACGAGGAATTCGTAGGAAAAATTCATTAAGGAAGTTCTGGAAAATTTCTAAGAAGTAGTTAACTGCGAGTTGTACAGTTACGAATGCGTGATCCTTGAAAGTGCAAATAAAATATGTGGATCGATGGTGAAATGGTGAAGATGAACGAAGTGTAGTGTCAGAAAGTTTCACGCAGCACAGTAATGAGATCAGTTCAGTTCCACTCATACACGAGTGGACTACAAGCGCGAACGAATTTTATGGTCGATCAAGCGGAAACGGTGTGGAATTGGAGGAGGTGGTGGGAGGCGGTTGCGACGCTGCTCCGAAGAGGTCAATGAACAAAGGCGAGCGGTATGTAACAGGTGGACATCACGATGGTAACGTAACCGTACGGAAATCGTTCTGGGACCGATTTGAGCGGAGCGCAGCTCATTATCGGCGTATTTAGCTCGAAACATATCACTACATCGAGTATCATTTTTGTAGAAAAAAAAACTCTGGGAAAATTCTATTCTCTGGTATCTCTTGTTTCTTTATCTTTATTATTTACTTTATTATTATTAATTGTTTATTTTCTTTTTCTTTTTCTTGTTTATTGCAGATCTATGGATGCTTTCAAATTAATAAATTTAAAAAAAAAACCTTGGGAAAATTCTGTTGACCTCTGATATTTCTTGTTTCTTCGTTTTTTATTATTAATTATTATTATTATTTATTATTTACTTTCTCTTTCTTCTTCTTGTTTATTGCATACCTATGGATGTTTTCAAATTAATAAATAAATATAAAGAATTTCTATGCCTTTCAGCGGGGTAAAAATCAGGTAAAAAAAATAAATAGTAAAGAAATATAAAAAATTCTATATCTTTCCAGGGAAAAAAATCAGGTAAAAACGAATGTTTTGTGGAAAAATTTAACCGTCCACCGAAGCGCAAGCCACCGGTGACCCGCAAACCTTTCAACCATCATTTTGAAAATCTTCTAATTTCTTGAAAAGTTTTTTTTGTACTTAGTTAATTTTATTATTTTCAAAAATAATGAAATAATAAAAAAATTGCTAAATACATAGCTTGTAGAACTCGACTGGCTTGTCCCATGGTTCAGAATCGTGGAAAAAAGCTATCGTCAGCTGGATGAAAAAAAAAACAACGGCAAAAGCTTAGCTAAGTAATTTTGTTATGAAAACAAAAAGCGAACATGAAACAAAGACTCTTCAGCCATTTATGATCTGAATGATTTTTGCAAAGAAAACCCAATGAAAAAAATTATTTCTAAGCGATCTGGTTGGACTGAAAAACTGCTCACCTTCTAAACGTTATGGAAACGAATAGAAGTAATGACAGGATGAGGGAAAAAAAGATTCCTAGCAAAAAAACCGTAATAGTCATACTTTTGTATGAGATGATACAAAACAATTGATGAAGTTGTTGGTATAACGTGGCATTTGACCGATAAATAAGAAAATTTCACCATGTATGGAAGAATTTACTAGAAATTCGAGAGAATCGCCAAATAGAAATTGGATTGAAGTGGTTGAGAGTGAGAAATGACATAACCGAATGACAGCATAAACAAAAGAAAACAAATCTCTCACATAGTAAAGAATGACACATTCATAACAAACAGAAAAATAGCGGTTGAACAAACATGAATAAGGATTGAAGTATGTATTTCTCCAAAAACACTGCCTGGATCATGCATTTTTAGCACAATGACGGCAATACGGCCATCTCTGAGGAGAATATAGGCAAGAGATCAAAAAGAACAGAAAACACAATAGAACAATAAGTGATCCTGTATTCCAGGAAAATTTCAAAAAGAGCCGATCACCATTGTTTTTGATTAAAAAAAAAACCAAAAAGGTCAGAATCCTTCTCTGACTTAAAGGCATCACCTCACGAATCTGAGGTGGTACGGATTTCAGGTGGAGTGTTCGTTTACGGGATCGTAGATTAAAGAGAGGTGGGCGATTCCGTCCATTTCTTCCTAATTGCCGTAAAAAAAACGGCCCGGAAAAGGCGGCGGCGCCGCACAGGGCTGGCGCGCTCCAGTCGAACTCCTTGTAGAAAATAGTGCGCCAGAACGCCCGAAGCCGTATCTTCCGAGCCGTTTTTTACGGCAATTAGGAAGAAATGGGCGGAATCACCCTCCTCTCCATAACCTACTATCCATTATAAGAATACTGCACCTTAAATCCGTATCACCTCAGATTCGAGGAGTGATGTGGAGTGATGCCTTTAATCTTTTTATAGGCGGAACACATTGAAACAGCGCTAACAGCGTTACGGTGGGTAGTAAAGAGAATTACTAAAGATACGAATGCGAAGGAAATTACTGCTCTTATTACCGTGGAACCAGACCAGACTGTTTAGCTTTATGAGGAAAACTTCAATTACATGTGCACATCAAGTTATAAGTTCACCAGTTTCCACTAATTTCTACTACAACATCTAAGGAAAGACAGAACGAGGGCAGAAGGAAATCAATCGGATCGATACAGTCCGTAGTCGGATCAATATTTGTGTACGAAAACTGGTCTCTATTCCGTGCCTTTTCCATTATTCGTCTAGAGAAAGACAAACGAGAGTGTGCTAAGAGTGAAAAGATGTATTGAGGCGGAGTTGAACATGACATAAATTCATTTCATAGGAGGCAGTTTATTTTGAAAAAAGGGAAAAAAGCAAAAATAAAAGGTACTAATAAGTAATGATAATAATCTGATATGATAATACAGTTTAATATACTAATATAATAAAGTAGTAATGCTAATAATAAGTATAATATTAGTAATAATATAAATAACATAATAATATAATAATATAAATGATAATATATAAATATTAATAATATAGTAGTATAAAAATAAATAGTAATATAAGTTTCAAGTAGCAGTGGAAAGGATGCATTCACCATCAAAGACACCTCTTCACCACTTCATAAAGTACAGTAAACCAAAAAAAACTTCTGTAATTCGTAACGTTCATAACTAGCGATGTGCAACGCATTTAATGTTAAAAGAACGCCAGGCGAACGTTTTCGATTCCCCTGAGACTCTTTAAAGGACACCAACCTAGTTTGAGGTCGAATTGAACGCGCTCTTAAGGATAAGATCCCAAAAAAAACCGTGTTCTGTGATTACGGTAGTGTCAAGTGTGGATTCGTAAAGATGTACATGTATGTACGTATGAGGTCACCATAACAGATGAACAGAGCTTATTCATCTAAGGAAGCGATAAAAAGCTGCTAGATTGCTTTCAGCTTACAGGATATTTGCTAAGAGCACTCGAGGCTCACGGTTTCCAACTGGTTTATCGGGAATTCTCCGGTGGACCAGTAAAAAAAAAACGAAAACGGAGACACCTGTCCCGTCCTGGTGCTGGACAAATTCTCGGAGGTGGTTTTTTTCAGCGGTGGAACATCTTTATCCACCTACTGCATATTTCAGTTGAAACATTCTCTAATGTGAATTTAAATAGAATATTTCCTTCTGCTGCTGGTTTTATCAGTATTTTAATAAAATTTATAGAACAAAATAATATAAAAAAATATATAATTTAATACATAATATAAAATATACAATATAAAATTTGTGACATAACCATTCGGTGTACACCGACAAAACAAGATTCCTAGTATTCCTAGGAAAATAGAAACGCTTCACTGAGAATGGAAACAAAAAAAACAGGTAGATTTTCATGTAATCCTGTGATTGTGACATTGTACGTGAATTGCTGACTAAGGGATTATCGTGCTGCAACACTGAATCGTTCGTTTTTATGGACAGAAACGAATTGTGGACGAGGAAAACACGGATTTACTGTAGATTGTGTGCCGAAAGTACAAAGTAGGAGAATCTGCGGGAAATTTTCATCCACATGATCCCAGGTTAGGTTGGAAGCTACGTACATCGTAAGTAGAATTGCAAAGTACACAAAAATCTGTCTTGATTGATTTTTAAACTAAATTAAAATATTAATTATTGATTAAAATAGAATAACATATAAGATAAAATTTAAAAAAATATATAAAATAAAATTAAAATATTAAATTAATTATTGGAGAATTTGGAAAATAAAGGCCTGTCACGGTTCTCTGGTAAAATTAATAATTTGAAGTGAAAATTTCCAAAATTAAAGGGGAACCGGAGAATCCTCTATTTGGATTTGAGAATAATGAGCGGCGTGGCAAATGCGTGGCGCATCGTATCATCTAGGACTCGTACGCCAGTACCAACCATCTAAAGTGCTTTTTCTTTTTAATCCATTGGTGAAAATAGGTCCCATGAGGGTCCCACGTCGAAGAGCGCTCCGCAATAATGTTATGGTCTCATGCGCAACAAATATTAAATGTCGATTAATATGTAAAAAAAAATGGTCCAGCAACCAAAGCGCATCGTATCATCTAAGATTCGAACGTCAGCACCAACCATCTAAGGCGGATTTCTTTCTTACCCATTGGCTACAAGAGGTCCCACGGGGTCCCACAGGTGTTCCACGAGTTTCCCACGTTGAAGGGCGTTCAGCAATAACGTTACCGTCTCATATGTCCTTGCTCTTCATTGCTTGCCTCTTACTCTGGGCACGCCTTTGAGCGTAATAAATAAATAAATAAATATGCAACAAATAATAAATGTCGATGAATATGTAAAGAAAATGGTCCAGCAGCCAATAACCTCCCAACACCTCCCAGTAATATCCAATATGATCCCAAATACTTCCCAATAGTGTCCTAGACAACCCCAATACCCTCCCAAAAATACCCAATAGAATCCCAGTAACCTCCCAATACTCCTTCCTATGCAAATAAATGTTCCATTTCCCTTTTCGGCGAGAAACTACGTCGTTTCTCGTGTTTCGTTTCCGGATAATTTCCCAATCATGTTAAGTGCCCCATTACGAGTTTAAACTAGCAATTTATGTGTTATTACCCGGAAGACGCATCGTCGTAGGTCGCGGGGTTTTTCTTCTCGTACAACTTGACGTAATGAATCATCCCGTACACATAATTTCTTCTTCTTCCGATTCCGTAAATGTTTCTTACATGCCGGGAATGCCCGTATTTTGCTGACGACAGTAGGAAATACTACAATGACGCGTATAAAGTCAGCCGTCGTTGGATAAATCATCGTATTATTCATGAGTTTTCAAAACGAATCAATGCATTGTAATATTACGATATTTAAGTCCTGAATCGAATTGTACATCGAGGGGGATCACGAAGATTCGAATGAAAATATCAAAGAATAGAAAATTTACAGCTAAAATGGAAATAAAGGATAATTAAATATGTGTATATTTGATGGCGATCACAGATCTATGAAGAAAAAATTGAAGATGAACAAATTTTCTGAAGAATCTATAATGAAATTCTTTTCGTGCACAATTAAGTGTTCATTTTTATATGATTCTAGAATTTTGCCAAAATGTTCTCAAAAAATATCAGAATGTTCTCTAAAAATTTCCTTTTTTTATAGAATTTCCCTATTTTCATATCAATACGTGCATAACTTGTTTTCGTCCAACCACAAAATACTGTCAAATTTTGAATCGAATTCTCAAAAAAAAAAACTAGGACCCCCAAAAATCAACATTTCTCTCCATGGGTTTTACGAATTTTACGATTTTTATGGGAATATTTATTTATTTATTTATTGCGCTCAATGACGTGCCAAAAGTATGTGGCAAGGAAGAATACAAATAAATACAGAAAATGCAGTGTGAAAAAGCAAAAAAAGAGAAAAAAAACTTATACATTTTTTATTCCTCCTGACTGTCTATGTGCAGAAGATAAAATAGCTTTTAGTTTATTTTATCATTCTTTGCTGCTAAATTATTTCGAAAAAAAAAGAAACTTCTGAAGGGATCGGAGAGATCAAGAATGTTATCTAGGAGCAGACTCTTCTCAATGATGTTCTGCTCCAACATTACTATTTTTCAAAGTCATCAGACAAAAAAGGAATTCTAAGCCTACCTAGAACTAGGATGCAAAGAAAATTGCGAAAGAAACATGTCAAAGCCTTGGCATCGCTTACGCTCCTATGTCCTCAAAATAAGCCGTCAAAAAATTTTCAAATTTTTCCTAATCCTATCACTAAAAAAAGAGCGCAACAGCAAGAAAAAGTAGAAGAGAAGAAATTACTTGTATCTTAGCTGTGTTAATCTCCTCTTAGATGAAAAGTGAGAGAAAAAAATCTATCAATAGGATTTAATGAAGAATTTAACCTAGAAATCGATATATTTTAGAATATTTAAAGATTATTGGGAGTTCCTAACCCATTTCTGATTTATTTAAACCCAGAATAGACAGATAACTCTAAAATAATGTCTTAGCTTGGCCCAAATGCTTAATTTGAAATTTGGCACCATGACGACGTGCGTAAGCAAAATGTACGTAGTTGTCCAAGACGGAGCGCACATTTTTTTGAAAAGAAGGAAAAATGGACTGAGAGAAAAGAATGGGAGAAAAAAGCCTATTTTTGCTATCATTTATTTAGAAAAAAAAAGTGAAGTTGAAGAAAAATCGGAATGGACACGATTCTTTGTAGTTCTTTCTCGAAATCTAATAAAAAGTGTGAGCACATATGGGACCAGTATTGGCCAAGCAACATAATACGAATATATCGAATAGAATTTTAGTTAAAAACGGTGTTATTAGGGGGATTTACGCTGCAACATTGTGCTTATCCCTTACATAATGCATCTACATACGTCCACGGCTTATAAAAGTAATCTGCACGAAAATTACGACGGATACTTTGTTTCGTTTCTTTTTGGAAATATACAAATATAAATATATATTTCGCAAAAAAATTTTTAAAATAATTTTTTTGTATACGAATCTCAAGAGTATCAGAAAATTCCCAACAGATGAATGGATTCAGGGAGGATGATGGAAAATCGGATTGAGTGGAACAAAACATCAGATCTTCCCTTGGATTTCGATAAAATAATACATTTAGCAAAAATAAATCAATGCCACTTAACTAATACCATTTCATCAAAGATTTTTCACAATGCTCCCTCGAAATCTGTAAATCATTTCCGATAGAAACTCTACTTTCCTTCTAATACATTTCTTTTCGTTAAAGAAAGTTTGAAGTGCTTAAATGAACTGAAAACTAATAAATATCGAACCAACAACCGATATTAACCGTAGCTTACGTGGATCCGAAAAAATTCCAGCAAAACTAGAACTCTCTCGCCAGAACTTGTTCATATAAGCAAGGAATAACAGTAAAAATCACATTAAATCTTTATTTGCAGCAAATATGATTGGAAATGACATATTTATGCGTGTGTTCTGTGCTAAATAGACGGAAGAAACCACTATTCATAGACATTTTACATTTTTCTCAGCCATGGAATAAATGTGCTCGAACGAATTTTGAAATACCACTTCAAAAAAGATAATTAACTCCCTTAGACGCCTCATTATCTGTAAAAGATAAGGTGCTTTCACATCGGCTCAGTTTTTGGTGTTAGTAGTTATTGATAAGCAAACGGCTGCTGTTTTCTAAAGAAATATCAGGATCCAATACGACAGTATTCCGAAAAAAAAATTGGGAGCTAAAATTTTTCAACATTTTTCTTTACAAGTAGATTTTGAAAGGGAAGATAAGGAGTTTTTAAAAGAAAATTTAAACAAATAAAGTTGCGAAATTTTTCGCATAGTTTCCATAACCAGACTTGCGCTAACTTCAATAATTGTATGGTACATTTATGATTTCTGAAATTATCAGAAAAACACAGTAAGCGATTATAAGAAAGAGGATGAATGCAAAGTTTTGAAAATTATGGATTTCGCTCTATGAGTGACAATTTACGTGGAGGAAAACGACAAAAAACTCCACTCTGCTCCAACTTTTTGGTCTTTTCATCTCTGTGAATGACACATATATAAACAAAGGAAAATAAAACGTTCGGAATGGTTCTCGAAGCATATGAAGGTGCGACAGAAGGAAAGTTGCACTATTTTCATAATAACGTTTTAAGAATTATTGCAGAAGCTCCACAATAACTGCACGTAGGAATTGTGGAAGATTTTCACAATTTTCTGAACGGAATCAATCAATGAACGAATAAAATATGGAACTGGTAACTTCGTCGAAACTTCGACAATATGATGCATACTCTAAGGAACTATCCATTAAGCAAGAAAGATGTCACGATAGTCGCACGCTAATATAAATTGGAAATTTAATAATAACATAAAACTCCTATGTATTCTGGAGAGAAAAAAAGATGGAGGAAAGATGGATGGTTACTAGTACCAGTGTAGCAAATGAACAAGATTTGATAAGACAACCGATCGGTGAAAAAAGTCGGCGAAATCGCATCATTGACTGATTTTATCTATTTTTCGCTCATTCAAAAATTTTCTTGGACAAATTTCGAAGATAAGAGAAAAAAGTCGCTAATTCTTCCGCAAAAAAAAACACGTACAGTAAGAATAATGGATACTGTGGCGGTCGCATGAATAAAGCGGAAAAAATGATGGAGAAAAAAGAGAAAAAAGAGAAAAAAGAATTGTCCAGACACTCGGTTCATTTCCGAAGGCAGTCTTTCCCATTCGACAAAGAGAATACCCATGAATTTCGTGGACAACGCGTCCAGATGGGGGATTTTTAGGTAAAGAATGGACAGGTGCAATATTGGTTGTGGTACGAGCACCTGTTCCGATGCGTGACAGCGTGGAAGTCACATATGGACGGCATCGTACAGATGTTAAGCCGATTACGAGAATTTTAATTAAATTAAAGTCAACATTTTCCTCATACAAAGAAAAAAGTCATAATAATGCGGTAAATAAAAAAAAGAATAATAGTAATAATAATGAATTGTGACAGGGCGATGATGGGGAATGCACTACAGTGGTGATTAGAATTGCTAAAGACACTTTCACATGAAAACAATCGTTGATTACGGTAGAACCGGAGCGGATATGGGAATAAAGAATAGACAGTTGACTGTCGTTAAACCACGTTATTAAATGGACTAATCGAAAGGGGAGCAGCTCCCTGCCGGCCCGGGACACCTGGAACGTTTTCTATTGAACGAACCGCGTACGAGATCAAAACCGTGGCTGAAGGCCACCGACATTCAACCATCCGATTTTACAATACGCCCGGCTGTCAAGGGATTAGCGCAATCAAACATCGCAATAGAGCAAACCCCGCAAACCGTCAAACAAAAGCTACCGGCTATTTTACGGGCGTTGACCTGAATTTCTGGAAGAATGAAACGTGGGGGAAAAGAAACAACGAAATATTGCTACGATTCTGATGATGATGAGAAATTTCTACGCGAACGTTCGTTCCAGCCCAAGGTTTTTGGCGAGCAGCCAACACAAGCGTAGAAACCGATTAAGTATCGAAATAGGCTGAGTCAGATCTGTATCGACGAGAGCGTATTGTAGATGGAGAGATGTAGACGTTGAAGAAAATACACGGAACAACTAGTTTTTCTATATGGTACACGGATTAAGCGTGCATCGTGGGTTAACCCCTCCTCTATCCTTCTACTGACCGCTTACCCATCGTCAAAACATTAGGTATATAGGGAATAGCAAGTTGCAGAGCTATAGAGGGATTATTGCAAAGTAACGCGTAAATAAATAAATAAATAAATAAATCACACTTGAAAAAAATAGGTTTGATTAGATGTGAAAGAACCTTCAAGAAAAGCTTTAGAAGAGATAAATCTGAAAATAGTACTCACAGAACTGTTAGCAGTATTTTAACTTTTTCTGGAAAAAAAATAGAAAAAAAATCCCACGAAAAAGGGATAAAACTCACAAAACTGTTAGCAGCATTTTAGTTTTTTCTGAAGAAAATTTCCACGAAAAAAGAGGATAAAAGTAACAAAATTGTTGGCAGTATTTAAGCTTTTTCTAGAAAAAAAAATTCATGAAAAAAGAGAATGAAAAGCTAATTAAAAAGCATAAATTGCTTAAGTTAAACTGAAAAGAAGAGCAGTGAAGCAATTTGAGTATATCTTGAAGATCCAAAGTGCCATACACGTCAACCGGATATCATTTATTTACTGGATGCACTTAAAGACGAGCTACAGCCGGAACAAAAGAATTCTAACATGTTAAATACCGAGACCTCGCTGACCGAGATGGGTCACGGTTTTTAGGCCATGACGACCGATGTGATCTGATTTTTTGATTTTACACATTAAAATGTGATTTCATTTAGAAGTACAACCTTTCTAACGATTTCTGGGAAAAAATATGTCAAAAATTGTGTGTCAAGGAATTTTATTCCAATTAGTCGTCTATGGAATAAGTCGTCCTCCTACTTAACCCTAATTTAGTACCTCTAACTCTCAACAGTCGCCGTGATCTCCAACGATCACAATCCTGAAAACTGTTCATTTCAAAATGTAAGAGAAGAAGAACAAAACTAAATGAATTGGATTCAAAATCTCTTCCCGAACTACCTAAGAATATAATCGTGTTCGCATTTTGACCAGTTCAAATCTCCGCGCTGCAAATTTCAAGTGAAGAGAAAAAACCCAAAATTTCCATTGAATAAATCACTCGAAGGGAGTTCTCAGCGAATTTCTGGATAGAAAGTCATGTTGCAAAGATTTAAGTTTATTAAAACTAAAGTTTATCAAAAGAAAGTGAATTCAGCTCTTCGAGCAACTAAAAAAAATCGCTAAAAGATCCACTACAATGAAGGAATCGCTATGCTTTGATGGTAGGTGTGGTAAGTGAGACCTTCACTCAATTCCTTCCTTGTTTTCTGCAGACGACAACAAAAGTATTATTAAGACAGAAATAAACAAGAAAATAGAAGTATAGTCCAAATTGGAAATAGATTTCTCGAATAAAAAGGTCAAGCAATAGAATTTTCGAAAAAAAAAGGTCAAGAAATAGAATTTTCGAAGAAAAAGGTTAAAAGCAGAAGAATAATGAAAAAAGCTCACAGATACGCAAATACAGGGTTCCTGAGAGAATTCCTTCCAGTCGCGGATCAGAATTAACCATTCATACTTTGAAAAATTTCACTAATATAACCTCAAGTTTGAATCCATTTCTATATTTGTAGATAAATCTTTCTATTCCCCTTGAGATTAATTTACGATGCGAACACGTACGTGTGAATTTGACAGCGATAAATACCCCGAATACTCAAATCTATCTGTTTTGTTGCATTCTGTCATCGCGGCTCTCCGAAATCACCGTATCCCTGGAGGATCAACAATGGCTTGACGAATGCCTCCTTCCATGGCTTCGGAGTACGCAATGTGATTTTACACAATCGTGAGAAACCGAAGAAAAACTCATTCGTTCTTTTTTTCTTTCAGTAATTTAGATTTTGGAAAGTATTTCAGGAAATAAGTACGATGAAAAATGTTTGAAATAAAATGAATTGAGAGAGAGAGTTAGAGAATTAATATAATACCAACACTAAGCATCAATTATTGCTATGTCCTAAGACAAAATTATTTTTCAAATATTTGTCTTTATTCATGGACTTACGTTACGACGAAGATTTACTGATCTAGACAAACAAAACCAAGAAAATCAAATAGAACAGAAAAAAAACATGGTAATTCCACGGAAAAAAAACACGGGATTTAGAAAAAAACGAAAGAGTGAGGATTTAGCTGTAAGAAAAGTTGCTGCGAACCAAGAGTAGGAGACAGAAGGAGGACAAAGACAACTCTATCTACACATCGTATTGGGATTTTTTTTAATCGAAAGACATTGCCTTTTCATTGCCACAAAGGGTTTTTCTATGTTCAAAAACTCCCGGATGCGCTTTTTATTCCAAGACGTTTTCGAATTTTTTTTCAGCTTTAAATTATTGTTTCGAAAATAACACGGTTCCATACACATAGAAATAATAAATCAAGTAACGTAATATATAAAGTTAACAAGTACATTACAAAACAAATAAATATATACATAGAAATACTAAATAATTTGGAGCTTTCTTCCTGAATCTTCAAAGCAAAGCAACAGAACGAGTCCGGAATCGGAGTTGCGAACACTATGACAATCTCTAGTGGATTGAACGACGAAAAAAGTGGAAAAACACCGTTCACAAGTGTACGCGAGTGTGTGTGTGTGTGTATGACGTGCTGCGCACGTTTTAAAGAAGCGCGCAGCAGTGACCGACCCAAGCGACAAAGTTCGGGCTGGTGCACCAAGCGTTACCGGTCAAACAACATAGATCCCCCGAATAGAGAGGTTCAATGTTGACATAAACGATCAATACGCACCCTCGCTCCCTCATAGGATAGGAGAGTGGTAAAAATCTGCCGAAACGAAAAATCGACGGCATTGTGGACGATGAGCGAGAACACACGGGAAGAATTCCATGGTGATTCTAAAAACGTTGGCTTCTGCGTTCGCCACGCCAGCAGTCGGGTGGCTCCTACGTGGCGCACGGTGAAGTGATTCACACGGATGATTCGCTTATCAGTGTGTGCTGCGAATTCTGCCATGAAATCACTGACGACCATGGCTATCAAATTCGTTTTACTGGTTTTTGGACGGGTTTCTACGGAGCGGACGTAAAGAAGGATATTTTCCTTACTATTTTCTACAATTTAGTTCTATTCTATCCAAGAATTCTTTCCCAGTAATGAATAATAACGGTTATCAAATTCGCTTTACTGATTTTTGGACGGATTTCTACGAAGCGGGATGAGATCGCAGTTTTTTCGTCGTTCTATAGTCTCACAGAGGAAAAGAGGTAATGTTCATGTGGAAGCTTCGCACGGTCCAAGACCATGAAACCGTGGATTTTTTTCTTGCTCTTTCTTTCCTATATAATCATGTTCCTCCTCTCTTCCCTCTTTTTTTTTATTTTTCTTTCATTTTCTTCAGGATTTTTAGAAACAACTAAAATAAAGGTTTTCAGCAACCAAATTACTTATGCAGCGGTTTATCTATACAGATTTTTCATCTATACAGAAAAATGATCATATTTACTTTATTTGCTGCAAATTCCTCAAAGAGAGAACAGATAAACAATAAATTTTTTAAAATTACATTAGGTGTCAATCACTCCATTAGTGGAATTCTTTTGGTTAAGTATGTAAACAATCTGCATACAGACATTTGTATCAAAACAATGATATTTTACTTCACCTTCATCTTTTTTGAGCTCAATTTGTCGTGACACAATGTCAGCACAAATATGATTCTCCCACTATTCCTTCGCCAGATCTGCTCAGAAGCCCTAAACTTATCGAAACGTAGTCAGGGATTCTCTTTAAAGGTACATAGCATCGTACGTGGATCGTGTCCTATATCTAAAGCACTTCCGAGTTTCTGGATTTTCTGGAGGCTAGTGGCTGAATCTCGTCCTCTTATCCGGACGAATGATAAACAGCGTAGAACCTGCACGTCAAGCGCAGCATATCACAAAGTTGAAATCTCTTCACGAAAAGTTAGGTTTAGGTTACGATTACGGGCGTTTTCATGCCCAATTCCCCTTAATCCTCTAAGAAAACGGCATGAAAAAAGTGCCTTCGTCTACGAATTTTCATGCGAGGCACCTTATCGCGCGCCCCATTCCTGTGCCTCCGCTGCTACAGTGAGCGAGCGGATGGTAATCAATGAGGGTCTTCCCAGAAGCCTATTCAAATAAGGCCAATGGGTAAGCTACTGAGGGAACCGGTATACATACAAGGGAGCCTTATAAGATCACACGTAAGAAAACCCGTAGAGCAAAGCCGTCTCCCATGCCGCTGTTCAGGACGATCAGGGGAAATTGAGTGCGACCACGCTTATAATCGTGTATCGACACCCTCTACTCTTATTTGTTCCTAGATAGATCGCATCGTCGTCAATTCCGTGGCATGCTGCCTTTCATGAACATAGAAAGATAGAAGAATGAAGGAAAGAATCTCCCTCCTCTACCATCTTTCGATAATATTTCAGGAAAAAAGAAACGTGTTTTCTTTTTCCACAAAACATTTGTGACATTTTGAGAATCAGAACTCCTCCTCGTTATGAAATGCTCACATTGCGAAATATGAATACGAGAATACATGTGAACGTCATAAAATGCCAAGTCATCTGCTATCACAAAAGATGACGTGCATTCATTCTAATCTTCCAGTAAGCACGTTGTCCATATCCATCTCACTCTCCTCAAGCAAGAAAAAAAAACAAAAAAAAAGAGAAAAACCAAAGACAGTCGAGAACACCTGATGAGACGGTTACGTCTCGTCCTCATCTTATACCGAATTTTGGCGTAATTTATGAGACAAGAACACATCTATGTATTGCCCTACCGGATTTGCCTTGGATTTCCCAAATGAAATTTGTTTCGATGAAGAAATGGAACTCAGTAAAGGATAGAAGTTACTCAGAAAAATGAACAATCATATAGTGAATGTATAGAAGAAGAATTACATTTTTAAACTTGCAAATTTAGAAGGCGTCACTCCACGAATCCGAAGTCTGAGATTTCAGGTGGAGTATTCTTATAAGTGATAGTAGATTGTGGAGGGGGGGGGGGGGGGGATTCCGTCCATTTCTTCCTAACTGCCCGAGAAAAAAAAACGGCCCTGAAGATACGGCTTCAGGCGTTCTGGCGCACCATTTTCTACAAGGAGTTCGACTGGAGCGCGCCAGCCTTGTGCGGCGCCGCATCTTCCGGACCGTTTTTTACGATAATTAGGAAGAAATGGACGGGATCACCCTCCTCTCCATAACCTACTATCCATTATAAGAATACTCCACCTGAAATCTGCACCACCTCAGATTCTTGGGGTGATGCCTTTAAACCATCGAACGTCTATCGATTTCATGTGATAAAAATCAAGTGCGAGGTTTATCTTTCACATTCTTCTTCTTCTCCAATAGACTGCACAGATCAGAGGTCATAAAATGAGTGGATTTTTCAGCGCTGAACAACCTAAACATATGACATAGCTTCTACAAGTTGCATCGAAGTACGCACCTTTCCGCCGTGAGAAACAATTTTAAGCTAGATTCACAAACGGTAGAAGAAGAGGAGCATACCGAGGTGTGTTGAAGAATAGGAGCAGAAAGAATGGATAGATAAAGCAATGGGAGCGGATCCAAACTATTTTGGCTGAAAGTATGGGTAGCTAAAGCAATGAGAACGGATCCGAGCTATCTTGTGTATATATTTTTTGAGTCTATCGATGCACGATTTTATCATTACAACATTTGTTGATGAATTTTATAACGGAAAAACTAACACAACTAATGAAGTGAGGGAAAAAATGATCAGTATTCAAAACCCCTTTGAAAAACACGATTGAACAAACAGCAGTGTATGACAATATGAATTTTCAATGCGAAAAATTAATATTTTAGACAAAAAGTGAGCGAAGATTTTTCGCTCGATCGATGCACAAATTCGAAAGGTGTTAAAATGCTCAGGAAATTCCTCTCCCTTTTCTTGTTGTAGCGCCTTAATCAATAGCAATCAGCTGATAAACGCAGTCAAACGTATAATTTATCTTGAAATATCATGACCTTTCTCGCAAAATTTGCCAGGTTTTTTTGAAAAAAAAACTGCATAAAAACAGTCAAACATGCAAACGGGTCTTTATGAGAAGGAAGGAAAAATGAAGCCGGCAGAAAAGAAAAGGAACAGTTTTATATGCCAAAAAACGATCCACAATCCACAATTTAAAGTAACCATCATTAGGGAATATTACATCAAAGAAAGAAGCTACAGAGAAAAAGCAGCAATTGTTGTTTATATCGGCTTATGTTTATGAAAAGATGTTCTCCAGTCCTCAACACTTTCAGTGGAGTTGGCGAACCACCGCTGCCAATTTTGAGGGAATACTTCAGAACCTCGCTGAACCGGCAAGGGCCACCAGCTCCTGAACTCGAATACATTCACAAACCGAAATATGCGGTTAAAGAGGTCCTGGTCCGCATTCAGGAGATGGAAAATCAAAAATCTGGCGGAGACCTCAAAATTAGCGAAGTATTTTTCGGATGTACAACATCGTTTGAGGTGGTAACTGGAGTAAGACAAGGGACAGTGGCAGAACTCTTCCCCCATGTTCAACTTCGTCATCGATTATATCATGGGGAGAACAGTCGACCAATGTCCTCAGACTTCGTCCTAGCACCAATAGTGTGCTCCTTCACCGATCTCGAGTATGCCAGCGATATTATTATATTCGCGGAAAACAGTACGAAACTTCAAAATGTTGTCATCCTTGTATCGAAGCCTATGGATTACGTCTACGGTCTGATGGATACAAGCACATGTGGGTTCATTGGAAACAACACAGCTTCGAGAAAGATACTCAGCAAAGATGCGCTAAGGCCGCTTTTGCATCCACCTTCTTAACGAAATCCCTGTGAACATCATTAACGAAGTCAAGCTGCGAGTCTACCTATCCCCAATTCGTCCCATCATGATGTACGGAACGGAGACATGGACAGCAGTATTTATGGAAAGCCTTAATTGCGGGGTAAGAAAGCTGCTTAGACGGCTGCTTGGCACTCTTAGCCTGTGGCATGCCAAAATAAAGATCTTTATGCGGAGGTTAATATGGAGTACCGGCGGCTTGCATGTGAAATGGCACGAAACACCGCTGTTGAGAGTATCTACAGAAAATCGTTTTCGTTTCTTCGGTCAAATACACAAGAGACCAACAGATCGCCTATTTCGTTCGAGTCTTGATCAGTTTGTCGGTTTTGAGCTGGAAGAGGCCACCTGACCGAAAACTTAAGTTTCCAAATGAGGTGGTAAAAGAGGACTTGAGAAAACTCGGAGGGCAGTATAGGCAAGAAGTTTGGTTTCGCAGGATACGGAATAGCAACGGATGGCTCTTACCGACTTCGCCACAAGAGGTTTCCTTCGCGTCGTGCAACCTTGACGTTCTACCAGTAGCTTGACTCAGTTGACTTAAACGGACTTTTGGTATTACCGGTGTCATCGCCTGACGTGATTACCCGTATCCGCCGAGGTGTGCCGTCCTTAAATATAGCTCTGCCCACCTTCTCGATCTTCTGCAAGAGTTTGCACAGAATCAATCTATTCGTTGCCATTCCATATCTTGCGGAATCATACCTCTCGCCTAATCTGCCCGGCCGAGTATTCTCAAGTCCTCTTTTATCACCTCACATGGAAACTTACGTTTTCGGCTAGTTGACCTCTTTCAGTTTGAACCCGACAAACTGATCAGAAGTCGAACGAACAATGCGATCTGCTGGTCTTTTGAATATATGACCGAAGAAGCGAAAACGATTTTCTGTAGACACTTTCGATGGCGGTGTCAGATGTTGATACTTTTCACGTGCCATCCGCCGGTATACTGCATCAATTTCCGCGAAAAGATCTTCGCTATGGCATACCCTAGACCAAAAGTAGCCAAGCAGCCGTCTAAACAGCTTCCTTTCCGTGCAATCAAACCGTCGTAGACGTTGCCACAAAAAATCTCTGTTCCGTACATCGTGATGGGACGAATTGGGGATAGGTAGACTCGTAGCTTAACTTCGTCGGTGATGGTGGTCGACCACAGACATTTCGTTAAGGAGTTAAATGCAGAAATGGCTTAAGCGCATCTTTGCTGAGTATCTTTCTCGTGGCCGCCGTTGTTCTTCAGCATACAACCCAGGTAACAGAACTCATCACTAATAACTAATACCAGCTCAGTAGCTGACTCACTCACTAGCTAATATACTGGTAGAATCAGAACTCGACGATTTCTGATTCTACAAGTATACTAGATGGTAGTGCTATGTACTATATGAGAATACTGTTCTTTTGAAACAACACGAGAAAATGCCCTCAATGAAGACTTTAAAACGAATGATATCTACATTTCTTCCCCTACTTCTATTCCACTTAGTTACGTTCACAACATGTATTTCAACATTTGTACCATTGTGATGACATCTTTCTCCTTTTAAGCTCAATTGTCATGACATAACGTCAACATATGTTAAATATACTCCAAATACATTCCACGTACCCTTAGTTGATCAGGCGTTTATTATGCTTTCTCCGATTCATAAAAGTGGCATAACGGATTCTCTTCAGAGGTAACATACCATGAAATTGACTTTTTTTTTAGATCGTTCCAGGAAAAGGTAGGGTTAAGGTTGTAAACTACGAGTTTAATTCCTTTGATCATCTTGAAAACGGTATGGGAATCGGCTTTCTTGCACAAATTTTCATACGAATCGCTCTATAACGAGACGCTAGCCGACTGCAAGCGGGCAGATGAGAATCTATGAGATTTTCCCAGCACTCAGGTACAATTCGTAGGAAAATCGTAAATGAAAGCCGTTTCCTACGCTGTTTTATAGGATGATTAAGGGAAGGTGAGGGTTGTCACGCTCACATTCGAAATCCACACCTCTAATCTTATTGTTCCCCGGAATGATCCCAACATCGTCTATTTCGCGGTATTCATCCTTCCAATAACACTTTCCGATAATAATTCAGCAATGAGAAAAGTGTTTTGTTTAAAACATCATTGACGTTTCAGAAATGAGACGCAGCTGTCGTTGTGAAATCCTGACCTTGTGAAATGTATTCTAAAGGATGCTAGCTACTCTTCTACTAGCGCCTCCTGATTTGCCAAATGAGGAGCGAAAATGGAATTCATTAAAAGATCACTCACAGAAAACAATCATATATTACGTACAATGGTATGTATAAATTATATTTTTCATTACAATTTTAGAATTAAACCATCGAACGTCTATCGCTTTCATGTGACGAGGATCGAGTGCGAGGTTGGGCGTTCGCATTCTTCTGCTCAAATCGACTGCGCAGATCAGAGACCTCAAAATGAGTGAATTTTTCATTGTTGAATAATCTGACTATTCAATCTTTCTATCGAAATATGTAAGCAGCACAAAATTTCTTCTTGAATTTCCAGAAGAATAGAGGAAAAAACTGGAATTTAAAAAAGTGAAAGAATAGGGGAGCATATCGAGGTGCGCTGGTCCTTAGCAGATGGAGCGGAAAGTTTGTACAGTTAATGCGATAGAAACGAATCCAAAATCATCCCACAGATATAATGGGTTTATAAATATATACCAGTATCACCAGAGAATTTATAGCAATATTTGTATTTAATATGCAGCACCAATACCAATTTTCGCAGTTGAAATATGAACCTACCCTAATACTCATATGTGCAGGAGCATTTTTCGATTTCGAAGGAATCCTGAAAAAGTGCATCAAATCAATTGTCACTTGAGGGTAGATGTGAAAAAAGCTCACTTAGCAAAAGTGCTATGTAGTCTCTGTACTGGAGGTAGTTGGTGATCCTTCGGCGGCAGTCTAGGTCTTGACACGCTTGAGTACTCACTAGCTCGACGCTTCAGCAACCTAGAATCAACTGAAATCTGTGACTAAAATCATAGTAAAAAAATCATATTTATTTAAGCTTTCTAATGTCGTGCTTGAAATTATTTGTCTTGAAATTACAAAAGTCAAACAAAAGTCAAGTTATAATTAGTAATTGTTAGATGGCTAAGGCTGTGATAGCCAAGAGTGTGGCGAGGTACGGTGTGCAAGGCAATTCTTTCAATCTACTTATTTAGTGTTCAAACCAGATTTAGGGCTCTGGTTTGGAATAAACAACAGCGGCATCCCACTGAAGATGAAATCTCTGAGGTTCGTTAATTATAGTTTAATATTCATCGATAAATTAACTTTTGTTTTTTTTTTCTTCAGATAAAAGTCTACAGTCTATTTACAGAACAATTCTGGATTTGCTCTTTTTCGTTTCGTAAAATACGTCTAGGTTTGTATCTAATAGAAATACTAATAAATGAAAAGTGTTAAGAAGCAGCGCGACCTTTTTCTGGTAGTAGCACTTCCAGTTTCTTCCAAATTGTTCAAACTACTTGGTGACAGCTCGAATAAATCCTAAACAATTCCGATTTTCTGCTAAAAGCTTATGTTTGTAATTCTAGAAACCTGCTCATCTGTTTCCAGTTCTTCGGGTGCGTACAAGTGCTCTACTCGAACAAGTACGCCAGTTTGTATTCCGACATCCATCATTTTTGACAATCGTTCTGCGTCCAATTCTGCTAAGTACACCTGAAAAATTGCTAGAAAAATTACGGGGAAAATGCCTTGCATGCTAGAAGAAGAAAGAAAAGAATAGAATAGAAAGTGCTGTGAGCGAAAGAGAATGAAGATAGAAAAGTGGCATTCCTTTCCCGAAAGAATAGTGAAGAAAAAAGAAATTTATATACACATGGGGACAGTGGTGCGGAAGCTCTGCATGTGCTGTGAACATCGAATCTGGTCTACCTTTATCCAACTTTCACTATCCGGTTGTCCACTAGCAACTTCATGTAACTCGACAGCAGCTTGCGCTCCGTTGTCCTCCTTATCTACGCTTGCTCCACAACATTTATCACTCACATCTTTGAGATCTAATGTTTGCGTTTCTCGTGAAACGAAGTCTAACGTGAATTGAGTTTCATTATCATTCATCATTCTTGGAGAGGTTTGTTGTGAAACATCTTGATAAAAATCCATGAATGTCGTTCTGTCAAAGTCACTCCAAAGAGCAGCCGGCGTCTGTACGACAGTGTTGTCTGTGCCACCAAGTTCTGAGGTATCCATGATGGTATCAGTGATATCCGTAACTGCTTGGACACTCTCTTCCTTACAATCCGGTGACCCTTGTGCAAACACATCCCTGGTTTCCACCGAGACTTCACATTCCTGTCAAAACTCTATAGTCACAAACGAACATTCAAGAATCTACCACAAACGTAAAAGCCTCCTCATTTAAAAAAAGAAGAAATACTCTCGTAATACAATCTATCCTAGTGAATTGAATGTAGATAACTCCGTAAGAATTGAAAGAAACGACAACTTTACCATATGAGGATGTGTCGATATGGTAGAACATGTGGACCTCGAAATACAAGGAATGTTCGCTTCTCAAAATCAATGTGAAAAATGCTTAGCAACTTGTAGGATGGAGAGATCAGAATATATTCACTTAAATAAATCAATGGAAAAGAAACCAACCTGATTCTTTTTATTTTTCATACACATTTCAGTTTGGACAAATTCATCTGTCAAGCAAGAGCTATTGTGTTGTGTCTGTGAAGTGCTAACTGTTGGCGTACACTGCACATAGACGGAGTCAACTTCAATTTCATCAATCTACAAAAATAAAAATAAAACAAATAAGCAAACAAACAAACAAAGACAAAAACAAAAATCTATATGCGCGCTGGAATGTTTGTCAAAACGACTACGTGTAGGAAAAACGGCTCGTATAGGAAAAAAATATATGAATAGAGGAGTATCAGTGCAGGCTTCACGAATTCCTGACCAACCACAAGTACCACTACAGGACTACACCAGGCTGTTCATAGTGGGGTCAGAGCAAGCTAAAGCTCGGTGCAGTTACGTTAGACGCACTCTAAGAGGCGCGGCTGAACTGGCGGTTGCGAGCGACTCCGGCTGCACGGATGTGTGGAGCTGGGTAGGTCCCACCTCGTTCAAACGTTAGCTTTGCAGCCGCACTTCGAGAGCGGCCGCTTACGCAACCGCACCGAGCTTAGAGTCATTTCACCCGACTATAAAACACAAACGAAGCTGCATGAGCAAATCTTAAAAATCTATCAAGAGATTGAAAATACCTGAGTTCCTGAAGAGTAGCACTTTTTCGGTTCCATTGAAGTCCCATTCTCAATATTAAAGCGAATGTGATGTTTGGCCTCTAATTCAATCCGCTCCTGTGATTTGAGTAAGTTAAACAAAAGCAAAGACACTGAATTAGACATACTTCATAAAAATAAATGAGCTATTTAACGTATGCAGTATTGAAATACGTATAAGACAATGTAATGCATACGTAACGTAACTCATACTCTTTCAGAGACTTCTGAGGACTGAAACTCCCGTACACGATAACCTCACGTAACAATCGTTATCATTCAACAATCGTAATGTCGTTTTGATCTCCGCATGCACCAGGTGCATCAAAATAGTGTCACTGGACGAGCGGTACACACGTCCTCTTTGTACAGAGTTGGGAGTGTTGATCTTCCAAGGCGGAGAATGGGAAACCAACAAGATGTGTGTTACTCTTTACACCTAACATACACATCTTACATTGGTTGCAAGTTAGACTTACTTTCTATCTGTCCGTTGTTTTCAGAAAATCCTTGAAAATCCGATACAATCGGGGTTTGCTCTTCAACCTTACCTCATTTGTTACGGTAAACATGCTGACATCGGACTGGACTTTGCAAGACTTGCATTCCGGCTTCATATCGTCGCACTGAACATACGTTGTTGTGTGCTGGAAATATGAATATATGCAGTTACGTTGAAGTTAAAGATCATCGTAGCGCCACCCATCCTGGAATGTCTGTGTTTAATTAATCTACAGTGGGCATTACCGCGGCGAAATTATTCGGTAAATCCTCCAGTGGGCATGGGTAGAACTCTATTTTTCACATATTTATTCGCGAACAAATGGAAGCCTTGCTACTGTATACGCCAATTCGTATAATAATTCAATTTTGTCACCTGACTGTAACCGTAATCTTATGTGGAGGAGTTCAAGTGTTTGTGTATACCATATGAATAGTAACAAAAATAACAAAATCAATCTAGTAACAAAAATATGTATATAAGAGAGAAATAGGAACAGCAAATAGAAGGAAACAAAAACGCGGGTGGAAGAATACCATCCGTCTAACTTTCTCGTAAATTCAGCTATTTCAATAATAAATCTTAATTAGCACATTATAGGTTAGAGCATGCAGGCAGCGAACTCCGTTATCAAGCAGATAGAGCTGCCACTTTTTCTTTGAAGGTTTCTCTTCTCTCATGATATTGTCCCATTGGAAAATGTCTCTACAGTCGGATTATCGGAGAAAAAGTCTCTCCAACTAAAAGGATCATTAAATGCTGGAGATTCTTTTTTCCAAGTCTTTTGGTAATATCAAAAGTTCTCCCTTCTATCTATTCTATTGCAATAAAGCAAAATGTGGCCGTCTTGGGTTGTAAAGAGGTAAGCCTTCTTACACAGGCTCACACGACACAGCTATTCGAAGCAAAGCCTCGTTCATTTTTTTCAAATTCTGTTCTGCTTCCTATACATGATTCAAATAAGATGAGAAGTTAATGAGCTCACATGAAACGAAGTGGTAAAAATGAGTATGAAGGAAAACTGAGAAAAACAGTGCAGTCGAAAAATCTATAAAGTCGCATTATTTCTGTTTATTTTCTCAAAATTATTAATGGTGTCGTCCAACAATGCTACCGCACCCACAACGTGAAAACGTAGATGGATTCGCGGGTATATGACGGTTTGGCCTGTATAAAACTGCTGTAAACAGTGAAACAATAGCAGTTTTTCATAATAAAAATTTTCACCTCTGGTAAGAACGTATCAGTCTGACATCCTCCGCTTTCCATTGCTGGACGCACAGTTTCGGCCTAAATACTTTTCCACAATCATCAAGGATGATGAAGATTTGAAAACAACCGGGAACTTTGTTTTTAAATCTTATTTTTACTTTTTTAGGTCGCAGTAATTAATGAATGGGGTTGTAACCTAGATTGCAAAAGAAGATACTGCAGCTAGGCAATTGCTGTTATAAATGTAAAGTCCGGGCAAAATTCGGGACTCCGATGCTACGTTCATTTGCCGGATGTCTATGTCAATCCAAGCTATAGTAGAAGTCTGTGCTGCGGGTCACTCCTCTAAATTCAATCACAAGTATACCTGCTTGATTAAGAAGGGTTAGATTTAATCGCTTGAAAACTCCCCAAAATAAAAAAAAATGGTTAGAAACTCCAAGTTTTGTGGGCGACACTCATGTTCGCCATAATCAAAAACATGTTTTTTTATTTGATGGCGCAATTTTGTCGCTCCCCTACAAGGAGAATACATATTCCATACCTGAGCCTCTGCAGATATCATAACCAGCTCGCTGGTCTGTGTTTCGACGTTTGTGAAAGAGGTTGGATCACAGGTAGCCATCTTGTTTTTATCATTTTCCTCATCATCACACTGCACCATGCAGTTCTTCTGAAAGTACTTCTCATTTTTAATTTGCAGCGCGTTATTCTGTTATCTAAGGTTTGCACTGAATATCTCACTACTCTATCTTAGTGCTTTTTTGCTTTGTTCCCCTAATTTTTGGAATCTTCTACAAAATTTACTTGCTTTTTCAATGATCTTTTCCTTTGTATCTCCTTACCGTGTTGGAAACTGTCTGTGCTTCGGAGTTAGATGCTGCAGGCTTCACAATCCAGTGTTCTGTTTGAGAACATTCTCCGTCCTCTACTTCCCAAACAACTGCATCATTAAGATGCACTGGAGATGTTTGACAGCGAACGCTGCTAGAAGAGCCAACATCCAGCGGCGTGGTTTGATGCTAAAAAAACGATAAAAATTGAAGAGCATAGGAAAAGTTAAAGTCCCGAGGTTTCACAAAGAAAAAGCTTCTCCTGATTAAAATGATGACTGTCAGACTTTTCAGAAAAGGACCGTAATTAAGAAATCCTTAGAGCAGGCCCCCGATAAAATCAATCATAATTTTATTACCGAGGATTTTGAAGAGTTATTACGTGCACTGCGTCGACATAAACCAGTATCCTGTTGAATATATTCAATTTAATTCTCTTATTCACTGATATGTTTACTTGGATTTGAGTGGACGTGCACAAGCGATGAGAAGCAGCGCTGTGAAGCTATCCATGTAGCACAAAAACGATACCAGTGGATCCCAATCCTCTTGGCCTGCCATCTGTATCTGTTCTATCTCAGCTCAAACTATGAGAATCTATGTAGATACAAATAAATCACTCAGGAATCACATTAAATGTAATTGTCGCTGCGTTTGTACTGGCTTGTAGGCAAATTATAGGCGGAACCAGAAGTTCCGCACAGAGGTGGTGGAAGAAGACCTGCGGACACTCGGCGTGGAAAGGCAGTTCAGGGGAGATGTAACGTTTCGCAACATATGAAATGGCGAAGAATGGACTGATTTTGTGCAAACTCTCGGAGAAGATCGAGAAAGTTGGGCAGAGCTAAGCACAAGGAAGACACACCTCGACGAAGATACGAGCATTTGGGATTAAGTCAAAGTTATAGGGAATTATACCTATGTCCACCCAAAAGTTTTCATTGGAGCGAAGCAATTTATAGGCAGTGGGTTTGAAGCAGAGAAATACTGTGATTAACTGTGTGGATGTTGCGCACATTCGTGAAAATATGTGTGCCGATTACTGGACCAAAACAAAAGTTCGCTAGATTTATAACAAATAACCGCTTAGAAGATAATAGAACGGGCTTCCAATACGTGAAACTTAGACAAAAAAGACTTAGAAACGAAAAACTTCATCTGTTGCAAGAGGAACCAAAAGCAACAGTACGATAAAAAAGAATAACTCACATTCTTGTCCTCGTTACACGGGGAACCATCGGTTTGAGTGCTCTCTTCTACCAAAAACTGTTCTAGCTCTTCTATTTCATTATCAGGGAGGAATACGTCGTCCTCTCCTTCACTGTGCTCTACAAGTTCGTCGAACGATTCTCTCACGTCATCTCCATTCTCATCCACCGGTCTATTTACGAGCG
This sequence comes from Necator americanus, assembly GCF_031761385.1. NCBI lineage: Eukaryota > Metazoa > Nematoda > Chromadorea > Rhabditida > Ancylostomatidae > Necator > Necator americanus. The sequence goes on along the minus strand of NC_087375.1, from coordinate 5,846,343 downwards.
ATAAAGTGAAGTTCACCTTAAATGGAAGAATTTCATCACGTTTTCGTTCGTATGTCAACTTCTATCGCATTTTCTGTGAACAAACCTACAGAAAAAAATGATATATCACAGAAATTGGATCCATAGGCTACTCGAACTTACTTCTTCAGTAACCGACTCGGATTTCTGTGTGGCATCATTAGAGGAATTACGTGGAATCGGGGAATTTTGCTGGTTATCTGGAGAGGGAGAAGTATAAGAATTAAAAACTCATAGATATGTGAAACCATAACCATTAATTAATAGAAACATCGATAAACAAAGTAAATCCATCACCAGCACGAGTGGCTGACGTTCCTTCAGAACCTGTAGACAGAATAGAAGAGCGCACAGAATATAGTGATAGCGGGGAGATAATAGTTTCCCGTGGACGCTTGGACCGCCTTCGTAATTCTCTTATGGACATTATTTCGTGCGAATCTATGCTGAAATTCAGATCTTTCACATATTTTTCTATGGCAAAAGGTTTTTTGTCCAAAAAAATGTCATGTCAAAGAAAATAAATTTGAATGGTTCACCTGGACAGTTTCGTTTGACTCCTTCGCTCTTCCGTCTTTATCTCGGCCGACTGTGTTGATACCTAATCAATTTTCACTGTTTTTTTTTAATATACAATAGAAAAATTCAACAAGAGAAGAGCTATTTTTTGCAATTTCCTTGTCTCACCTCTGCAGTGCTGACTGGAGCAAGGGAGGCGGGGAGCTGCTCAGTCTAAACCAGTGCATATAATAAAATACGGTATCTGTCAAGTATAAAACGTCTGTTTAGGTGGCGAAACTTATGTCTGCTATGGCGACTGCGATTTATCCATAGAAATTCATTCACACTTCTAGCAAAAACATTCCCTCCGCCTTTTACACTACTCCCAGCAAATGGCGGTCGATCGGACAAACATAGGTACAGTAACACATATACAGTATCGTACGTATAACACCCACTTGCGCAGCAGTGCATTTCATAAATCGTAGCTCGCTCTTCAAGTGTATGTCCTGCGTTGTGGTATTGTCCGGTGGTATGTCAGAAATTACACAGTCACCAATTCCATTCGTAGTATTCAGTGAATCTGCAGATGTAGCTGAGATATCACGATCATTGATCGCTTCCTCTTCACTGTTTTCAACCATAATTAAGCTTGTAACTTCTGGCTGGACTCCTCTCGATTGAACTCTGTAATGTGCGGCTGATGTCACTTAATTTGCAGAAACAAAAGAATAAAAGTTCGAAAAATCCATGAATTTCTCAGTGACGTGATGCGACGCCGCTAAAAATGATCTCACATTGGTTTCAACCTTGAGACGCCACACAAACCGCATTTTCCCTCCGCGGTGATTTCCTGAAATATATCCAGGTGGATGATGGAATCGAATACACAAAATCGAATTCAAAACCCTATTGTTTGTCTCCGTATTTTCATCAGTTATAGTTTGTGCGCTGCCATCTGTTGTGGTTTGAAGGTTTGTTTGTGTTTCCTCTTCCAAGGTTGTTGAAATCACTTGAATGCCAAATGAGATCTTCTCTGTCTGCAACAAATGTAATTCCTCATGTCCATAAAATCAAAAATGTGCAGAATAAGTAGCCTCTAATAGGTATTTTTCAATGAATATGCTCTCACATTTCGATACAGCTTCATCAGTGCCTGCCTGTCACAGACCTCCCCAGACAAGCGGTAAAGAAAAGTAAGAAGACATGGCAGGGAAGCCAGATTGAAGAAAAATTGAACAAATTCAGGTACGAGAATTTAAAAAAAACAAAATAAATGTGTAAAAACAGCAAAAAAAAAAAGGAATTAAAAGCGAGTCTACAAAGGTTTTCACCGATTGTTTTCACCCACTATCAGTGAAGGCTTCGGATTGAGCTGTCATCTTGGGCCCTCAATGAGCTTCACTTGTACTAATGTTGTAAATATCTAACCTCTTGCTCTAATAATGATACTGTAGTGGTCTGTGTCTCACATGAATTCATCTCGGGATCCAACGTCACGGATGTTGTCTGTAAGAAGTTGATTATAGCAATATTTTCGATATCAACATTTTAAAATTCAAAGATTTTACGCTCACTTGACAGTATGAATCTGTTGAATTCAGCATTTTTTGAGCTTCGAGTGAATTCGTACTCCTGGCATCCATACCTGACTTAACCTTAAGTAAAGTCTATCAGATTAGCACTAAAGAACAAGTCAGTCATGGACATTACAGAGTACCAATAAATAAATCATGTTTTTTTTACAGAAAGATGGTAGGAAGTTCTCACTGGAGCAAGTAATTACCAACTAACTATTTAAAATATCTACAAGATAAAAAAAGAGCGACTCAGTGCAATACTCAACTTCTTTTAATTCTATAGAAGACCTAGAACTGTTGGCTGTAGATTACTGAGTCGGATCTTGTGGTAGAAGATGAAAAGTGGAAAAATAAGTAAGGAATTTTTCCTATGTGTTTCCGATCAAACGAGATAGAGCTGCTCAGAGACAAAACAAAAAGGTAATTCTAGTCGCCGGTACTCATTTTCACATGGGTGACCGCGAGGAAGTTTCTACAACGTGTGCACATCTTCCGCCCGTCATCGTTTCATCATCCTCTCTCAATCCAATAAAACACAGGTCATTATCCGGTGCAGGTACCGGTGTTAAATATTTTCTTCACGCGAGATATTTGTGCTAGAGTCCGGAAATGCGCTTACAAAGGTTTAGTAAGCAATTTCAAGTGATGAGTAATCAATTTCTTTCTAGCAAAATAATCACTCGAAGAAAGGGGCTGACCATGTTTTGTTCAAGAAGTTGAGTCAGTCTCTGCAGTTCCTTCTTTTCCTCGTCTGCTTTTCGTTCTGCAGCCTGGAAAGATTTTGCAATTCTCAGATTGACTTATCAGATGTTTCTAAACGAAGATAAAAGGAAACCAAAAATTAAAGAACGCCTCAAAATTTAATCTCACTTGTTCAATGTAATCACTGAAATTCTCTTTGCTTGCAGTGGCAAAGGCTGGCATCCCCGTACTGGGATCCAGGTGTGTCAGTACAGCAGGTGGATCGATACCCTCAAAATAGTAGCTTCAAAATTATATCTAAGAGAAACAACTAGTAAACAAGGTGTTGAACCTTCGCAGTGCAATCTTGCTTGAAACGTGTCATGACTTTCGCTCCTCGTTCTTTGCTGAAAACGTTCTTTTTTTTGCTTCCCAAAGAACATAAATTCAAAACAGTAATAGAGGACGCTGAGCACGAAAGTTCTTTACCTGTGTGCCTATGTACCTTTCTCAAATCTGAAATTAAATTTTTCCAAGCAACAACAAAAAAAGAGGCAGGTGCATTAAAAAATGATCCATGGGTGGCCTCTTTTATTTCGCGCCCTCCATTTCTTGACTTAATTATCTGATAGACTTGGGCAGCCAGTCTGGTAACACGAGGCCGTAGGACAGTACTCATAAAACCAATACCTTATTAGAGGGAGAAGAAATTTCGCCTTTCCCTTAAATCCGCTCATCATTCCTGCAGCAGCATTTGGATCTCCGTTTTTAACTGCTTCCATATAGTCCTGTAAAGATAATTTTAAATGGATTTCTATAGTTACAGCTGATTTTTTTTTCGTTGATTCTTCCACCACTTCTGATTTTTTATTATAAAATAAACATACTTGCAATACTTTCTTCAACAATGCCATGTACATGAGTTCTAGTTTTTCCCGTACGACATCAATACAGACCGACACCAACGAAAGACCGACGATCACCACTCCGAATGTTGCTATCATGTATTCAGGATGAGCCGGTGTCACGTCGCCAAGACCTCAATTTGCTGAATTCGTCAAAAGTTGGCAATACTTCAGTCGAAGGTATCTACATATGTCCAGCCTCACCTATGGTGCTGCTCGAAATAAAGAAAAAGTAGATACTGGTAAAGTAAGTCCAATCCTCCCAAATACAAAACACTGCGGCAGCTAGTAAAATCCACGCAACCGTTGCTAGGAAAATAAATTCAACAGGTTAGTTCGAGAAACTGCTATAAATAATCAGGAAAATGAATGAAATGACGATTCAATTAACTCAAATTGATAGTCAGAGAAAGATAATATGATGGCAAACATAATCCAAGAACACACGAAGTATACACCAGTTGAAGTTATACGTAGAATAGATCTGATTTTTCGTTTCTACAAAGTGTCAGCATACTGCTTAAGCTTTTGTTCACCGTTTTAAACAAGTTTTAATGCAAGCTAAGGATGTGCAATAGAAAACCGTACTAACCGAAAACTGCAGAGAACACAGGAGGATCGGGTTCTGGTTCCTCGATGGCTTCTTGCTCCTCGTCATCATTCTGAATTACAACAAACCACTCGTAAGACCTCTCAATCATGAAAGTAAGGGTGAGAATTATAGATGCCCAAAAATGCACACCCCTGTCACCAACCCCAAGGGGCGCGACGAAGGATAATGTTCAAGGCATAATGCGCACCAAATGCAGAGGAAATTACAATAACAAGAAAAGAAATGAAGCACCCTTTATGAAGAAAGATGTGGTCGACGCAAATATCTATTTGGTGATCAAAGCTGAGAAAAGAAGAGAAAACCCACTATTGCAATCGTAGATTCGGATGCAGCGCTTATGATTCCGATTCTGGAAAGTTTCTTGCTCATGAATACGTATCGTGAGCGTTTATTCGATCCTTCCTCAATCCCAATAAAACCTATTCGTACACCTGAAAGGTAAAAAAAAAGAAAGCGGAAAGCAAATTGTATAAAATGGAACTGTATCCGAAAGCAGGACTTTTAATTTAAGAAACTACCTATGAAGAGGAGAAAATCGCTGGAATTACATGCGATACGTGTTACCCAAAGAAGCAAGAATGATCCAAGATCATTCAGAATAAGCAGCATTAGTGGAATACCAATCATGGAGTATACCATTGTTGCAACTTGGCCTGCGGTAGTGACACACGCAATGTTACCGTAACCTGAACATAAGAGATGACCAGATTAGAATCCGAGTGCAATATAGATTGGATGTTTAAATAAATAAAGTAAGGATAACGTTTCTGGCGATAATCAATCTGCTTGGCATGCGCCCCCACGTTCACTTGAACTCAGAATCGTTTGAGGTTCACGAACGTGTAACTGGCCTATAGAATGACTTGCGGTGGCTAGCCGATGTGTCAAGTCAGTGTTTTTACCCTCCCAGACAAGCCTGGTACCAATTTATCGACCCCGGAGGGATGAAAGGCTTGGTGAGCACTAAGGCGATTTCGAACCTCCGATCGATTGTGCAGTAAGCGGAACCTCTAACAGCTACACTACACCCGCCTTGTTTAAATAAATAAATAGATAAATGTCGTCCATGATAAAACTCATGATGTTTGCAACTTTGGGAAACTAAAGGAAATGTGAGTGAATCAGAGGCAGATATTACGTTATCTGCTTCTTGATTGGAAAAAACGTTTGTTTTTCTCATATGTGCCGATGACATTTTAAACTGAATTGGGTCCAGTAGCCTAAACCATCCCGAGGTTTTGGATTGCTTTGGAAACTTTAATAATACAAGATTCGTCCTAATGGATGAATGACACGCCGCGGACACTTCGGCGAGGCGACAATCTATGGGCCGTCCCATATGTGGGACGTTACCAACTACGTGCTCTAGGGCAAGAAAGAGCAGAGAGTGGGAGTGTATACGTCAAGTAGAAGAACAGCCTCTACCACGGTAGTCGCATTTCATTAATATAACCCTACATCTTATATATGTACTCGAAATGACAGCTGCAGTTGAAACAAAATCATCGATACATTCGTTTTCCAACCACCCTGTTTAATATTATTTGCTATCCTGGCGCAAACTCAAAGTATTTGTGTTTTATTGCGATGTCGGGACGCTCGCCTGACAAATACTTCCACCTCTAAAACTGGCAAATATATGTTTCCGCCCGTTTTAGAGGTGGAAAGGCGCAATGCAGTTCATTGAATTGCAGACATTTTTTATTTGGTAGCAGTACAGTTGATCAAGACCCATTCATCTGTCGAATCGTGTTTATCGATTTATCGAGCTGAATAGATAATACTGTTCTACTGGATCCGAGCAGTAGGAACTGAAACGTTCACATGATACCCTCTCATATCAAGATCAACACCCTGATGTAACATATGTGAGTGGTTCACCGTTCTTGGGGCAAAAACTGTACATACACACAGAAATTGAAGTGGCTCATGACTTCTCTACTTCGCAACAATAGAGCATGGTGAATTCATTGCAGACGGCACCCATACTTTGAAAAAGTTGTTGGTTCCACTATCTATAGTTGAAATGTGGGACTTCCGAATGATAAGAACAACATTCAATTACCACGAATTGCACAAAGAAGAACGATGTTTTGCAGTTCCAAACTTCAATACAAAAAAAGATAAGAAGAGTTCATGAGGACCGGATCGTCAACTACCTACTGTAGTTCCGAATCAATGGCAATCACTCGACAATTGTTACCAGCTTCATGGTTCTCATGCAGTCAGCAAAAATACCGAAAAATCTTAGTAGAATTTCTGGAAATTTTAAGACATAAAACGCTCAACGCTTTGTTTTACCGGTGCCATAAAACGAATTAGAACTGGAGGAATTCCACACTGCAGAGTGTACGTGAACTGACAGCTAGTACCAATAAAAATGCAAGGTGTATAACACCAAAAAGGTCAGTGAGTGGAGAAAAGAGACGAAAGAACGGTGTCAGCTAACGACATGCGCAACAATTTTTGGAAGAGGTTAAAGCAAGTGGACGCAAATAAGGTAATCATTTGAAGGAATGTTTAACCGTACAGAAGCATGTTTTGACATCATTTACCCACCGGTTCCATTTCATTTCAATACAAAAATAAAATTATGTAGGAATAAGGAACTTTTTCATTGCAAATGATACCCCTGATGATGTTGCAAGAGAAAAACTCTGCAAAGAACAAAACGGTTGCCACGAAACTTGTGTATAAGATTTATGAAGGCACAAAAGTTCTTCGAAACAACCATTCGTCGAAATTATCGATAAAAACTAACCTATCGTTGTGTAGATGGTTCCAGCATAAAGGAATGCCATCCAAAACGTCCATGCGCTATCTCTGGCCGGTTCCTCTAATCCAAGATCATTTTCGAAAGAGAGAATAGCATCCTTCCAACGTTCTTCTCTGTCTTCTTTATTGTTTTGATGAATAGCGCGTAAACTTAAACACGGTGGATCTCTACGGCACATGAACTGCGAATCACCATGAAATATCTGGAAAAATCGAATAACTTACTTGAGGATCATGACATCTCTGGCTATAAGACGAGCATGATATGCTTCTTCTTTTGCTGCGAGGTCCGTGGGTACCTAGATACACATTCCATAACTTCAAACAAAACAAAAAAGACCTAAAATGTTTAGTAAACACCCAAATTTCAAACAAATTCATTCATACATCCAACTAACTTTATTTCTACTTAATTTCCAAATATGACTTGCCTCAAGTGTCATAAATAGCCATGCACCGAACACCGAGTAGCAAGCAATGACGAACAGTAGCTTAAACTTTGCAAGGATAAAGCGAAACGGTGCAGTCAAGACGCTGAGGTAGTAGCGACTGAAAATACGTGGCTGTTCACTTTCACAAAATTGATTTGTTTGAAAATTGATGCAAGTTAGAACAGAGTAGAGCAAAGAAACGAGATTTTCATTCACCTCAAGTTAACCAGGCAGTTTTTTTTTAATAGCTGTAAGCTCTGGTGCTCTCATGGCGAACTGCCAGAGCTTCTTTTTTAAAGAAAAATGTCAAGTCATCTATAAACCGTGAGTACAGATATCAAAGCCGAACTGACTTAAAAGAAACCATTCGTCACCTCTATATGTGAGAAACGGGCATATTTTTTCTGGTCTTCTGTCCTCCTGACGCCAATTAAGCACAGGATAAGAAAAAACTCAAGGTGATCCAAGAAAATTGAGGCTAATTTCCAAAAATGCTCCATACCGTCGATAGGAAACTGCATCCGTTTAATAACACCTTTAAGAGCTCTAATTCAGTGGACGGAGTTCTGAATTATGTGCAGGAGTGAGATAACAGGATCTGCATGTTTTAGAAAAAAAAACAATTTTGGCAAAATAGACATCGTAGATATAAAACGAAGGTGAAATGCAGAAATAGCAGACATCAAGAGATAAGGAATAAAAGAAGAGCTATGGAAAATAAAAGTTGCTGGAAAGAGTCGAAGATAAGGATGGGAAAAATATAGTCGGGTCAAAACGTTGTGAAGCTCGGTGCAATTGCGTAAGCGGCCGCACTCGAGGCGACGCGTTGGCGATGGCGGTTAGAATCGAGGTGGGACCATCGCGAACAACAATGATGAATCTTAATCTTGACCGCTGAGCTCCACCATACTGTTTTGAGCGCAGTCGCTTGCGCAAATGCACCTAGCTTCATGCCGTTTTGACCGGGTTTGAAATGATCAAACCAGTTCCTTCCGTGGGTTACATCAGTGTGGTATCGTGAAAAGAGGTGGCGGAAAAAGTCGACGTAAAAGAATACTTACGGGAAATTTCAACTTCGGAGTTATTCTATGATCTAATATTTCTGATTTTTCTCCATAATCCAAGAGTTAGGTGCGGGTGTGGCACAGTCGATTAGAAGTCCGCTGTCGCCGCACGGTCGATGGTTCGAAACCCCTGGTGCAAATCAAGCCTTTCATCCCTCCGAGGTCGACAAATTGGCACCAGACTTCACTGTTTTATTGTCAGACTTGTCTGGGAGGTTAAAAACAGTGACCAGACCATCGGGTGGCCCCGTAAGTCATTGTATAGGCCAACACGCGTTCCAAAATCTCAACGATTACGGATTCCGGTAAAACGCGTTGGCGCATCCCAAGTGGATTGATACGCCAGTGACTTTATCCTTTTTCAATCCAGAAATTACAAATTAGTATTATAGAAACGGACTTCTCTCCTAAGCAAAGAAGCACATATTTACCATTCGAAAGTTGGTGGCGTCTGTCACCAATGGCGGAAAATCAACTCAAATCATTGATCTAGATGTGGTCAAAAAATCGGTGTGGATCACGGTAAATACAACACATTAAAAGAGATTAAAGAATATGCAGTAGTTTGAGACAAAAAATGGACTGTGAATTCAGATTGCAAATGGTTATTTGAGCAAGGACTTCGTCCTGAATGCAGTTTTTGAATATGAAGTAGCATAGACAGATGTAATGTTGTCAATCTTCGAAAAAAAAATCCTCACATCTAGGCACCATCACTTAGCTAAGGTTAGATTACAAAGCGCATAATTGGTTGACACTAGACTTACGTCTTCCTTAATGTTGGTCGTAGACTTTTCTGTATTGAAGCGGATAGCGACGGTCTTGACTCCTCTTCAAAACTGAAATTAACATATAAGTATTCATCTGAATAGCCTAGAAGAATCAATTAACAATATGTTAGGAATCATTTATGGCGAAGCCAAGAAACATTTGTACTTAGTAAGGAAGTAATTCGTTGAGAAATGCATGATGCACGAACACAGTAAGGTCAGAAAAACACGAAGTTCGATGCAATTGCGGTAAGGATCGTGAAGTGACCCTTGCTTGTGATGGTCCCATCTCGATTTCAACCGCTCCCTCCACCGTGACGCTTCGGACGGAGCCGCTTACGCAACTGAACCGTGCTTCAAGTCGTTTTGATCCGACTCTACGATAGTTTTTAATCGATTTTTGGGTACTCAAGCGCTCACAACCAGAAGTGCTACACAACCATTAACTTTATCTGTTTTCTGCTTCCCAGTTGTTTGCTTCTATTTATTAAACGGGAAAACAACAAAAAGCCATGTTTTATTCTAGTTCTTGCCTCATGTTGTCCTGACTTTGCTTTATAAGATAGGTGATTCGTTCGGAATCAAGATCTAGTTTTTCTGGCAAAGATATTGTTTAGAAAACATACTCTCCTTACTTTCTTCTTGCCTTCTATGTTGCTCTATACTTTGTCTTGCTCGGTTATTGTTGAGGTTAAACTTACTTATTAAAAACAAATGTCTCTCTAATAAGGAAACACATTAACCTTCCTCTATCCAAGCTCCGAATACTTTGCACTGTCCTAATGGTCTTAATGGTATTTGTTGATTTATGCGCCAAGACTTTTTGTTAAAATTACTGGTACCTATAGTCGGATCAAAACGACATGAATCACGAGTGTAGTTGCGGTGCATTTGCGTAAGCGCTCGAAACGGCGCGGTGGAGGAAGCAGTTGGAACCAGGGTGGACCATTGGAAACCGCAGCGATGAGTGGTGCTAGCAAGGGTTCCAGCGACGGCTCCTAACCGCTGCGCTCAACCGCACCACCTCGTGAGAAGCCTCGTACGCAATTGCACCGTGCTTCATGTCGCTCTGACTCTACTATAGTAGGGACAAAACGACATGAAGTACGTACGCAATTGCGTACGCGGCTTCTTTCGAGGCGCTTCGGTGGAACGTAGTAGCTAGGAGCGTTGTGAAATCCTTGCTGGCAAAACCCATCGCTGCAGTTGGCGACGGGCCCACCTCGGTTCCAACTGCTGCCTCCACAGCGCTGTTTCGAGCGCGTACGCAAATGCACATCAACTACACTCGTGTTTCATGTCGTATTGACCCGACTACATAGTAGAGACAAAACGACATGAAGCACGTACGCAATTGCGGCTTCTCTCGATTCGCTTCGGTGGAGCACAGGAGCGTGGTAAAACTATTGCTGGAACCACCCATCGCTGCAGTTTGCCAGACGGATGCGTCGGATTAAAACGATCCGAAGACCGGTGCGATGTGGACGAGGTGGAATGCTCGCTAGCTCCAATCGAATTGGCGAGCTGAGTAGGGATCCCATCGCGCCACTTCCGCGACTGCTTATACAATTGCCTCGGTTTCGGATCGCTTTGACCTAACTGTAAGCACAACTATCGGCGACTACATCCCTTTCTGATGATACACGTTAATGTGTACAGGTGCAAGCTCAACTCGTAGGCATATTTGACAATAATCAAATCCTTGCAAATAAATTCCGCTCAGGATCACATGCAAGTTGAACTCATTTTTTAGTTGTTGTTTTTTCTAGTTATGAAATTCTTTTCATAGTTTTTGGTGGTGGCAGTAAATAAATCAACTGAAAGCAGTGAAGTACTTTTGGATGAGTGTTGCGCGCGACGACCCCATCTCCAGATCGTAGTCATGTTGGTCGAGTCGTTCCGTAGCTTCGATATCGATAGCCTGCAAAAAAAAACGAAGATTATAGTTCCACAATCACATGGTAGATGGCATTGATCTCAGGGATAACTACTTTTTCCACTTTTATTTATTTTCAGTGATCCACTACTCATCTACATGCGGTCGGGTCAATACGACAAGAAGCACGGTTCAGTGCGAAACGGTTGCGCTCAAAGCGTCGCGGTGGAGATAGCCGTTGGAATCAAGGTGGGACCATCGTGAACTGCAGCAATGAACGTTGGTAGTAGGGGTCCTCAGTCGATCGTAACCGCTACGCTCCACCGCACCGCATCAAGCGCTACCGCTTACGTAACTACACCATGTTTCATGCCGTTTCTACTCTACTTGATCGTTTTGGGTCACGAATCTGAAGTCCTTCAGGTTACGAGTTACTTACAAAGTTCTGGTGCAATTCCGGAAAGTCCCTTTCCAGTCGGACGAAATTATTCACAATGCAACTTGCTAAAGAAAGATGACAACAATGGAATTATGAGTCAAACCACCGTTCGTCGAATAGATTGAACAAAGTTTCATGCGTCATAATTGTCGTCATACGTCAACATAACGTGGAACAATCAAAAAAACTGAATTCACTTCCTACTTGTTAGTTATGCTCATTTTTCGAAATAGTTTGAATGATTCACGTAAGTAGGTTGTGACTGATAAATGAATCATCATTCTATACTTAGTGTTTGCTTCTGATGAGTGGACGTTCATGTCATTATAGGGGATAAGTGTTATCCACTTCATCGCTGCCGAGAAGTGACGATATGGCAACGTATTGGGCGCATCGTAACGCAGAAACTTGCGCAGCCACTGCCAATTGCTCTGTTAACCAGTGATACCAAACCAAAATTTCGCAAAGAAGGAAACCTGACACTTTTTTTCTTGAAACGATAATAATAATAGAAGAATGGTCGTATGAACAGGAGAAATAAGATTTGGATAATAAAGGAAGTGAGGTGACATCGACTACTTCGGATTCGATGATAATTGGCTCTAGGGAACACCGGCACTTGTGAAACAGTTTTTTTCTGTACTCGGAGAAAAAAAATCGCAATGGCACACAAAAGAAGTTAAAGGACTTCGACAAACATACCTAAACATTTTTATCACCTGTTCGTTTCGAGAAACTAGAAACTACTAACAAAAAAAAACAACCAAACAACTACAACAAACTACAACCTGCAAATAACAAACTCCCCTCACAGGAGGGTTTTTTTTTTTAGCGAAACGCCAAACTACGACTTGTAATGGGTGCTTGAAAAAAGTCCAGAAGTTATTCCGAGGACAGCGCGGTTCTAGAGCAATGAAGAAGTGATCCTGACTACTTTTCAGGACCTCTTCGTGCTCGCAATCAGGGTCCCTGAAGACGTAATTTACGTACTTGAAGATTAATTAAAAGAGATGACTTCATTATTTGTCCGTTGTGGGAAAAAAAAATTGTGGACAAACAGTGTTTTTCTCCAAAATATCGACCTAGACGTAGTGTCCTGCTCTAATCATAGTCCATCTATAAAATTTTGCATTTTGCGATTTGCAGAGAATAGTGCAAAACACTTCTCGGATGTGGGAAGTATCGAATCAAAACGGCACTAACACGTTAGTTTAGCACGCGTTACTGTAAGTTCTTTTCAAGAGGACAATTTGAATTTACTCTATTCACACGTAATATGTCTCATCTAACAAAGTTCTCGGCTGGAGCAGAACAAGTTTAGGTCATTGATGCCAGTGGTAATCCTGGTCGGGTTGAAAAAAATTTGGAAAAATCAGAGTGGTCTCCACCCACTACATACCATTGTACCCTTTGCTCGACGAGCAGCTCAAAGTTCAGCAGAAATTTTTGAGAGAATTCTAGAATTTTGAAAAATTCAAAGAATCAAGACCCACACAAAATATACGCTATTTAAACCTTCCCGAAGTCGATTCACTCGAAAAAAAAATGGTGTCCTCAAAAACTCTCGAGAACTGAGTTGTTCGAAGTGGTGGCAGTAAGATGAAGAAGATGTCAGGACAATCAGTGTACATGGATATTTCTAATCGTTTAAGGAAAAACCATTCACTCTTATACATCAGATATACACCACACCTAATTTTTATTTTAGTTCAGCGGAAAATGACCTTAAGAATAAGAAACGATGAAGCTTGTTACAGTAACCTTGCAGAGGACTACATAAAATATGCAAAGAGTCCCTATCCTATATTATGCTTCATGGAAACAGCACTTCTGGGGTGAAAAGAGTATTAAACGATTCTAGATTTACTAATTCATCGAATTTTCAATAAACTTACAATATTGTGAGCAGCCATGGAGAAACGAAAGCAACAATGAGGACCGAGATGACTCGCACTCTTAAGTGCACTGTCAACAACACTCGTGCGAGCACACTTCATCGATGTTGTAGTCCAGTGAAGATAATGTAACAGTAAAAAAAAAGTGAACTCTTCACGCACATACCTCTCAAACACATTAACAAACAAATCCTTGAAAAAAGAAGTTCTTGAGCTACGTCGCTAACAATTTGATAAAAGATCTATCCATTATTAATCCAGCTTCAGCAATTTTCGCCAACGGTTTCGCTACACCAAAGAATAGAAAAAGATGCGATACCTAGTATAATCGGTTCTCATTCGGCAGAACAGCTACACCATGAAGTTCACCCTCAGAAATTTGAGGATATCGAGGAATTGCGTTGTGGTAGCAGGATAATTGAAGTTGAATGAACTGAATAGTAAAATAAACTGGTAACGATCTTGTAAGTGACAAGAAATATTTGGAGAATAAAGATAGAGCGAAACTACTGACTTCAAGTTATCACCTACACCGTGGGAGAAGAATTATGTGCACTATAAAAAAACGCTCTATCCTTATTTTTTGCCCAGAAACATTTTAGATTTTTTTTTTTGGAAAACATTAAACCAAAACATTTTACAACTACAAAAGAAACCGAATTTCCCGTCATCAGCTTTGATACAGGCGTCAATTCGTTCCATCATCGAATCGATGGCGGAGGTAGTTAACGTTTAAATTGTTCCAAATTTTGGTCAATTAGTTCCGCAAAGTCATTAAATTTTTTCAACGCTCCGACTACTTAGTTGCTCTTCCATAAACCCCTAAATAGACAATTCTAATGGATTAAGATCCGGGTTTTCGTAGCCTGCAAATTCTTCGTCAAAAAAGAGCCAATTTTGATCTCAAGGAAATGGATCGTTGTTTTGGCAAACAAAGTGATTCCTGGTAAACAATTTTTCTTCTTCAAGCCGATCATTAGCAAAGAGTAGATATTTTAAAAAGAAAAGTGCACAAAAATGTTTTATACAATAAAGTTCAATTGAAGAAATCAAATACTGAAAGATCATAATGTCGAGATTTATTGAAAGTCGAACATGGAGAGTTTATGCAATGTTTAAAACGGAGTCAAAAGCACAGTCACAAGCACGTAATTTTTCGCCATCCTGTAACTGCCCACATAATTTTTGGCTTGCAACTTCTCTGCCTCATCTATGAGTTTGATTTACAGTTGAGTGATAACGGTACTACTACCACTATCGGTATTCTTGTAAATACCTATTGCATATTACAGTAACGACGAGCAGTATAATTTTCTCCCTTTTTCCCTCTTCTTGAATTTATAGATTATATCGATTATTATTATGTGGGATTATATCGATTATTATTATATATTATTATATTTATTATTATATCGATTATATCGATTATATATTATCAATTTATTGCACTATTACTCACAACTATGTTTACTGTATGCCTGAAAAGTTATCCTCGAGCAGATGACAATGTCATTCCCATGTTGGTTTGTCTATGTGGCTCTTGTAGTGTACGATGGAGCATTGTTTGCGCAGCGAAAGTTATTGAAAAATTTGCAGAGCGGTCTCCACGGGGATGTCAAATACAACGCAGGAAAAGCAGAAGATAGAGTTCAAACAAAAATCTACATGACTTCCAACAAGAAACAATTAGTTCCCAGTCAAGCATTCTATGGAAAAATATACGTGAAATTGATTGTAATACTACAAACTTGAAGACTTGAAACTATATAAAAAGTCCCTATAAAAAAACTCCAAAAAAAAGTGAATACGCTGACTTATTGCTATGAAACTGTACTAATGCCAACACATCCATGTGCGTCACGTGTCCTTCCAGCTGCACTTCGATTTATGCGGGCGGAAGCATTTTGCATCAGCACTTTTTTTACAGCATTCATAAACGGTTATTCATAAAATTTATCACGTTTTTAACAAAACGCGAGATTATTTCCCCTAAAACGAATGTGATAGCGCCACTGGATTTAGATAGTTCACGTAGAGTGCAACCTCTGATCCTCTGTCTATTTGGCGTAAAAACGGGATACTCCTAACATCACTCTTTTTTCTTTCAATGAAGCGGCTAACGACACTGGCAATGTATAGTCGGATAAAAACGACATGAAGCACGGTGAAGTTGCTTAAAGACATCACCCCACGAATCTGAGGTGGTACGGGGTTCAGGTGAGTTATGCCAATACGGGTTCGTAGATTATGGAGAGGAGGGTGATTCCGTCCATTTCTTCCTAATTGCCGTAAAAAACGACCCGGAAGATGCGGCTCGTGCACAAGGCTGGCGCGCTCCAATAGAACTCGCTGTGGAAAATAGCGCCCCGAAACGCTCTAAGCCGTATCTTCCGGGCCGTTTGTTTACGGCAATTAGAAAGAAATGGACGGAATCACCTACTTCTCCATAATCTCCTATCCCGTATACGAATACTCCACCTGAAATCCGTACCACCCCTGATTCGGGAGGTGATGTCTTTAAATGAATGCTGTGCTGGACTAGGGAAGACCACGGAAAAAGGTAGAAACTTCGCCATCACTATTTCGCGATAGCCAATTTTGAGTGGGAAATCACGCGTCTCGGAAGGAAGACATTTTTTGCGGTTACCCTGACACTTCCTGCCGAGGGAAGTCAGCGTCTCGCCCTCCTGTGAGGTTTTGCGGACTCAGACGTAAGATGTCAGATGAGATCTGCATTTCCTACTCATTCTCTCATGGGCTTCAACCTTCCGTTAAGTGAACAACTTCCAGCGAAGATGCAGGAGACGCCTGACAACTAAACAGACCACGGAGTTCAACTATTTCTGACCTTACTGTGTATATTAGTCCATTGGAGAAGCCTACGTCACAGAACAAGTGCAAGGTCGGTTTTGGTCGAAGGCTAGTAATATCAAAGAACATGATCATTTAAGCTCCATTGGAATGATTGCGCATGAGTTCGATCAGAAATCTTGCGGGACTGGAGACTACTGTTTGAAACGTACACTTGGTGCTATGCTTTTTTATCATTTTGAGATTTCAGCACCTCGCTCCCGGGGAATAGTTTAGGCTGGGTTTGGAAAGCAACACTCTATAGTCGGATCAAAACGACATGAAGCACTGCGCAGTTGCGCAAGCGGATGCGCTTAGAGCGGTGCTTTGGGAGATAGCGGTTGGCATCGAGATGGAGCCATCGCGAAATGAAGCAATGAACGGTGGTAGCAGGGGTCCTCACTCGATCCTAACCGCTACGCTCCACCGCACCGCTTCGAATGTAATCGCTTACGCAACTGCACCGTGCTTCATGTCGTTTTGAAATCTGCTATAGATGTGCTTCTTTGCTTGGGACAAATGTTTTGGAAACGTAGACAAACTTACGTGTTATAGAGATGTGAGCGATTACTACCTTTGTTATGCACGGGTAATACATACTGCATCCTAAGTATGTACTCATCTATTCTCGTGAAAATCTTCCAAATATTTCGTTTAAGGATCTTCATTATGACTCTATTGCTTCGAACACAGGGTGAAAGTTTTTTCTAGAGTCTAGGTTTCAAGATAGCCTATCACGATTTCGACGTGGTGCAGAGCCCATAGAAAACGCAGAGTTTGGGTAGTATAGTAGGCTCAAAACGACATGAAGCACGGTGTAATTGCGTAAGCGACATCTCTCGAGGCGGTGCGGTGGAGCGTAGCGGTTAGGGCCGCCCTGGAGCCCTTGTTAGCACCACCCATCGCTGCAGTTTGTCATGGTCCCACCTCGCTTGCAGCTGCTGCCTCCACTGTGCCGTTTCGAGCTCGTACGCAAATGCAAGGTGCTTTATGTCGTTTTGACCCGACTACAGATTGGGGAACCCAGGGTTGTACCGCTCATCTGTCCCTAATCGTCGCGAAAAACGGCGTGGGAACTTTTATGTTTTCTTGTTTTGCCAACGAGGTTTAGGTGAAGCTTTTTCATTAGCCCGTTGTTTCGACAAACTCGACAAAACATAAATAGACTATCAAATGCCGAGGTTTCAAGAAGAGAGGACTTGGAGATTGTTGGACAGCGTGGGAACTGTTTTAGTCGCTACGAGGTACGTTAGAACGCTCCCCCGTGTACACGTTCTAGTCCCCTCAGCAGCCTATTCATTCGCTTCACTTGAATAAGTTGGTGAGAAGACATCACTGACCTTCGACCGCTCTCACTTGGATCGCAACTGAAATTGTCGTAAAAACGGCGCCTTCCACGCCCGCCGTTTTTTTACGTAGATTCCGCTACCTACTTCCCGAAATCTACGCTTTCGCCGGTGGGTTTCGCATCACGTCGAAATCGTGATGCGTTGCCTTTGAAACGTCCACGTGTTGCCATGCGTACGCCACATGTCCAACCCGTGAGAAATGAAATATACAAAATCTAAACGAAATGATTCATAGCTGACGATTTCTTTTTTGCTTCTTTTTTTTGTCCTCGGAAGTAAGTCCTCGTTCCACCACAACTCGTCCTCGTTACCCCTTCTTTTTTTTTGCCTTTCTTTCCTTTCTACTTTTCTTGACAAACTGGTCGTTGTTCCGTTTAATAAAAGCCGTGTTGAAATGTCTAGAAAAAAAGGCTCAACAAATGCTCCAGAAAATTCCACTCCATGAGTCTCGACAAACTGCTAGTTCTTCCCAAGAATCCGCCAATTAGCGGAACTTCCTGCTCTGCTTTTACGGAGTTTCTGCGGTGTCGGATCCGGTGCCTTTTGTGGCGTCAGCTTTCGCGAAGGTTCCGTGCGCGTGAGCCAGGATGGCTAACTATAAATGGGATTTTATACGCTAGAAAACAAAGAGTGGTACGGTTTATCGAGATGAAAATAGGCACATGGAAAATTCCCGGCTTTCTCCTGTTTATAAAAAAAGCAACTCTCGCTACAAGCGGGCCGCTTCCTTGCCATATGGTCCGACATGGAAAGGACAATATGGCAACATAAACATTACAAATGATCACGTTTCGAGATCGGAATAAATTCTAGGGAGTGGTTTCGGAGAACGGCTTTTATTCGTATTATTATAAGGGAATAATCTCGCGTTGAGTTTTCACAGCGGGTTTTCGTCGAGTTGATGGATGTTGACGAAAGAAAACCCAAACTGTCATACTCTAAAACACACCGCCGTGAGAAATGTAATCATCTCTCTCTCTCTCCTTAAACGACGTATTACAAATACCTCGAATGGGCGTAGGCTACGGCTAGTCGGGATGAACGCGGCGGGCGCGAATTTTCCGGCCGCGCGCGACGTCGCCGCACTTCCGCCGTGCGTCGATGGAGTGTCGTCGGCGGCGCCGGCGTTGTCGACTGCGGTCCGATTTTCTTACGATTCGAATCGTCGCTGCGTCGTTCTTCCGATATTTGTCCGCTGTGACCGTTTTTACCTAATCTTAACCCTTATCATGCAATAAAAGTTACCGATACCCGTTCATATTGCTATCAACATATCATTCAGCGTCATCTAAGTCGATTTCTGTTCATTGAACTCATTCGATTCTTCAACTTTTCTTTGCCGGTTGCTGCTGGTGCTTTACGTTGGTCTGTTACAATTTTTTTTAAACATTTTTTTTCAGAATTTGTTCTGACTCCTTCAACCATTTTTTTATTATCTTCGAAGTAGAACTTTGATGCAGCACGTCATAATTCCCAGTAGCAGTTGTCGAAAAAAAAAGAAACTGCTTTTTTGGTCGCGCTCCTCTTCGATTTAAAACCATTTTACTGTTGTCGTTTTTGCTTTTCTTTGCTTAGCTCGTACTGGCTGCTGCCAATCTTTTTTTTTGTCCTCTATAAAAAGCATCTACAGCTGTCATACACAAACGGAGTTAATTGGTAGCAATTAGGTGAAATATGGGACCCTAGCGTAGACTCTCCTCAATTTCCGCACCTCTTTTCTTCTGTGAGCATTTCATTCATGTTTCGGTGAGTAATATGGTTGCTGATGTAATGCGTTTGTCTATAATACATAATTACCTGAGAAAATTTTACTCGGCTCATTCGTTTCCTGAGAAACGGATGACCTACGTAGCATTCAAGAGAGTGTGTTTGCCTACATTTGAAAAGGGTAAAATTTTAAGCTGCCGGCTAACCTATGGGTAGACAGAAATTTATGTGTCGTAATCACATGAATGACACGTTTGATAAAATGGCTGTGTTTGATGATTGGGAAGTATGGAGAGAGAATTTCAATTCCGACTATACAATTGTCAATATTGCTCACAAACGGGTTTTGCTTCTTATACTATCTCTATTAGTCAAAATAGCTATGACTTTCACTTTGTGACCGACATTCTATGGGCCCATCGACTTTTCGATGGTATTTATAGATGTTGTTACTCATCCACAAACTGCGTTTAGCTTTCCTTTCTTTTCTTTAGAACTCACTTCCAGTGCAAATTTTCAAACCGGCTGATCAGTTGGAAATGTTAGCAATTCTCTCCACTTCAACTGTTTGTGCATTTCTATCGCTTGGAAGGAGAAATGTTACTGCTTTAATTTCCAGGTAACCCTTTCCAGCTGTTGAACTAACAAGCGAACCCCAACATGCTGGATCCATTCATGTTAGCATGCATCCTTGCCGCTGTTGCTGCTATCATTGCTATCATATTTTATTTATTCAGTGGAAGCGATGAAGAAAGAGATTTTGAAAAGGTACGTTCCTGTTTTCTTTCTGGGAGTAAATAGAGTTGAAAGAAAAATTAAAGCGGCACTGAATGTCTAGGCATTCGGTGAAAATGCTCGCAAACTACTAAGTCAGGACCGTGAGAAGCACAGATCCAAAGTGAAGATTGCAAAGAAGAAGGATGTGAAGGAAAAGAAAGCGGAGGCAAGTTTTTAAACATTATTTGTTTTCTATTATTATTTTTTGTTTGGTATTTTTTGAATTTGTTTTGGCCACATTTCCGATGTAGAATACTCTTGTTTTCTTTTTGCGTTTTTGTTTTAAATCCGAGGTCTTTCTGAATAGTCAAATCTGAATTGTGCTGTTCCTCGCGTTGATGCTGCGCATGCTTTTTTTGAACCCGAAATTCCGAGATTTTGGGTCGAATGGCGTGGAATCGCAGAACAAGAGGTTCATACGCGCTTTACCGTTGTAAATCATCCATAAATTATCGAAGGATAGCGGATTTCACATAAGAGTATGTCAAGGTAGGATGGGCAGTCAGCTAATCTTTCTTTGAGTGATCATTAACATTCTTGCTATGCTTTTGCAGGACAGCGTTTTGATCTATAATCTCATATCACTTTATCGTGGAATTAGAATAAGTAATGTTCAAAATTTGCTAGTTAAGTTTAGATGTTGCCTTCAAAAAATTAACTTCGTTCAGTTCATAACGACAGATTTCCAATTGTGTAGTAACATAATATAACCTTCTGTTTTCTGCTTAAGAGAAGACTCTCATATTGATCCATTATTTCCATTATGATTGCAGTAACTAGCTAAAGTCAGTAGCAATTACAGTTTACTTTTGGCGAGAGCAAATCTAGTCATATCGTGCAGCTTAATTTAACAACATGTATTTTTCTGATTTTCTGTGACTTTGTAACGCATATCATTAAAGAGATCACCAAACATAATTTTGTTTCTCTTTGTTTGCAATCAGAAAATCGTGAAATTCTGGGAAAAATGCAGACGCAGATGTTGTGCAGCCTAATTAGTGACACATTTAATCAGGGAAGCAACTATGACTGCAGAACTATGCATAATATCTTCCCATTGTTGGCTGCAATTTATCACTTATTTTGACATTAAATTAGTGCATTTAGATACATGAATCATTGTGCATTGTGAATCATCATATACTGCATCCAGTTGAGCTATTGCGAAGCCGCGTAGTTAGTGCTAACCAAACTTTTCGTCCCTCCGGGGTCGACAAATTGATACCAATAAATTGGTCTGGGAGGATAAAAACACTGATTTGACATTCCATTCACCCCCTCAAGTCACGGTATACGTTGCACATACGTTCATAAACGTCAAACGATTCTGAATTGCAGTCGAGCGTATAGGTTCATCCCCATAGGGATTCGTCAACGCCGTGCGCTTTATTCTTTATAGGGAATGCGTATTGTAGGACAGCGCGCTAGTGGAATCATTTTCATTTATGTTACTGTGAGTGTGATTGCTCTTATGCGATTGACACGAATAAACGCTGTATTTGTTTTCTACATTCAAAAAGAGTGTGGAATTTTCGAAATTGAAAACTTAATATGTCTGGAATGAAAATAACATAAAGACCCAATACAAAGTGAGTTCGAATCACAGTTTTGGATGTTCTCGCGTTTTGAGTGTTTGTATGCTCTCTTTTCTGTCCTACCCAGTCTTTGAACAGTTAGTTCTTTGGTAAAATCTATTATATGCATTTGTTTTTGAAATATTTTCAGTCTTTTATTCTGCTAGACTCTTATTGACTATTTTAGAGCTCTGTTATAATGTTCTCGCCGTTCTCACCATAATTCCATTCTACTTGTGGGATGGAAAGTTTCATATTGGTCAATGTTATAGAAATTATTTAAGTCTAGTGAATGTTTAGCCCAAGCTGGATGGCGATTTGGAAGTAGAATCAGTCGCACCGAGCGAAACGGTTCCGGACTCAGCCGACCATGCGGCTCCATCTGTTTCCACGTCATCAGTTAAAACTGCCTCCCCCATAGAGCCCAAGGTGAAGAAACATTCCAAGAAAGAAAAAGAGAAGGTTGGTTATCTCTTACTTGTCATCTTAAGAGTTACTGGTGTGATGACAAGACTTCTATTTTTTGAGCCCCTCTTCTAATAGATCCGTAAGATGCAGTTTTCATTTTAATTGTTCTTTATTGTGATGAAAATATTTCCACCTTTTGAACTTCTTTCTAAAGAATACCTGACATGTACTAGTTTGGATTGTTGTGGAAGTATAGTCACGCGAGGCGATCCTGCAGCATTGGTAAAAAAAAACTGGGAAGAAGGCGGAGTCGTTGACTCATATAGAATCGCCGGTTTCTTGGAAGCACTTCTTGTGGGGACATTTCCTGCTTGTTTATATGCTTTGTTTATTTAATTACGAGCACGAACTCGGTAAGTTTAAGGTTTATCTGAACACTGGTGGTTTGAGATGACGTTGACCTTGCAGCGTAGAGCGCTCACCTCGATAATTGTCGTTCGCGTGATTTCTTCGAAAGTGCGAACCTTTCTTTACGTACGTGTTAGTGTCATTCAGGGACGGGCGCTTCTCTTTTCAGTCGCGAACTCCGATTAGCTGTCGCGTACACTGATGTTATCAGTGCTATTCCTCTACCAGGTGAAATGTTGAAAATACTTGTAGAATTAAATTTCCTAGAAGTAGTTAGTAGTGAGAGCTTTTTTTTCCGAACTCTAGACACCTGAAAAGTGTTAACTAGCTCTAGGAAAAATTATGTCATAAATAATAGCTCTATCGTGAACTAAGTGCAAAAATTTTCAGAGTCTTGCTGGTAACGCAAGTGCTTCTGAGCCTGAAGAAAGCAAACCAGAACTTGCGTCCTTAAGTAGTGAAGAAACTGTGGTCGTAAGTGAAAACCTTCTTGAAGAAAATAAGGAAAATCGAAACGATCAGTCAACCACCTCTGAAGGTTCGTTGATGTCTTCCGTCTTTGTGCTTAGAATGTGTCAATGAGTATTATTGTTGAAGAACATTGGTGATGACTTTTGCCGATTTACTGCGTAACTGGTTGGCATATCAGAAGTATGTGATAATATAGAGAATTTCAACCATTTTTATATGCACGAGTTGGAGTTCCACTCGAAAATATTCGGGAACATTCCCGAAGTAATTAGCACTCTTGAAAAGCGGAATTTCTTTCTAAAAAAATGTGCTGCCGTGTTCATTCGACTAAGATAAATTTGGCAAAAGCATTTTGAAACCTCCCGTTGACTACTCCTTTCATTGATTTCGAGAACACAATTTTTCCTTTACTCATTCTTTTTTATTTTGTTAATCAGTCGTCTAATTGATCAAGTTTTTGTTCGTCATAATAGGATTTCTGCTCTCTTTTAACCTTCTACAGTGATATTGATATTCTGAATTTTCTCGTCAGTGTTTATTAAAACAAGTCACTTATCTATATCCTGCATTGAATTAATAGCTGGAATTTTATCGTACCCTCAGTAATGTTTCGACTGGTTCCAGGAAAAAAGAAAAGAAGAAGCAAGATAAAGAAGGAAGAAGATGTGGTTACTAATAGAACTGCGCCAGAGGTTTTTTTCTGCTTTCTCATTTAGTCTACCAGTGAAAAAAAAACTCAGTTTAGTCTTTTCAGGAAACTCAAGAAACTGTTGTTGTAGAAGCCGTCGCTACCGTTCCAGCAAAAGAAAAGGAGAAAAAATCCAAGAAGAAAAGTAAGATTTTGTGAGAAGTTGCCAAAAGTACACTTAATTTCCTTAAAGATATCACATTTCGGTTCAGAAAATGTTGTCAATTTGTCCGTCCGAATTGTTTTTTCTTTCGAATGATGTCTGCACAGAGAAGAGATACGTCTGCTTAACTTTCAGTCACTGTGGTGAACATCAACGATTTGGATTCGAACAAAGTACTCACACGCATTGCTTCGCTAGAAGAGATAGAACCCGAATATATCAGCTATCTCGCCACCTACTTCCATGACACGAATGCGAAAGTGTGTTATGTTATCAGTTGCTCTTCGAAAATATGCATCTGGATACGTTGAAAATTCTTTTAACAGGTAAACAACCTGGAACGTGCCATTGAGGAATTTGAAAGGAAAGAGACTGACTACAAGAAGAAAATTGAACAACATCAACAATCCCGAGCGATTGCTGACAGGCAAATAGCAGATCATAAGTGGGTTTCTCTTGCAAAATTGTCGCGTTATTAGCGATTATTGAATTTCTCTCCAGTGTTCTATTTCCCAGTCTTGTTTCAGTCGTGTTATATCGGAATTAACCGCAAAGCTTCAAACATTATCGGTATCGGAAGCATCGGCAAAGCAACAGATTATCCAGTTAAACAACGTGAGCAGTTTTTTCCTGGATGTGTTGATTATAGGAGGATAGCTATTTTCATTCGTGCTTTTTCTGTATTTGTGGAGTTTCCGGTTTAGGTGCGTATTGAGAACGACACGTTGAAATCTGCTCTGTCGAAGTCAGCTGTGGAAGCAGCAGCCGCCGCCAAAACTATAGCCAGCCTGGAATCAGTAAAAGCTGTGGGTGATTTTTTTCTTCTGCTCTTCTTCTGAAAAACAACAGTTTTGAATTGTTTGAAGAATCATGCGGAGTTAACCGAACGTCTAGCCAAGATGACCAAGGCTCTCAATGAAAGTGCCGATGAAAATGCTTCACTGAAACGACAAATTGCTGGGATCTCAGAGGTGATTTCTTATCACTTTTTTTTTGTGATTTGCAGGGCATTCAAACTTTTCCTCATGGAGCTGAAAAATACTTTTGTTCTTTGATTGTTTTTTCTTTGTTCCTCGGTTATACGAGTTTCACATGAGATCCAAAGTGCAAAGCAATGGTTGCAACGAATAGTACATAGGAAGTGGTTGAGATTAGTAGACTGAGATGACTTACTTTGACTTAATTGGCGGATGGATGTTACGGCCTAGCGCGGCTATCTCCATCTTCGCCAGTGCGTGTCGTCTTTGAGTATATCCGAGCCTATTCCGTCGCTGTTCCATAAACAACGGAACTTTACGTCTTGACTGAACAGCCTGTCAACCCCAATTGTCCTCAGATCTTCCTTTATAACCTCAATCGAGAACTTTCTTTTACGACTAGGAGGAATTTTCCAGTTTGAATCTGAGAGCATCCTCAGGATAACCTGGACATGACGATCAGACGATCTTCTCACAATGTGACCAGAGAAGCAAAGGCAGCTTTCTATGACTACTACAAGAGGCCGAGCAAGTTGTTGATATTTTTGACATGTCAACCGCCGATACATCATATGCACTTCAGAGTAAAGTTCTTCGTTGTGGCACGCGATCGGCCAAAAGTATGCTAACATCCGTCTAAACAGCATTCTCTCCATACTTCTCCATCACCGCCGACTGCGCCGCCTAAGTCTCCGATCCATACATCATGATAGGGTGAATTGCGGATAGGTAGACCCGCAACTTGGCTTCGGTGGTGATGGGTCGACCACAGACACTTAGTCAACGAGTTGAATGCCGAATTGACTTCAGCGCACCTTTGCTGAATTTCTCTCTAGCAGTTGTTTTCGTTTTTCACCATACAGCCTAAATAACAGAACTCATGCACGAGTTCAGTAGGTTATCCGTCCGCCCTGATGCATGTTTTCTGCAATGCAGCAAGCAGTGCATGTAGATGGCACAGAAGTGTGGACAAAGCAGATAAAATCAGTATATTAGTCCTCTTCGAATGCTGTTGGAGTTCGCTTGATAGCGACCGGCGGTATAATGTTACGAGACGAATGTTTGTTGTTAAAGATTTCATGCTTCCTCCAGGTATTCCACCTCTCAAGGTATGGGTTCTGGCATGGTGCTGGACGACAGCACCTTTTTGCAATTTATGGAAAGCTTTTGCCATGCAACAGTAGTGTTGGTTATATAGCTCGTACGCTCCCAAGGCGTATACTCCCTCAAGTCCCTGATTGCGTTTGGTGAAATAAGGGCCACAACGGGCAAGCAACAATCAAACTTGTATATGCGACCTCACGCTGAGATAAAATTAATATATTAGTTCTCTTAGAATATCCCTCATGCTTTCCTTGGTAGGGGAGTGTAAGAACTGATGGTACATTTCGTCAAAAAATGTTTTTGAAATGTCATTTACTGAACACTAAAACCATTGTTGTTACAACTGACTCACACCTATTCGAGTGTCATCTGAGTGAATTTAATGGGTCGTGGTTTTGCCGTAATCTCTAGCAGTGATTGCCAATCTGAGTTTGTAGTGTGCAATAAGTTTTTGTTACTCTGTTTACACTGTCGATGTTATCAAGAAAATACAATCTGAAGAATGAATATACGGTTACTCCATTTGATAAGAAATTGAATGATGGTATCGGTATCAGTTTGTACATCTATGTTTGCGACTTCATCTTAGTTCACATACCCTTTTGATCTGGCCGTTTCGTTGGGCGGTGTTCTTCGGTGAGGTCACTCAAATTTCCAAACTTTACCCTTGGTGTTTATAAGTGTCAGAATTTTTATATCTCTGAATTACGATTTTGAGTCAACTAAATTAGAACTATTTGATAAAAAATGGGAACACAATGCTGTACTTCTGCTTTCACACTAACGTAGGTCTTGAAGCCTCTTAATACTCATATTTTTGGTTCTTTTAGCAGATCACAGCTCTAGAACATCTCGAGAAAGAGTTTGCCGCTTTGGACACGGCTACTCATCAATTGAAGGCTGAATTGGAGGAGAAGAATCGCATTATTGAAGAGACAAGCCGTATGGCGCCAGCAGTGGACTCGGTAAAAAGGGCGGAATGCGAACGTGACGAAATTGCTCACCAATTCGCACAGGCTCGCACTGAATGGGAGAAGGTATATTGCTTTTCTTACTCACTGTTTGCAGGAATGTGTTGTTCGTTGTATGTTATCTGCTGTTAAGAAAGCATTAATCTCCAAGAGAATGAGAAACACGTATCGTGATTAACAATCTCATGATATCATATAGAGAAACATGAATTCGCGTTAGAATTGAGGTATTATTGTGAAATTTCGTGGTACTCGATTATCACAAACCGCATTATTGATTTCGGTTGTAGTAGTCGATGGAACTCAAGCCGTTTGGATGCGTTCTTTCGTTTTAAATGATGACTCATCTTCTATTGTTTCTTTTTCATCTGTAGTTTTGCTTTGAAACAGTTAGTCGTCGCATTCGCAAACCAGAAACTTTGGGTTTTCAACCAACCAATCTGTTCCCTTCCACTTGATTCAGTAGTACATTTCATGCAAATTTATATTCGCGCGAACCATTACAATTTGAGGCTGCGATGAGGAAATCAATATGTCACAGAGTCTCCGGTGCTTTAGAACCCTCCCAGATTGCCACTGAAAAACATTTTCCAATAGAGATTATCCATGCTGCGAACGCTAGCCGCATCAATTTCCTCAAACTGACCTATCTTGATGGTATCCGGTGGTCCTTTTTTATTTTTTTCCACATACACATAAGGTTTAATCTCTCCTAATAATAACTAATAACTCCTAATAATGGGTAGGAATTCTGTCAAAAAAAAATTACAGTACGTGACTGCTCATCCGAAGAATGCGTATCATTCTTATTCGCTCGAATTTGGCCATGCTACTGCTTTTCATTATGCGCTACTTTTACGTTTTCATTTACTATAACATGCTCGTAAATGAGTGTCACAGGAATTATTCTTTCTGTATTCAGCGTTAATGCGCACTTTTTGTTTACGTTTTGTTCACGAATCCACTCGAGAGCAATTAGTTGGTAACAGGCATGTTGCGGAATTTCCTCGTCGCACATACCTAGCATTCTATGAATTCGCCCTCACTAATTTTACTAATGGGCATTTGTTTAAAATGCAGCAATTGCTGTATTTCATTACGGTAGCGTTTACTTCCTCGTACATTCTGGGTTTTCTTTTCTGTCTGATGCTCATTTTCCTTTACATCGTTTATTTCGCTTATGTTGAAATCCTAAATCTTTAGTTTATCATAAGAAATTAGGAAAGACTGTTTTTTTCACAGTTTCCCTTGGAAGTTATTATATTATATTGACAAATATTCTTCATTCGGGTTTTTTTTAATTATATTTCTTATCGAAATAGTACTATGTTAGTTTAGCGTTCATTTGCAGCAAAAGGAACGAATATCTAAACAAGTAGGTGTCATTAAAGTGCCTCGTCGGAGGCTGCATAGATTTCCCGGGCGTTTCTCATGGTTTTATCGCGACATGGGTCTAGTTTCAAGTGCTTCTCTTCTCTCTCTCTCTCCAATTTCTTTCATTCTCGGTACGTTCCCCTCTCTTGTGCAGTGTAAACGACTGTGGCACCGCATATCATTCGTGAAGTTGCCAGCTGCCATGCTTTTCATCCTAGTGCATTTTTGTTATGTGTGCCGTATCCTCGAAAACATCTTTATCGATCCTGAAATCTGTGATCCTCTCCTACTATTGTTTTTCTTTTTCACTATTTGTGCTACTAATGCATGTTTCTTCTGGAAACACTTGTCTTAGAAATTTTGTTATTATTTTACTTTTCATTTCAGAAGGAAGCAGCTCTAATGGATGAATACACTTCCCTAAAGAATCTCGTTGATGAGCTCAACAAAGAGGTTGCCAAGTTTGAGCAGTTGTGAGTACATTTTACATCTAGTAATTGTTATACGGCTATGCTAAAGGCAAATTCATCCGTTACTACGGTTCGCTGGAACAAAGTTTGGATGAGAACAGCTTCGGTTCAGAAATCCGGTTCTTTTCCCGTTCCATAGTTACTGTCGAAATGGTGAACTTAGTTCATAAAGTGATTGTGTTTGCAATTGTGAATTAATGTGCAATATGAGGCCGTGAAGTTCTCGAAAATGGATACTTCTTTCAGTAAGAAAGAACAGGATGAACTAGAACAGAAATTACTGGCTAAAGAAGCGGAGTTGGCAGAGAAAAGTGCTCGTTTAGCAGCCGCTGAAAACGAAAAGCAAGTGCTGGTCGGTAAAGGAAATGATCGAAGGTATCTATGAATTTCTTGGGTTTTTTTGTACTTCTATTTCATGTTCTATTATTCCAATATATTATTATTTTTTAGTGTGGAATTAGAGGCCGAAAATGTAGCACTTCGAAAGAAGGTTGCCGAGCTGGAGAAAAAGTTGTCCGATGTAGAGAAATCTCATGCTATAACGTAAGTGTTTCAGCCTTATTACTAGTAACTTATCTGTAGGAATTCTTTTTTGTTTGTTTTTATAGTAATCAGAAGTTTTTAAGGCTAGCCGAAGCCACCGCCAAGCAAGCGTCAACAGATGATGAGGTTCGTTCCATTGCTGATGTGTCAACGGTGTAGTACAGATCCTAGCATTGTGCATTAGAAATCCTTATCACTTATTTTTTTGCGGGATAAGATGCGTCTGCACCGCTGAAATATTTACACTTCCTTCTGTGACTGACAGCAATGCATTTTCTTCTTGAGGGCACCAATCTAAAATTTCTTCTGCATTGATTGAGAAACCAGTCTATTAAGTGTACAGCTTTATTTTTGTTCCGACATTTCGAAGAAATAGTCCCGAATGAGATATGTGCATAGAGTCGAACAAGAACAAGAATGTCGATAGCCTTGCTCTCTGCTCGCTGCAGAATGTTTTTTTTTTCTAAGTACTAATAGTACACCAGAAAAACTTGATTTCTAGTTTACCGTACCTGTGCAGTGCAGTGCAGAGCGTTCAAACAAATTCTTGTCTACTTTCACCTAGACTTTGATATTAAACCTTTGTATCACATTCATTTTCTGTTTACAGCGCAATTAGAAACGCATATAATTTCGCTCGCTATAGGATTAATACTTCACAAAGGCTTAGTCATCTGATTGCAAGGGCAAATAGGTCAAGTTAGAATAATCACTTTTTAACCTTTTCGAAAATCTTGAATTTGTCTAGATTATGGTTCTAAAGAGAACGCAACCAGTTGATGCCTGCAAACCCAGCGCTTCCGTTAGCGAAGAAGAGGTGATCAGCCTTCGTTCTGAGAATGATAGACTACAACAGAAAAATGAGGTACCGTTGAATCGTAATTTGTTTATGAGGATTTTCTACTTTTATATATGTGATTGAATGTGATGTGATGTGAATTGATCAATGGAACTGCAATTAATTCGATATTTGTAATTAGTTAATTAGTTGACACAATATCATCTTTCGTTATTAGGAATTACGCAAGCGTAATTTCAAAATTTTGGACGATGTGGCAAGTCTGGAGAAGCAGCTCGCAGCTACAGTTTCCTCCACATCACATGAATCGTCGAAATCGAAGAAGGTACTCTTAAAACAGCTCACTTCATTTGTAGTTTTTCAGAGATTAGTTGTTCTACTTAGTTCATTAATACAACGATTCTGGTCTTCTCTTCATAAAATCTAATTACAGTTGTTCATTTCTTTCAGGGAGATGGTGATTCGGATATGAAACAGTTGCTAGAAGAAAGAGAGCTTGTAGCATCGGCTATCGGAAGCCTCGTCAATTCTCCACTGAATGATTCGGTACGTTTGTTCAGTTGGTTCTTTTTTTTTGGGCATTGGTTGTAACATTGTTGTTGCTCTCTAAGGATCCGTTATGTATACAGAATAGCAAGTTTGTGCGTGGAATGTTCTTTCTCAATTTCATTCATGTATTTCTCTATGTGTCGTTCTTTACGTTTATTCATATCAGTGGGTTTTCGTTGTAAGAAGGAAACAGTATTTTATAATGATTTTAATAAGGATACTATCCTCCTTAACTGCAAAGATTGTATTCCTATAACAAGAACGATCAGCAAATTCCAAAGGTTTCCTAAAATCTTGTTGTAGTGGTTATAATGTTTACACAGGTTTGAAAAAGAAAACTGTAACTAAAATCGAACTCGCATATTTGGATCCTGTGGGATGCTAGCCTCATAGTTTTAATTTTTAGAGTGTAGCTCAGAAGAAATTATTCCCACTATTCCAGAGTTATGAGAAGTATGTCAACGATCTTGCAAAATCTCTAAAATCTGCTCTTCACGAATCAGGCAAGAAAGATAGGAAAGATCGATCGAAGGACCATTCAAAAGATCATAGAGAGGTGGGCAGTTCGCTCTTTCTGGAACTTGTCCGTTCTTTGCTTTGGGTTTAGCGATACCATTTAAAATTGTATTATTGAAGGGCCCTGTTGCGAAGATGCAAGCTGAAATTGACAACTACAGAAATGCATTCAATTGTTTGGTAAGTCGTGGATATATTTTGCATCACGTTGCTTACCTAGTCTGTGCTTTCAGTCAGCCCTCTTGACCCAAATTGAAATGGGTGTGGAAGAACGTGAATCTTTTTACAAGGACAAGGTTGCTGCTTTGGAGAGCGCACTTGAGAAAGCTGTAAGGCCTATGTTTAGTATTTCCCCGTGATATTTCACTGGATTATTATCAAATTATCACTGGAGTATTTGAGTTGCTAAAGAAAGTACAGAAATAATTACTGTTCCAATTCTAAAGCGTTAGAGTAAGAAGTTTTAAAAAACTTGAACTAGGAGCGGCCGTCATATTTGCATGTTTTCATCGGGATTGATTTCTTTGCTAGAATTTTCTAACTTGAGTTTTTACAGTAAACTCTGTTGTTACGGTAGAGATTAGTCAACGTTAGTATCATTTGAAACACTTCTAGTTAGTTTGGAAGAGACGGGCTCGTGTTCAGAATTACTTCAGAATGTTATTTCTTGGAAAAAACAAGCTTTTTTATCCTTTGTTTTCTGTTTGCGTCGCTTACCTCCATAACCTGCTTCCAACGCTTTTATTCCCTTTATAGTACAGTTCAGTTTTTTTTTCAGTTGCATGTTTGTTCACTGCATGTTTGTTTTATGCACCAGACTGAATCGCACTTTCTCTCGAATGATCGTTTTTCTTCAACTCACTTTTGTTGTTCATATATGAACAGTTGAAATTCGCTAGAATGATCAAACGAGTGCAGAAATAGCGATCTAGTCTGGGCTACATAGCACGTAACCCTGTGTTCAGAGTGCTGTCGCAACTTCAGCTGATCGTCTCAAAAAAGAGCTCAGGGAGTGTGAGCTTCTGAAAAAGGTTTGTGTATTAATGAAATGGTTTTGAAGTCGTCGAAACAAAACTCTGGACATGATGTTCCCATATCCGCTTGCTTGCTCACCAGCTTTTTCTCGCCGCATGATTCAGTGCATGATTTAGATCAATCAGAGGTGTCGTTCATGGCTTTGAAAATCGCAGGAGACAATTTATTTTGAACGTGCTTATGTCCTATTGTTCCGTTCTTTTTGAAGTACCGTTTTTCCACTCGTGATTCGAAGCGAAACGACGTAGCACCTATTTGAAATCTTCGAGAATTTCTGCACTGTATAACCCCGCTAGTCTGTCCATCACCCTCCCGAATTCACGAATTTGCCCTTTGAATCATTAAAAAAAACATGTTCACATGGATGTCGACCCCGCTGCAAATGCGATTTTTGTCGTGTACGGTATCTTTTTCTTGACCTGGCTTGGTAAACATTAGCTGTTCTTCTTGAGGTGTTCCTTACTAGTTACACTGTGTAGTTCCAGTTTTTCTGTAGATTCCTACTTAGTTGTGAAAGTTCGGACGCTCTTCTAAAAAAAAGATCAAGTTCAGCATATGTTTGCCGCGCCAGGATTTTGCTCATTGCACTTTTTTTAAAATGTTTTTCTGTGGGTGCAATATTGTACGTACTTGATAATGTGCTCTTTTGGCCCCTGGTCGTTGAGCCTTGACTTTTTCTCAGTGATTGACCGTAGTGTTCTTTATACTACAAAACATTATTCAAATTGAAACTTGTATTCTTGTTCAGTTTACAGGTCTTACTTTTGGATATTGACGCCCTACTCATAGGATTGGAATATTTTGTATCCAATTTGAATAGCGGAACGATTTTTATGTTCGCTTCCTGGCAACAGTTTCACGTAAGATAGGTCTAAGGAGAAGCGGCGACAATATCGTTGTGATTTATGTAGTAGTTGTGCTAATGTTCGGTTTTTTTTTAGGAACCTATGTCTTTACGCACCTTAAAGGCATCACCCTTCGAATCTGAGATGGTATGGATTTCAAGTGGAGTATTCGTATACGGGATCGTAGATTAAGGAGAGGTGGGCGATTCCGTCCATTTCTTCCTAATTGCCTTAAAAAACGGCCCGAAAGATACAGCTTCGAGCGTTCCGGCGCGCTACTATCTACAAGGAGTTCGATTGGAGCGCGCCAGTCGTCTGCACACGCCGCATCTTCCAGGCCGTTTTTTTTTTACGCTAATTAGCAAGAAATGGACAGAATCACCCACCTCTACATAATCTACTATGCCGTATACGAATACTCCACCTGAAATCCGTACCACCTCAGATTCGTGGGCTGATGCCTTTAATTACGTATGCCCTACAGATGTGGATGTCACCCTCACTTCAAATGGTGGCTGCATTTGGGATGACAACCGATTATGAGGGGTAGTTGTGGAGCACCTTCGATCCTAAGATTTCCTAGCATTTTTCGAACATTCCTAACCTTTTTCTTCACCGTCAACTCCGCTTCATACGCGGAAAAAAGATCATAATATCATGTGAGGGTCATTTCCACATCCCTAGGCCTCTAATGACGTTACAAAGTCAAACATATCTCGATTCAAACGTTCAGTCATTGATAAATTAAGTTGACATTTCACGAGAGATTGTTAGTTTTGCCAAATGAGGTACGCTGTTAATTCGGTTGATATGCACTACACACCTTGTCTGTCATATTGTCTGTTTCATACTAACTGTTTGTTAATGTTATTAGGTCACCGTAATAATCTAACTATCGTTAATCTTCTAATCAAAGAACACTTCGATCAATTACTGTAATTATTGCTGTGATTTCTCAAGCAGCACAGTTTTGTGAGCACCTGTGTCTGTCGTCATTTTAGCAGATCGAGGCGTTGCGAACATGTCTCGGTCAAAATACGAATGACGATAAGACATCAACTTCAGCAAGATCCTGCACAGTGAAGAGTGACGAGTCGGATTGGGAGGTCGTCAGTCGTTAGACGGGTACGTAACGTGAGAGTGAAATCGACACATTCTTAGGTTAGGTTTTGCCTCAGTGGAGTTGAGGAACCCGGGTTCTATCCACTAAATATTCATACCAATACTAAAACGAGATTTTCATTCGGAAACTTGAGAGTCTAGGGATAGATGAGACTATAGGAGCACTAATTTTCTTAGGATGTTTGGCAGTTGAGTTTTCTGCTTTTCTTAAATAGTTAATTTTTTTTTCGAAAAGACGCTAATTACTATAAAATTTTTGAGTTTTCATGAGCATTCACATTACCGTTTTTTCTTTTTAATCATTCAAATTTTGCAATGCAGCATTGGAGCTAATGCTTATGCATTTTAAAAGTTTCTTACCGTGCCTACCTATGTTTTAACTAGCATGCTTTTGTTTCCAAACTCTTTCGAACTATCCCCATGTTTTTCTTTCTGCTTGGGCCTGCGTTCTTTCAACGTTCGATGGTGTAATTTGTCAGTACATTTATAAATATATTCAAGGAAAATTTTATTAAATACTAAAAATTTTTTTTGATGTTTCCATGACAAAGTTTTTGACCATTTTACAGTTACGTAATATTTTCTTTTGCTTTTTTTTTTGGATTTGTGACTTTGAAATGAATTTATTCTTCTTTCAAAATTTAGAGATGAAGGAATATAATGTTCTTCTACTTTGTTACTCTAAAATGGTAATCAATAGCTGGAATAGCTCATGTTTTCCCCTATATTCCAGTCGCTATGATGGGCATTCTAAAGCACCCGCAGGAAGGTTATCTAGGATAATCGGGAGTAACCCGCTTATGTCTACATCCAAAGGCTTTATTCTGCTCACTGTTGTGAAGTTTTTAAATTATGCCGAAATAGAACGGCAGCTAAAGGAGGTAAAATTGCGGAAAATCCCCATGAATGGTTCTTTTAGAAACTTTTTTCTTTGTGTATCTTATCTGCAGAACCTTTTTCTAATAATTAGCGTTTTGTTTGAAAAACGTGATTTTTCTTTCTGATCTTGATAATTTTGGGCATCATACAGTTACTTTAGTCGGACTTTAACTCACTGAGATAAAGATATTGGAGTTTAGCTTTGTAGAACTGGGACCTACTCCCGTTTAGGGTTCTTCGATTGGTCACATTGACCTGATAAGCTATTTTCATTAAAATATGGTCAATCTTATTCGACAATCTTGGAAACGGAAGAAAAAAAATAGCTCAACTTCCAGTACCCATAAGTTTTCCCCTATATTTCATTCCACTTCATTTTTTCTTTTAGTGATTCTTCATCTCCTTCTCTACAATGACTCAATGCGAGTTGTGTGATGTATCCCGCTCGAGTATTTACGAAGTTCTTCACCGAATAGCCATTTGCTTAGTTTGAGTTGAGCGGAGCCCCGTTGCGTATGGTTATCGAATATGACGGGTATACTATCATCATCTTCGCGGTGTTTCATGTGTTAAAGTTCTGTGATTGTTAACGTTGATCGTCGTTCCCTGGTTTATATGGGGATCATTTACAGTCTCTTCTTGTCTGCTTTTTGTTGATTTCACAACTCTATATTCCATGCGAAGTTATTCATTCGAAAGAGACTTCCATATCGTCGTTGTTGTTGAAGGTTGTTTTGAGACGTAGGATATATTGTACTAGTTTTGTTTTTATCGATTGATTGAGAGGAATTTTTGGTTAATGATCCAGTGATGGTTTCTCGTCATAATGCTCTTGTGAGAATTGTGAACGTGATCTAGTTCATATTTATTTATAAGATGCTTTTTGTGGTGTTGGGATAAAGAATTTTATGTTCGATTCTGATTCCTTCATCGCGCTGCTGATCTTTTTTAATTTTAAATTAGATGTTTTGGATTCCATGAAGGTGCAGCAGCAGTTCGTTTAATTTTTTACAGAAGTTGATTTATTCAATGCGTCGAATGAATGTGCAGATGGATTAATTCTGAACTTGCTTCAGCAGTGTATATTCAGATTTTTTTTAAAAGGAAATATACGCTTTACAAAAATTTATATTCAAAAAACGATAAAACATTTTGAAATGATCTGTGGACAAAAGAACAAGTATTCATTAAACTGAGAGAAAAAAAAAACAAATGAAAGAACGTGTCAAGGATTGTCAGAGACTTATTAAAACCGAGAAGATAGTTTAAGTTAAAAAAAAAATGAGTTTAAAGCTATCCACTCCGCTGGCTGGCGATGAGGACCAGTACCGGAGAGATTTCACACCTCGATAGGTACTGATTGTTAGAGGTTTATCGTTACGAGCGCTCCGCCCACGATCAATACCTATTGAACCTATCGAAAATGAAATCCCTGTTGTGGCCGTGTTGATCCTCGTCATGGAGATTTATGGATTTACAGCGAAAGTTTGACCTAGTAAGTGGGTTTTTTTTCTACTTACATTAGAGGAATTCAACCAAAAATATAGTTGAATTAGAGATGATCATATTGATTGTTACGAAGAAATCAGGCAAAAAGGCCAATAAACCCGAACATAGTCTTAGGCGATTAAGGAATGAATATGAATATTTGAATTATTATCGAAAATCAATACAAGTGAATATTGAACGAGGAATAGTAGAATACACAGTTACACATAGAATAACTTCAATGAATGGAGACGAGATTTAGGGTAGAGGGAAGGTTTATGAGGGAGTTCATGCAGTTATTTTACTCTATTTTATCAGTAAACAATTTCTACGGGCACAGTAAAAAAATACTGAGCTTTTAAGAGAGAAATTAACCTACGGGTAAATACCTACGGGTATGGATTAAGTCCGTTTGCTGTACTTTTCTCATGAGAAGAATCGGCGTATTATTTATAGACAACCGGTCATGTATATGTTATCTATTGCCAACCATTTGAATTTTCTCCATTGAATTGCTTTGAAGAAAATCTGAAAAAAAATTCCATTGTACGAGGAATGGATTGATTTCCTTAGACATATTTACTGGATGGCTTCAAAAAATATCAATAAAAATTCTATAGATTTAAGAAAAAACGAAAAGAAACTCGAACTGTAGCGATGAGTGAGCCCAAGGAGGGTCCCACCTAGAATCAAACCGCTCGCTTCGCTGCGCCGCCTACGCTACAGCATAAGGTTATCCATAAGGCCGTTTTGACCCGCCTATACTGCTAATCACAATAGAAATGGAACAAAAATGAAAAGAAAAAAAGAGAAAGAAGGAAAAGATAAGAAATCAACCTTTGTGGTTTTCTTTGGAATCACGAACGTTTCACCTTGTTTCCAATGGACACGTTTGTCGAAAGGTGAAACTGAGTAGGGGCAGTAGAAAGGTGAGTCCAGGCAAACCTGACGAGCAATTCCTTTTTTATATTCGAAGTCCAAGGATTTAATTTTATTGATTATCTCATTTATTGATTTATTCAGTTATTCTTTCAAAACGAACCTGAAGAGTGATATCTTTCGATCTCCTGTAGACGTCAAAGAACAGCTGTGTGTCCGCGTTCAGAGAGAATTTTGGTGATTCCAATATGTAGGTGGTTAATCCTAATGTTGAACTGTCCGTTCCAACAAAAAGGAATCCTCAAAATTAAAATTTATTCGCCCACACGCTTGCGCTTCGAAGTGCATCAACGAAAAAAAAGAAGAGAAAAAGTAATGAAGAGAAGAGGATATGTTTGTATGACCTCATTCCGGATATGAAACAAATTTCATCAGGAGATGGATGAGCAGCTTACAACTACACTTTTTTCTTATGGGCAGCGCTACACTCATTCCTTGTAAATCATGATATCATTTACGTTTAAGTGATAACTTTCTTTTTTACTTTTTTCTTGCTTCTTACTTTTACTTTTCTTTTCCATGCAACACTTGTATACTGTAATAAATCTATTCTGTGTTGAATTTGAAATCTATAATCCTCAAAAAGTTGCTAACAGTTCCACGGAAACTGCTAATTTCAGTTCTTGTTTAAGTTTAATTTAATTTTAGTAAATTTAATTTTTAATCTAACTAACTTTAATTTTCTACTAACTCTATAACTTTACTAATCTTTTAACTTTAATTTTCTACTAACTCCATAACTTTACCAATCTATTAACTTTGATTTTCTACTAACTCCATAACTTTACCAATCTATTAACTTTGATTTTAATTACTAATCTACTAACTTTAATTTAAATTTAATTCCAATTCTATTCTATTTCAACTAGAATTAGTTTATCAACACATCTGATTCTGGTACTTGTGTTCGTGGGACCCAGCTGGATCTCGGTACTGCTGCTGGTAATCCGTCCGGAGTCCGGCGCAATATGTAGGTATGAGGGATTTTCCTCAGATCCCTCCTTCAACAAATACGAAACGGAACTACGAAATATACGAATTCGCTTACCACCATCGTTATCGCTACCGACTCTGATTCCCGTATGAACGTTTCCAACCCTATGATTTCCGAGTTTCCACTCCGCTAAGCTAAAACGATTCTCTTCACATTATCTGATTTTTAGGAGAAAAAAAAAAGATTCAGGTTAGTGCGAAAAAAACCTACCTCATGCTTCTGTTCTCATAATTTTTATACTGGCACATGGTGGTTGTGAAGGAGCAGGCAAGAAGTTGACAAGCTGACAGACTTTTGAATGATAACGGAGATCGTTTAGGATGTAAATCATCCTCATCGATGATATCCTGAGTTTGAACTGAAACGAAATCAGCACATCACTGAACACATCAACATTCTTGTTTACTACTGAGAAAATAATAAAAATAGATGTAGAGTTAAGAGTAAGCCGTCTTCCTTGATTTAAGATGATCTTTTGAATTACATTCCCGCTCATGGATTCAGCATTCTATAGAATTCTATTCAAATTATTTCAAATAACCTGAATTTTGCTGCTCGATTCTTTTTCCTTCAGTCGAAAACTCTTCGTTTCCCTGGTTATGTTTGCTGCTAATATCGCTATCATCGAAAAATTCCTTGACTTGCTCCTCAGATGGGACTGTAGGGAGTGCCTCCTTCTGAAATGCGCCGCCTCATACTAAAATTGTTCGGGATTTCACTTTTCGGGTTAGGATAATCTTCTAGCAAATTCTTAGAGACCGAGGCCTTCTCTACTGCCTTCAATTCCCCGAACGAGAAAAACGATAAAGTTTGTAGATCGTAGCTGTTGGTTACACAAATAAATAAATATTTTAAGATTAACCTATCAGAGCGATCCATCCACGGAATTTTAGTGACTTTAGAATTACGTAATATAACTATACAGTTGTAAAATACTCTACAAATGAAGTAAAATTTTGTTTTTTTAGCTGAATAAATGGATGGGTGGAGAAAACGATACAATTTGAGGACAACATACCACGAATCTGACGTGGTAAGGGAATTCGTGGGAGAAGCAGGATGGAGTTGTAGATTCCGGGATCCGGGGTTATTCCGCTCATCTCTTCCAGATCGTCGTAAGAAACGACGTGGAAGAGGGCAAAACCAATGAATAGGCTGCTAAGGAAACCGGAACGTGTACATAGAGGAGTGTTCTAACGCGCCTCGTAGGAACTCAAGTGGTTTTCACGCCGTTTAGTATGACGATCAGAAAGCGAGATGAGCGGAACCACCCCGTATCCGTAATTCAGAACCTCATCCGCAGTTTTTCCCGCGGATTCTTCTCCTCTCCCCACGCTAGATTTATAGTATGATGACCTTAAAGGTGAAATCCCATGTTGCAAATGATAAAGGCAACAACTATCGATCTACGCACTTCTATCGCTTTTCTGGGATGACTGATAGCGAAAGATAATGAATGCTTAGTGTAAACGATCGATTATGATAATCATCGGTAAAACGTCAATCTTTTAGGATCAGTTAGAATTTTTACTATGTAAATTTACCTGTTTTGGCACATTTTCACAGAGTTCAGCTTTATATTCCAAATTGTCAAGTATAAACAGAGTTGAATGCGATAGATTTGACGTGACCACTTCAATATCGAAAACTTCAGCATCCGGATGGACAACCTCAACGGCGACGGACGATGAGTCCGTGTAAATGATTGGCTGAATTTTTAAAGTTATTTTAAGACGTTCTACATTTTCAAAACCCGTCAAATTGTACTCAATTTAGAAATACAGAATTCAGATTTTTTCTCTTTCTCTCAAGAACAAAAAAGAAGAGTCTGCGCTAATGTGCTGAGGATATTATAATAATAATAATAATAATAATAATAATAATAATAATAATAATAATAATAATAATAATAATAATAATAATAATAATAATAATAATAATAATAATAATAATAATAATAATAATAATAATAATAATAATAATAATAATAATAATAATAATAATAATAATAATAATAATAATAATAATAATAATAATAATAATAATAATAATAATAATAATAATAATAATAATAATAATAATAATAATAATAATAATAATAATAATAATAATAATAATAATAATAATAATAATAATAATAATAATAATAATAATAATAATAATAATAATAATAATAATAATAATAATAATAATAATAATAATAATAATAATAATAATAATAATAATAATAATAATAATAATAATAATAATAATAATAATAATAATAATAATAATAATAATAATAATAATAATAATAATAATAATAATAATAATAATAATAATAATAATAATAATAATAATAATAATAATAATAATAATAATAATAATAATAATAATAATAATAATAATAATAATAATAATAATAATAATAATAATAATAATAATAATAATAATAATAATAATAATAATAATAATAATAATAATAATAATAATAATAATAATAATAATAATAATAATAATAATAATAATAATAATAATAATAATAATAATAATAATAATAATAATAATAATAATAATAATAATAATAATAATAATAATAATAATAATAATAATAATAATAATAATAATAATAATAATAATAATAATAATAATAATAATAATAATAATAATAATAATAATAATAATAATAATAATAATAATAATAATAATAATAATAATAATAATAATAATAATAATAATAATAATAATAATAATAATAATAATAATAATAATAATAATAATAATAATAATAATAATAATAATAATAATAATAATAATAATAATAATAATAATAATAATAATAATAATAATAATAATAATAATAATAATAATAATAATAATAATAATAATAATAATAATAATGATAATAATAATAATAATAATAATAATAATAATAATAATAATAATAATAATAATAATAATAATAATAATAATAATAATAATAATAATAATAATAATAATAATAATAATAATAATAATAATAATAATAATAATAATAATAATAATAATAATAATGATAATAATAATATGGGTATAATAATAATAATATAATACGCTGAGGATGAATGAAAACGACCTTGGTACAGGATCTAGCCTGACTATCCTGTGTGCAAACTTTTACGGTAGCCGTTCGATCTCCGATTAACCAATAGCTGAAATAGAAAAAGAAAATAAAAGTAGGATTTTACAGTCAGTTTACATCTGAGTTTACAAACAAAGCCTCCTTTTTTCAGCCAGTAGACCTACTTGAATTTTAGAACACCACTTCCTCGTTGACATGTTATAGGAGCAGATATGGCAACTTCATCGTCCTCTAATAACTGCAAAGTTCACGTAATGAGAAAAATAAAATTATATTGAAAAAAATAGAATCTACCTGTTGAGAAAATACATAAACAAAATTTCCAGACGGTTGATGAATTACTGGACGACCTGAGAGTGCAGCGATCGAAGCGTAATGAGAAGTAAGTGGGAGCTTTCCCATTTGGTACAGGGAAGAGGTCGGTTGGAACCTTAGAAAGAAATATTCAAATAAAAATTTGTTAACAAAGTAATGGGAAAAAAATCAGCAGGATAAATTGAGAAAAGTGAACGGATGAACCTGCAAAATGTGCCATCCTCAAAATCACAACTGATGGATTTCTCGTTACTGGGAGAGAAGGATATCGGTTGAACACAGGCAACGAAATCTTGCACGGAGTGCAGTTCTACCGGGCAGGACAACCCTGAATGTCTGATTTTACATGGTTCAGAGAAAATTTAAAAAAATAATGGGAAAGTACGAATTTGTTAAAAACAAAAGTCGGGAAAAGGAAACCAAACGAGAAAATATGTTGAATTTCAATTTATAGGTTCATAGTAACATTTTTTTTCGTAAGCTAGTATGTGTGAATGATTTCAGCGATAGTTTGATGCGGTACGAAGAATTCGCATGAACCAATTCGATCCAATTCGATCGATAATTGAAGGATGAACACAAGGAGAGTCGGCGATTTGCTGCGGATGCGTCGCGGTCGCCCATATAGACATAAGTAACTGCGGTTATTCATGAACCACCTAAGCAGCACTTTCTTGTGCTTAGCTATAGTTACAGTAATCTTACTTTGATCCGCTTGAGGTGAGTTCCCGACGGAATCTCGGATGTCATTCATGCCTGTGAAAATCGATGATCCTGCTGGAGCGGAGCTCTAGAAACGCAGTAGAATCTTTTTTTTGTGCAACATACAACTGCTGACCAGCCGTACTTGTTCTGGATTTTGATGGAGTGTTGGATACTCTGGAGGAGGTGGTATATATCCTGGGTAAGGCGTGAACTCCATATGACGATGCATGGAGATCGGAGGCCCGTGAATTACGTTCTGTTGACCGCTGCCAACGGTCATCGGATCGAATTGTACAGAATGCGATAAGTCGTCGTTTACTGTAAATATGGAAGTGTTCAAAAAACCGGACAAATCTTTTGGATTTAACTATTTTCGATTCGGATGTGAACTGGTAGGATTAACTCACTCGTGTTCCCCATTGGAAAGGAGATTTGCGGCGATGGAGGGGGAACCGGTGGTGCCAGCTGAGCGGAAGCTGGGGTCACTATCGGCGGAGGATCGTGTTGAAAGACTGTGGTCGGTGGCTGACAGCTATTGACTAAATGTTATACTTTCAAAGTTGTTAGATCTTCAGAAATCTCATTGAAAATTAGAAAAAGAAAATTTAAAAGAAGTAAACTAAAAAAGCAGACTTTATTGAACTTTCAACGATTTGGCAACGATAGTAACAATTTAGAAAAAAAACTGTCTTTTCTTCACTATTTGGAATAAAATCCTCATTCTTCTTCTAAGGACCCTTACCAAGATATGAAAAACTTTGAAATTTTTTTTTGAAAACCTTGAACAGACCTCTTTCTATATTTTTAAAGTATAAAAATGTAATAATGAATTACTTCTTGTATAAGAAAAGAGACTTGCTCACCTGATTGTAAAAGAGCCAGGGAAAAAATCAGCATCGCTCGTTGATCCAGCATCTATAAGATATCTACAAG
This sequence comes from Necator americanus, assembly GCF_031761385.1. NCBI lineage: Eukaryota > Metazoa > Nematoda > Chromadorea > Rhabditida > Ancylostomatidae > Necator > Necator americanus. The sequence goes on along the minus strand of NC_087375.1, from coordinate 5,802,742 downwards.
AGAAGGAGAGAGTTCTATGGAATTTCTGAGGAAAACATTCCAAATAACGCGTAGTGGTGAACGTATCGATTAAAATAAGATCGGATAACGACATGATGCAAAATCAGATCGTACTAACATTTTTGAAACACCTATTTCTATTCTTTAATTCATTCGTTTAATTTTATTTATTTGTTTTTCAAAGACTCATATCACTTTCATATCCGTATATTTTATGGAGAAAAAAGTTATTTTTCGTAAAAACATAGTTTTGCAGCAAAACATCATCAGATTTCATTAGTCATGTTTTGAAACACTCATCTTAGAGAGGATATTGTCTTATTTTCATAGGAAGTTATTGCTCTTATTATCTTAAAGTCGATCTTATAATAGCAGCTTTCAAGTTCTCAAGAAAAAAACTTCCAACTCTTCAATTTCTTGCGAAGAAAACTTCTTGCGCCTATTCACAAAAAAAAATACTTTTTAACACATTAATTTCTTAGCACAGAAATTCACTGTAATGATGCTCTGTGCTGAGAAAACGGTATTGTTCTACATTTGTTGCACGAAATATTTTTTAAAATAAAAGTATCCATTGCTGCTATAATGGTACAGTTGTTAGTATGTACAAAACAGAGCTGTAACTGGTGAAAACCGCGCCTAACGAAAAGTTCGCCCAAAAAAAAAGAGGGAAAAAAGCGTAGTTACACTGAACACAACGGGCGCTTGATTGGCGCTGAAAAAGTTCCGTGCTTTCCTGCGTTATGGTTACACTCTAACAAACATACGTATCGGTGACGGCACATACGTCACCAAGAATTTTTCGTAGAAGAACTTTTTTTTTTTGCTTGAAAAAAAACCAGGAGAAGGAGTGAGGAAAAAAACGTAGTTACGCTATCAGATCTTTCAGAAACAGAAGTTAAGAGTTGAAAAAAAAACGGATGATTCAAAAATCAAGTTGAAATATCGTCTAAAGTTATCCTGCTGAGGAGATATAGTGTGAAAAAAGAGAAAATTACGAGGAGAGAGGGGAAACCATTCAAGCAGAACATAAAATGCGATCCATGATGCAGAAGAGATCATTTTCATATACTTATTTAAGTTTGGATTCGTAATTGCGTGGAACGTGGATGTTTTTTCAAAAAATCCTATCTTTTACGCTGGAGGGAATATGAGGAAGAAACAGGAGATTCTAGAGAATTGAAAATTGAAATGGTGAAAGGCTAAGAGTAAATATTTTCAATAATAGAAAAAACGAGAAACACATGGAATGATCCAAAATTTTTCCCGTCCTCGGACAACAGAAGATGGAAAGCCTGAAAGGAGGAGAATGTACAAGCCAAAAGAGGTCAACCAAACATTCACCTCGTTGATCGGAGGAGTTTAGAATTGGGACAAGCGGTGATGCGTGCGTAGAAGGCAATGAGCCGACACAACAGTAAATCCGCACTGATCGGTCGAGGATTGTCGGAGGTCCAACCGTGTTGTCCCTCTGCTGGCCCCGACAATCACCACCACCGATGGTCGCCGCTTATGCACTTGGAGATGGGACGGCGAAGCGAAACTAGTGAAAACGTCATTCGTCGTCGTCACCGTAATAAGCCTTAAACGACAAGTTTTTCCTCCCAAGGAATATTACTGTAGAAGTCGTTTCGAAACAAATTTTAACGATGACGATTTCGTTCAAAGGTGTGAATAGCCGTTAAACGAGCAGGATGTCGTTGGCCTCAATCGAAAGCGGTTTTGAATTGTATAATCCATACATGAGGCGTCAATCGTAAATCCGTTCACAATAGGAAATGAACATATCCGGAACATTCATTCGAATATTCGAAAACATCACCATTCTAATTATCGCATCAACGTATCGTAGTAATTGGTTTAAACCGTCTTTAAGTCTCTATGTATTCTTCGTCTTTAAAGTGATCAAAAAAAAATTAAAACTTTCTGTAGAGAATGGTGGAATCTTTGCCCTAATTTTGCAAAAAGAAATTAGAAATTCTGTCTTGTGATGGAATAAATTATAATAATAAACTCCAAAAACTTCAGAAATTTCCTACTATTCCTTAGAAGAAAGAAAATAAGCATAAAGAGCCTCTGCTCGAAGACAGCACCAATGGAAAATTTCCCTTCCAAAGTCTTTTTAATTTTTTTTTTACTTTTTTTCTCACTTTCTACAGAGTTTCCTTCTCATACTCGTTCCATATAGCTGAAAAAAATGTATTCTGTGCAGCATAAGTGAAGGGAGTTTACAAGAGTATAACAAAATTTATGGAAAGCATGAGCGATCTGGAATAAAGGTTGAGAAAACTGCCTCGGTGAGAACGAATTGTGACGATATTAAAAAATCAAAGTGAGTTAAAAAAGGTAAATGGGTAAAAATAGATGAAATGGGTAATAGCTTACCTATTTTTGAATCCACATCAGGTTATTATGATATGATAATGCTCGAACAAAATTATCTGAATCCCGGTGTCTGTATCTTTACAATGATTTTTCTAACTTACAACATCAAAAGAAGAAATTGGAAGATAGTAAAATTTAGAATGGATGTCCGGAGATATGACGACACATGAGTATGTAATTGGCCGAGGCCAAAGTAAAATTTTATAAAGTTAATGGGTGAAAATTGAAAAATTGAAAAGGTAAAAATTGAAATGTTGGATCGCTTCGCCTTTTCCTACATAGATTTTTTTGATTAGTTTCCCCATAGACTCGTCCGTGAGGATATAAAACACTGAAATGAATAAAGAAAAATTTTAAAGATTGTAAAAACCAATTTGAAGCATTGCCCATGTTCGACTGTCTCATGACTCCCAATTTGAAGCGTTGAAAAGTTTGAAGGGGCTGCTGAGATTCGATGGGAAGAAAAAATTATAATTTCAAAATTAGTGGCTGGTAAATTTTGTCAGAAATATCAGTTATCCAAAAGATCCGATAATTTTGAAGTGACCTTTAACTTAATGACTACTACTTAATGACTTAACGATTAGAAAAAAATCTACTTTTTCTAGTATTCATTCGAGATTGAGATCCAGATTAACCTTCAAGAGCCTAAGCATGGATATCTTCGATGAAGAAAATCTTTGAAAAGGAAAAAAATTGAGAAAAATACCAAGACTACAATTTCTGGAAAAGATTTGAAAAATGTCGAAAGGTCGACCTTAGGCACATAGCTCGTATAACCTAAATTGGACGTGTGCCAAACTTCTGAATCTTGACAGCACCTGCGCCCTCCGACGAGGTGAGTACCGTTAGGTTTGAAGCGCGTAGCACACGTCGAACCTCGCGATCGCTGGTCAGTGATCGACACGAACACTTTCGATTTCATTCCGTATTGGCAGCTTAGCTTATTTCATATTTTAGGGTAGATTTTTTGCCAAATTGCTATTAATTCCCTGAATACTGAATCCGAACGAACACTGTTCCAAACTACAGATAAAATTAAAGGATGAAGTGTACGGCGGATTAATCAATGAAAGGTTGCACCACCACGTCCACTTCAATTCAGAATCGTTTGAGATCTATGAGCGCTTTTGTAGCCCAAACAATAAATTTTTTACCTAATCGATGTAACAGGCCAGTGTTTTTATCCTCCAGGGCGCGTCTGATACCAATCCGTCGGCCCCGGAAGGATGAAAGGCTTGGTTGAGACCGGAACGGTTTCGAACCAACGATCGAACTCTACACTCTCTCCAAGACACACGATACCTCAATATTTTAATTTTTGTTTACCTTTTTTAATTCGCTTCCGCTACGTTGTTTTTGAGCATATCATGCAGTCACGGCAGAACTTTTTGCCGACTGCGCCGCTACATCCGTTCGAAACTAGGGAGGACTACGAACAAAAACCTCAGTAGACGCATTGCTATAACCGCGCTTCGCGATGATCAATTTTACGTCCAAAATTCCGGGTTAACTCTATCCTGACTACTGCCTCCAAGACTCAGGACACCTCATTATTTTATTTTTTGTTTGTCTTTTCCTATTCGCTTTCGCTACGTTGTTTTTTGGCATCGTATGTACTAAAATCTTTCCAAAAGTTGTCGTACGTGGTTTGTTTCCCAAGATCCTGTTTTTGAAGAATTCACTTTTGAAGAATCAGGTATCTTCACGATAGAACACTCCCTTAGATCCTTAAGTCTAGGCCAACCGCAACAACCTCACACGAGGATGCGCTCCTGGTCACGTGCGAATCGTTGGGAACCGCGCAGGACACGTACGCAATCTCACACGCAAAAGTGCACTAAGAATCAACTTTGTTCCCATTTGACTACGCGTGAGCCCAAGAGTTGGAAAGGCTTTGGTTTTTTTGTTGTTGTAAGAACTGTATTCTATTATTCTAAGATCTATTATTTTGTATTTTTGCATGATATCTCTGATGGTGTTATATTTTTGAACCCAGTGGTAACTACAGTAGGTGCCGAAATCATCACCATCCTCTTCTATTGCCTGGTCAGGAAAGAATTTTTATTTATGCACATAAAGGAATGATCGGTCATAGGACTCTAAGATTTTACACGTGTTTGGAGACAGTGTAGCCAGGAACAAAATAGAACAAAAAAGAAAAAAAAACAGACATACAAAAATTATAATTGTACGATAAAAGCATGAAGCACATACAATCAAAGTCGAATGTGTTCAACCAACTAATCGCAACGCATCAACCGTTGCGTGCGTTCGTGCTCTGTTTATTCCCTCATCAACTGCTTTGCAGCGGAGATGTGCCGCGACCAATGGGTTGAAGGTATTCGCCTCCCTCTGTTGTACATCCAAAATTTGCGAGAAAAAAGAAGAAAGAATAGCTAGAAGCTAGAAAGAATAGAAGAAACGGCGCAAAGGTAGTTGGAGGGGCAATAAGTGGGACGCAATGTTGAGGCTCCGGTGTTAAGGCCACTTTTGGGATGATTTCAGATGTAAAACGCGAACATAACACTAAAATATTGTAAAATTTTAATCTTTAAACAAAATCAGAAGGCAGTTTTTGTAAATAAGTACATATTTAAGTCAGCCATGAGAACCACTTTTGGTTGAATTGGGTTTTATTTCGAAAACTGACCACTAATTTTATCTTATTCTGTTTATTTACTGAATTGATGCCAAATTCATTCTCAGCGTGTGAAATAACAGCGAAATTAATTACGGTCAGCTCTTAATTTTTCAAAAAAAATTAAGAAAAAAGATAATTTGCCCCTTCAACTATCATTCTACCAAAAAAAGAAAACAAATAAAATTGGAAAAAAATAAGTACGGAGAAATATGGTAAGGAAATGATGCAGACCAGTAACTTTTCAAAAGGAATGTGTTTTAAACGCAGAGAAGAAAAGAAAAAAAAATAACAGTGAAATCAATATTGGAATCAGCGATCTTCGCAAGGTTCTCCATTCAATAGCACACGTAGACGATCAATAGCCAAGTATTGATTTTGTCGTACAGATGTAGCTATGAAGTACACCTGAAAATATAAAAAGGCGCATTGGAGTGAGAGTGTTTCCGGTTTCAGTTCTTTCTTTTCTCATAGTTCTCTTCGATTTCTGAAAGTTTTCATGTTACCTAATCCGAAGCATTTATTCTTACTTTTACATTTACAGAGAAATGATTTTTTTTTAAATTTTGTGGTTTCATGAACCTTATTTTTATTACAGGACAGTCCTAACCTGTATCTCAAGACCATCATTAGTTTCAAATATTAATTTTGTTTTAAAAAAAGCCTAAGTCTAAAGAATGAGGTTAGTAAATGGATTACAATCCCATCAAAACGAGGTGGATTCTAGATCTTGTTCACTAAATCTATTTGAACCAAATCCTTCGAGCGGTTTAAGTGGACTTTATGAGTTCTTGAACACCTGAAAAGGTGGGAAATTATAAGAGAAGTCCGCAGCTGGTAATGTTTTGATAAAGTGTAAAATAAAAGTGTAAAATTACATAGTACACGCATAAAAGAAAACTCCCAGCTTAGGAATACAATTTAAAATAATAAAAGATTTAACCTACTTTCCTAACTCCTCTTGGCAACTCAACGGAATTATCCAGAAGCCAAAACTCGTGAGCTGACACTCTTGGGGACTCGTATGGGCAATCATCAAAAGAATCTATACAAGCCTAAAATTTTAACAATTAACGTGGGCTTAGATGCAAAATAAATTAAATGAATAAAACCATTTAAGACGCGAAAAATCATCTGAAAGCAGCAAAGAGACAAATACGTAGATAAGGACAAATAAGTAAACAAATAAGTAGATGAACGCGATTGATTTCTCGAGGTTTATTCTGGTGAGGAAAAAAGACCTATACCTTCGGTCACCTTCGGTTCTTTTTAAAAGTTACTGTGGGTTAGCGTGATGAGAAGAAGATAGGAATAATTAATTATCGCTCTTTATTTGCAGATGTCCGTCTATACTTTTCGTGGAATTGGCTGGGTTAAAAAAAATTCAAATCACCTATACCTTCGGTCATAGAGTTTGTTGAAAGCGTATGCGAAATATACCATGAAAAAAAATCGAAAACGTTGGCGTATCCCAAATAAATTGATTAATTCCAACGGTTTACTATTTACTATTTCATCCCCATAAATTTTTGATATGAGTGGTACAAATACAGAAAGTATGTGAAAAAGTAGGGAAGAGAGATTTTTTTAGTTTGACGATGAACATCCATATTTCGTTGTACTGTATAATTCAAAATAATAAAAGGGAATTATTAGGGGGATATTTTCCAAAAAAAAAGTGGGAAAACACTAAGAAATCGAGTTTTCAATGCAACGCAGAAGGTGATAGAGAGGAAAAAAAGAGTTAAGAGTTGAAAAGCAGGAAATTATGGAAGAAAGTATAAAAGAAGACATTAAAGGATGAAATAAAACATGAACAAAAAACGAGCAAGGACAAGAGAAATGAGGGAAAGAGAAATGAGTAAAAAAAAAGAGTAGATTGTGTAGTGAATGGTTGACACCACATCAAGTGTGAGGACTGCCCAGAAACCTTTCGATCCGCATTTGACCTACAAAAATGAATGAAACAAAGTGAAAGTTGGATCCGACCTTGAGTCGAGGAGAATGCGATCTGAGGTACACGTCAAATACGAGTGTTGCATTCGTAGAAAGTGTAAATTTAGGCGATTCCATAACGAAAATTTCATTCGATTCATCCACATGATCTTTGCCGACGTATGCGAAGCCAACTGCAAATGTTTTTGAGTGAATCTGACCTGACTTGACCTATGTAGTTCTTTTTCTTTCAATGGAGTTTTTATCTTTTTTCAGGTTTTTATTTACTTTTATTTTTTTTAAATTCGTGCTTTAAGCTGAAAATAATAGAAAAACGACATCATCAAAGAAAAGCTGGGACCCACCTCTTTTGGAATCTTCTTGATTCAACCGTTGAATTCCTGTGTGACGATTACCTACGAAAGCTGTTCCGATCAGCCATGGTGATCTACAAAAATATCGATACCGTACACCCTAATCCAACCAATTTAAATAGCTCTTATGCATAGTTTGCGAACTAACGTGCTACCAAATCCGTTGAGATTGTAGAAACAGGAATGGTTATGGTTGAAGTCACAAGCGAGAGCTTCGCATGCGACAAAATCTGCGGCTTTCCCGAACGCTTCCGTGTTCAACTGGAGTAGTTGGTTGAGGTTCGAAGGCCTTGTGTTCTTAAAAGAAAATCATGCCTTTTTATTTTAGAGGGGCTTACTCTCAAATATTTTCTTCTCGTTGTTTCGAAGACCTTCGAAGACCCTTGGAAAAAGATGTAAACTACAAAGAATTTAGTGCTTGGTTCTTATGTTTGCTCTGACTGTTGTGACGCACCTGGAACCTTCTGCACGCGCTCTTCTCTCTGACACGCTATTCTTACCTGTTCCAGCTGGACGTATGTCCCGACCGCCTGTAGAAGCACAGACTTCCGTACAGACGAAACAGTGGTGGTTCCTCGTTTACTCTCCTATTCATCGTTTCATCAGGTATTTTCTTTTTTGATGATCATTAAAAAACATATCCGGGTCTAACCTAGTTCGATGCACCTAAAAACCTGAAGCACTGCAGTTGCGTAAAGGGTCGTGCTCGAAGAGGGGTGGTGATGCTAGCGATCGCGATCGAAGTGGGACCCTCGCTAGCTCTGCTCTTCTCTACACTTCGAGCCACTCGTAACCGTCAGCTTAACCTCTTCGCTTTGATTGCAGCCGCTTATGCAAATCTATTCAGCTTTAAGACATTCTGTCCTGACTAAATGTGATGGGACTACTGTATGCAAAAAATTTTGGACGTTTCTTGGACACATAAAATAAAAAAGCTCATTTTATAAAATTATTTTGCTGTCATAAGGTTGCTCATCGATTTTTCTTAAGAAAATAGTAAAAACTTGGAGGAAATTTATAGATGGTGATGTTTGCAGACTCAGATGTAAAAAAAGTTTTATGAGGTTTTTTTTTTAATGAAGTTTTTATGAACTTTTATGATGTTTTCTGTTGTCTATGATCACTGATACGATTTTATACGATTTTTTTTTTGAGAATACCCCTTTCGACTCGATAAAAAGGTCTTTAGCTAAGTCAAATCGGCGATCTTCTTCGATCGACGAATCAGTGACACCACTCGTGTTCGTAGGGAAAATACTTGACCTCCGTTTGGCGCGTTCATCATTCATCCATGAAAGAAAAAAGTGCTCTTTTCTTCTACAGGAACAGGATTCCTAGCACTTCATTTCAATGAAGCTCAAGTGGTATAAAAAATTACTCGAAAATATGCCAATTTCTCATTTGCCAGGTCAATTCTATCAAACCCTTCTTTGAGTGCAATATGAGGTTAGTAAGTGGGCCTCCTAAGTATTCGATTACCTCCAGGTCATGAACTATTTGCTCATTGTCTCCTTTCTCTCTCTGATTCGTAACCGCTTCCTGTCCCTCCGGTACATCAATTATGGTTTGTACATCAATAGGATCTATAGATGCATCTCGGGATATTTTATGGATCAACAATTGAGGTTCAATCTGAAATTCAATTAGTTTGTATAATTTTTTTGGTATTTTGTAGAATACTGCTATTAGTAACTGCTATTATTATTAGTAGTAGTACTAACTATTACTATTATTATAAAAAAAAAACTAACAAAGTATTTATGGACTAACTAACGAGCATAGAATCCTAATGAGTTTTTCTTAGATTTTTCCTTAGGTTGATTTGTAAATTTGCAGTTTTTTGAAATTTTCCAAAATTGTGGGACAGCCTAACACATTTTAATCCATTTTATTCATTAAAGAATGTAAAATCTAATCTATTAGCATCTTTTTTGTTTTAGTTGAAACTTTCTGAGAAACGAGCAAAGGGAAGAATGACAAGGAAGCATTGCCTGCCCGGATCATAGCTACGTGCTCTTAATTGGTGCAATCGATTGATTACATCTTTTCTCATTTCAAACATGTTTTTTTTAAATTTATTAAACTAGTATTTATTTATTATTAGACCTTTTTTCAACATATATTTTAAAGAGTAAATAGGATAGGCTAGTGTACTCACAGAAATAGGTGATATAGTGACCAACGTCTCATCCGTTACACCTGTGGTCTCGTTTTCTTCGATCTGAAACAGATACAGCACAAACATCGTCCTCTGTCACTTAATTAGCATTTCTTTTGTTCTTTTTATTGTATTATTTATGGTTATTGTATTTATTTATACTTTTCTCCACTTTTCTTCCTTTTCTTTCTTTTTTTTTTCCTTTCAATGGTGCATTCACTACACTTACATATAAGCTTAGCACAAAAGCGTTTTTTCTATTCTAAGCTCTAAGCCAGAGATTTTTCTTCCTTTTTATTTTTCAAAGAAATTTCCATACGCTAAATTTTTATAAATTCCTAATCCTCCTCTATTTTTACAAAATTATCAAATCACGAATAAAGAAAACATTGAAGAAAAAACAGGAAGGGAATCGAACCTACCAGTTCACAGATTCTTCCTTCATAGTAGAGATTATCAATAAGAAGAATGTCCTGACTGTTTATATTCAAAATTTCTATCCGTACCGTAATCGGATCAACAGAATGTGGGATGGTAAAGTTGAGAGGGTTCGGTCCCGTTATTGCATTCTTAAATGTGAAATTATCAGATACGGGCAAGGAACAATTTAATTAAATCTCCAAAAAATGCCATTAAACACATATTTAAGAGAATTTCCACATTTCGCGGCAATAGAAAGAAAAAATGGAGGGAAATTATAAAGTAGCTATACCTCACAATTTCCGGTACCGTTCGCCCATCCCACACAATAACGTAGAGCCGGTGTGTCGCTAATGGACCATATGCTTAAAAATTAAGAAAATTCAGGAAAAAACAGTTTATTGTGGAGAAAGATAGAATTTGTACTCTCGTCGACGTCCTCTACTTACTCGAATTTAATAACCGCTGGATCGTATTGGCATGGAATCGTTGTCTCTAACACAGCTTTTCGTGGATAACCACTCGGATCTCCTTTCACGAGCAAAAAATATCCCACTAAATTTCTCCCCACTTCTTGCGCGACATCAAATCGAATGGTTTAGGTGAAACTACCACGAAAACGTACCTGGATAAAAAGGCCGCGGATAGGTGCATTCAAATCTGTCGAGGTCGAAGAAAGTGTTTCGTTGAGCCTTGGAAAATCTGGAAGTGGTGGTTGTATTGCGAAATTCTCCTATGGAACGATAATTAAAGCGAAAATTACGTAAAAGACTAGTAGACGTAATAAGGCGATTGCGTTTTAGCAATTTATTTCCAATTTTCAACAACACTTATTTTCTAAAGAAGGGATTTTTTTAAGGATTTACTGGGTGAGTAGGTACCTAGTACCACTTAATACTAGTAAAGATGAGTAGATACCTCTTAGAGAATTTGTGTTTATTACTGTTTTATTACTATTTATAATTATTATATTGATTATTTATTGTTATTGATATCTCTTATTATTTCATTTTTATCTTTATTGATTATTTATTATTACTTTGATAGTTTCTCGTATTTTTTTTGGAATATTCTACACTATAATCGAATACGTCCATAACCATTTTTTCACCTATACATATGTACAAACAGTAGTCTCAGTAGTTTCAGTAAACAGAAGTTTCGCTAAGATCCGTGCTTAGGACCAATTTCAAATTTAGCCATGAGGATAAAGGAAAAATCTCTGTTAAAGATAACAGATAACACGTTTAAAAATCGCTTTTACTTTGTAAAAATAGAAATTACTGAAAATTTCGTTTTTTTGTTGAAATTAAAAAAAAAGAATTTGTTGAAATTGCATTCGCTTCTATTTTCTTTGTACAGGAGAGACCGTTTTTCCTTTTCTGGACCTAATTCTACAGACTTATTTTAGCCTAGCTGGGCATGTTTCTCACTAATTCAAAGTACCGTTCTTCCACGCATATGTATGTACATTGTCCCTCACGTTGTCGAACAGGTTATATAAATAATTCGCGGTTGGTTTCACCTTTACAACGTCATAAACACAGAGTTACTCGTGAACGCAGTCTTTACGAATTCGCACCGCAAATGGGACACATTAAATGCCATAAAAATCCGGATACCTTTTTTGAGGATTTCACAACAGCAGGTGTGGGCCTACGCGAATCGACAGCCACAAGTACGTAGGGATGCTTATCATTACTATCTACAACAAAACCCATATTTTTTTTTAGAAATTATTACGTTCTGGTGGACAACGCAATATTAAACTTAATTCAAAAAAAAATAAATGTAGTAATAACAATAAAAAGTCGGAAAAAGTCACTAGTGAATCAATCCACTTGGGATGCTCTAACGAGTTTTACTGTAATTCGTAGTCGTCGAGGTTTTAGAATGTGTGTTCGCCTATACAATATCTGGCGGGGACCAGCCCATGCTCGAGTCACTGTTTTTATCCTCCCAGACAGCTCTGGTACCAACTTCTCGACCCCTCAGGGATGAAAGGCTTGGTTTGCACTAGGGCGGTTTCGAACCATTGACCACAGTGGCCACAGCGGACTTCTAACCGACTGCGCTACACCCGCCCGTAAAGATAGTAATAATAATATAGTATTGTGATAGTAATAGTGTCGAATTCATAAACACTTGTCTATATATAACATATTTCTGGGTAGGAGCGATCGCCCCATTGTTGCGTTACCCTTTCGAATTTGATTTTTTTTCCACAAATCCATGGGTTCAGATAGTTCTTCGTTAGTCTCACCGACCTCAAACTACATACGTTTAAGGTCCCAAATGAAAACTCGCCTCAAATCTGCATCCAAAGCGTTATGCCAACTGCAATATTCTCGTTCATCATCAAATCCACAAGTAATTCGTCCACCTGCCGAAACAGTTAGAGCATCCGGCATTGGATAAACGCTAGAGGCAGCCAGAATTTCTGAACATTAACATTAACATATCGATCTATTAGCATTTCCATATTTTTCATATTTTTTCACATTTTTTTTTCTTACAAAAGTGTAGTGTTTCAAATGTTCTGAAGCAAACCTTCTGCATTGTAAGGCGGTTTGTACTGGCACTTGTCCATCGATTGATAAATTGGAACCTGAGGGGAATTTGTGGCTGAAGTGACACCGTTAGCGTGAGCAGAATGTAGTTGTTGTAGTTGGTGGAAATTGTGACACGCAATGGAGTTGGCTAGGACAATTTGTTTAAAACGGTTATTTTAGTCCCTTAGGGTTTATTTTTTGAAAAAAAGAACAAACAGAACAAACGCATGAAAATTGATTTCAAAGAAAAACGCTTACCAATTGCAATAATAAAAATGAAGAATGAAAATTCAGGATAGATCCGAGATGACTTGAATGTTGTGAACAGATTCATAAGTGAACGTATGAAATAACTGCATACGATTTAGATGAGTTAACTGTATGGCTGAAGATCTCAATAGTGAGGTGAGGATTTCGAGGGGAAATGAGGTCATTTCGCTCTCGACCGAGTACCGACCGTGCTGACCACGGTAATTACGATGACACCTACATTCACAATCGAGTTGAAACTAAATACTAGATGGAGACTAGGTAGTCTAGTAGATTATAATTTTTTTGTGGATTGAGAAACATAATTTCTTCCGTTTGAAATTTGTGGAGGTAATTTTCCTGGATAAAGGACCAGAAAAAGGCTGGTTCGTGCAAAATAAACTAAAAAATTTGAAAAATTATTTCTAATAACCAAAAACCAAAGCAAGCACCTATGGTAGAGTCTTCAATTAGCTCTTATTTATTCATTTGCGCCATAGCGATGCGTAGAATTGATGTAAAAAAATAATCAAAATTTAAAATTTAAATTACTGATTATTTGTTAAATTATTATTATTTATTAATTTTTTGTAAATTGATTTACAACGTAATAACGACTCACTTCGTTCTATTGTTGTCCATTCAATTGCTCATTGTATATGTACATCTCAATGCCACACCATATTTATTTATTTATTTATTTATTTATTTATTTATCTGAAAACAGTCATAGGTGTGCCATAAAACAGAAACAAGAAACAGCAAAACTCACTAGAATTTCGCCAAAGTTTTATACATCTAAGTGGGCCTTTCATAGCACATTGTGTGATGGGTTTTCAGGTCATTATCCCGCTACAGAAGATGGGAAATCCTCACGCGTGATCAAAAAAAAATTCATTATTGCCATAATGAATTCCTTGAGGAATCGATATTTAGATTTTGAGAGAATGAAAGGAAGTAAGTAAAAATCTGCGGAAACCCTTCCTGTACTTGCGTTGTAAGAAAGAATAACCAATAATGTTTAAATCACAGTTTCATCCTTTGCAGTCCCACGATATGCGGTAGTAAGAATATAGGTTTTATATTCTCTTACGCAACCTTCGCGCGCTCTCTTTTTGGTAACTTGACCATTAAACTTGACCATTAAACTTGACTTTTTTGGTAACTTGACCATTAAACTTGACTTATGAATAACCTCGAAAACATCGAGGTTATTCATAAGTCAAGTTTAATGGTTCTTGCATTCAATAACTGACATAGTTTCGCTCCATTGTGTATTTACTATCTCTCCGTTTCTCTTTCTCTTTCTCACATAGTTTTTCTTTATTCTTTCTCAACTATTATTTATTTTCTAATTAATCCTTTCTTAATTTTCTTTTTCTTTTTCGTACTAGCATTCCCCAATTATTATTTATTTGTCAATCTCTGAAATCTAAAAGAAAAAAGACCAGTTCGTAGTTAAGCATTCATTTCTGATAAGTTTCTAAACACGTAGTGCATATGTAGTGTTTCTATTTTGTTACGATAAGAAATCCATTTTTTTTTGAACCACTACGACATCCTTAAGTAGATATTTGATGAAAAAACGGAAGCCTACAAACTGTTCCTATTACAAAATGTCAAAATTATCTGCCGAAAAATGTGTAGGCGGGCTCGAGTACAATCATGGGCTTTAAGAGGAGATGCTGAATCACCTGCATGGATCGTGGCGAGTTGCGTTGTTGATTATCTGTTGAACCATACATGTCGTGCTCGGTACGACTTTCCCAGCCAGCTGGCACCGTTTTATCATGCGGCGCGTGGGAAACATTGCCAATGGCAAGGAATTACGGTAGCTTTCCCGCGCCAGACGCAGTATATGCAAAGGCTGGCACTGAGCACTCGGGTTCCTGCTTCCTCTCCTTTTTTTAACCCTTTTTTTTACCTTGCCTTATGTGGTAGACACTCTCGTACTTCGTCGTATTCGATCGTTCGACCTCGCCAGGTATAACCCCCTATAAACATCTACAACCACCTACAGCCGCAGTACCAAGCTGGCTTCCACGGGTCCGGGCCCATCTTGAAGCTGAGGACCACTACCACGTAACCGTGTGACAGGCTTCGATCTATTCCATTTATCCATCTATAATGTATTGTTGTTGCCGTGTATTGATGTCATAATGATAAACCACTTTTGTAATCCGCATGTATCGCATTATACCACACAGCACCACTTGAAACCAAACACCATAAGGGTTGCGGTATCGGATCAGGAGTCAGCCCCGAGTCCCCATCATTCCCTTTCACTTGGTAGCACAATACCGTTGGGAAATCTCCTCCCATCGTATTTTCTCCAACAACAAGATAACATTGAGCGTTTAGTGAACATTCTGATTAGTGTTCAACATCCAAGCAATCTAACAAAAACTCTTTATTCGTATAAAAAATGTATAAATTACAATGACGTGTTGGTGGTTAGGCTATCACGCGGGATTTCGTTTACTTGCCAGAACACCAATTCAAATTATACTAGCTTTATACTGGACTTATTTGAGAGGATAAAAACACTGACTTGATCATTGACTGACCCCCGCAAATCATTGTACAGGTATAAATTAGCTATATGTATGTTTATATTTTTGTAGGTATATGCATAGATTCTGATGATCAAAGTCAGGGTTTGTCTCCCTAAGCTCCCGATCGTTGACTTAATTCTGAATGTACGTTTTGGCATATGTGTCCATAATTGTACTTCAGTGGTTCTTCATTTTTCTACGCCATTTGTTTTCTTCATTCCAGTGAATTTAGAAAAAAAAATCTTTTAATCGTAATTAATTTTTTGAGTTGATGACTTTACTTTAATTTCAAAAAACGAAGAATGGAGATAGAAAAAAAATAAAGGTAATAAAAAAGAAATAAACAGACGATTCTGAAAAGTATTGTTCTGTAGTTATTCTATACTTTTCAAATGTAATAATCACCGCGATAACACAGCCACAGCTAGATCTGTGGCTTAAGGTATCTGTTGGGTCGGCGTGCTTAGATAACAATAATCCCCCTAGAGAATAAACGAGTTTTTGACGAAAACATGAATATTACAGGATTTTTTGAGATTAGCACCATTCAATAGATGTCTTTTCCCTGATTAAACATATCCACTTGAAATTTGAAAAAATTTAGGATAAATCGCTGAAGAACGAGTTATTTGTAAAGTCACATGAAAAGTTTTATTCTTTACAGGGTCAAAATTGGCCGCAGTTGAGAAATATTGTAGAAAAATCAAAACAGTTAAAAGGGCAAATACTGCTCTCTATTTTGTTGTATCGAGAAATGACAAACCTAATTTGTTTGCGAATTACGAACTGTTAAAAGTGACAATAACTAATGTAAAGTACCGAAGTTATAACTTTAGCTGCAAAGAAAAAAATCTCTGAAAATTCTGTTGAGCTAGGAAGTTGAGAGGAAAGGGCATCTTACAACAAATAGTTTCCCTGCAGATTTTCTAGAAGATTAATTTCTCAGCTACTAATATCGATCTTTTCTGAAGTTGGAACATGTGACTTTAGTCAATTTTTCAACATCTTTAAAGTTACGATATTATAGCTGTGAGAAACATCGCATTGTTCGCAATGATATGTAGATTACTTAAATATAACTATCATATTACATTTTAAGAAATATATTCATACTAAAAATCGTATATCCTTAAGGCGTAATTATCTCGGATTCAGCCTTGTTAATGTGTAGCCGCAGGTAATTTTTTTCAAAAAGTGTTTTAAAGGCATCACTCCACGAATCTGGGGTGATGCGGGTTCAGCTGGGTTAGCCTATACGGATTCGTAGACTATGGAGAAAAGGTGATTCCGTCTATTTCTTTTTCGTATATTTATTTCCGTAAAAAACGGTCCTGAGGATACGACTTCGAGCGTTCCGGTGCGCTATTCTATTTTCTATAAGGAGTTCGATTGGAGCGCGCCAGCCTTGTGCTCGCGCTGCATCCTCCAGGCCATTTTTTACGGCAATTCTAATTCTAGTTCTAATTCTTCGACGTAAGACAAAAAAGACGCGGACCCGCGTTCGTTTGTCACATTGCTGTTCGGAAACTGCAAACGAATGACCTGTGGTTCTGCTGAACCTCACAAACATACATTCTTTTTCAGTTCACAAGAACCTGATTACAACAAACGATAGTAAAGTAATCGTATGCATGTTGTGCCGTGCTGTATGTATCAGCTGATTATTGCAAATTATTCTGTCCGAACACTTTTTGTTTACACTGTTTATAGTTCTTCTACATACTCGCGACGATTACTTTTTGTTTTTGTTTGGTTGGAACAAGCTGTTTCATTCACATTAGTTGGCAAATACAGAATATAGGAGGATTTGGGGAAAAAGAAGAAAAGCAACATGGGACAGAGAACGCTACATCTCTTCCTTTTGGCTTTGGTATAAGACTTTCTTTTTCTCTCTTTTTCTTTTTTTCTGGTTATAGTTATAAAGAATTACTCATTTGGGGATGCATTTTCTTTGCTCGTTGCACCGAAGTCATTGCTCTATCTGCTAGTGAGTATTTCTAGGCTTATCAGATACTTGTTTGCAGCAACTAAATACTGTCCATTATCGCTCGCCGAAGATAAGTGCAAAAGAGCTCAAAAGTATGGGACAACGGGGGACTAACGTCTATTGAGAGGGCACACTAATAATAGAGAATACAGTAGTAGCCCGGATATTTGATATGTAACAATCAAAGATTCACAGGCAATCCCACCTGTTTGACCGTGAGCTGCACTGAGTGCAAAAAGTATTCAAACAATTGCGATTGTGGATTTGTAAGACCGCTAGAATGTATCGATGGTAAGCCGTGCAAAACGTTCCCGAGATGTATTCCACAAGGTTTGTCAGCGCTCTTCATTTTTGCATAATCTTCTTTATGCTTTAGCGCTTCAGAAGAGTCTTGTTCTTCCATGATCTGCTCAGCTGATGAACGATGTGAACTCTATGAGCTTCTGTGCGAGTCGCCCCCATGGTGCATTTAAGTTTTTTCAGCATGATTTTCCTATTCGTCGTATTTTTTTATGGATAGATCCGTTCATTTAAAAAAAGGTTATGCATTTGTGTCCGAAGAAAATATTGAAAGGCGTGCTCAGAATTCAACCAACTTAGGAGCACGCGCAGCGAAGATAACTATAAGATGAACCAAATAAGAGCACTAGGGAATGACTAGGTTGTAAATCAGCTACATTATTGATCCTCTGCTTTATTAACCCATTTCTCATCGGATTTACCCTGAGTAGAATTGGTGACAAGTATTTTCAGCAAGGGTGGTGTAGCGCAGTCAGTAAGAGGTTCTGCTGTGAAACCTTTCATATCCATTAATGAATTGATACTAGATTCGTCTGGGAGGATATAAACAGTGACTTGGCATATCGGCTAGCCCCCGTAAGTCATTGTGCAGTCTGGTTACGCGTTCGTAAACCTCAAACGATTCTGAATTGAACGCCAAACACTTTATTTACTTCATTTTCAGCAAGAGTAGTTGCATTACTTGGCATTCTTATGTTGGACCCAGATTTTCATACCATCTGAAACATAGTCGGTCAGGACGACTTGAAGTTCTGTGCAATCGTGTGAGCGGCTGCGCTCCAAGCGGCGCGGTCGAGGTGGCGATTGCGAACGACTAGGACTACAGCGCTGAGCGGAGCTAGCGATGGTCCCGTCTCGATTCCAAACGCTAGCTCCATTGCGCCGCCTGCGGAACTCCACAAAGGTTCAAGTCATATTGATCCGACTATAGTTTACGCGTGGTAAATTATCGTTCTTTCTTCACACATGCGGATCTTATATATCTAGAACCAAAGGATTGAGATGTTGGATATTGGATTTGTGAATTTGGGTGGTGGAATTAAGGTATAAAACTGATATTTACAGTTGGCCATCAAAACGATGTACACCGATATTGTGTCGAGCAACGGGCGAATAGTGTCGTAACAATTTGTGTGCCTAACGTGGCTTCTCCATCAGTTGCTAATCTTATAATTGTCGAAAAATGTCTATAATTACGATTGTCTTATAATTGTTTTCTTCTATTTTTGTGTTAGTTTTCTTCTATAAATAGTTTATATTGTGTATTATCGTGTAAAAAAAACTGTGCATAGCCGCTCTATCCAAACTGGTGGAAGTCGAGATCTTAACAATACAAAATGTTAAGCAGCTTGTTTAATATACTCACATGGACTCCTCCTTCAGAATTATCAGTTGGGATCCTTTCTATAATCGTAGTCGAGGCTTTTCCTCTTTTTTACGGATGAAACTCCTGCCTATGTTTCCCACAAATGAATGTTGAATAGAGTCACAAGGAAAAAAAAAACAGAAGGTAAATATTTAAGGACATATTACTATTTCAAAGAAAATCCTTTTCCTGCTATAACTTCAATTCGAACAGTCCAAAAAAGGAACACTTCCAACCAATCGTCAGCAAGGATAAGGATGGAATAATTCAAAAGAACATAAACAAACATGATCATGGCAAGTACGGATAGACAGACATCGGATTCGGAGTGTAAGAGACCTACGATCTCTTTCTCATAAGAATATCCCCGGTTGACAACAGAAAACATATACTACTATAAATTTCAAAAGGAATTTCTGCCTTTTTTTTCGAAGGTGGTAGAGATTGGTGTTTCGAGTTTTGACCTACCACGTCAATAGCGATCATCACTGGACTGGGTAAGTGAATCACAAAAAATTAGTCGAATCTCAGATACGCTGTTGTCTTGAGGGCAGCATGCATTAGATATTGAGACCTCTCCACGAATGGATAGGGTTAGGGATGTAGATCACGAGTAGCGCTATCGCGTTTAATTCCATCTGATGTTTCGAAAAACTGGCGTGGAAAACTGCTTTCTCGACCGATATTTCCTACGAAGCAGCTTACATTGCCTCACTTCTATATATCCACCACGTCTGCGAGCCAACAGACGAAAGTAAATGAGGTTCCCCAGACTTCCCCGGATGCAGAACGGCTTAGTTTCAAGGTTGACCTTTTGAACGAAAAAAAAGCAAGTGACTACAAAAGAAAGATACAAGGATAAAGTCACATCAATCCATTTGAGATGCGCCAACGCGTTTTACCGGAATTCGTAATCGTTGAGGTTTTGGAACGCGTGTTTTCCTATACATTGATTTACAGAGGCTAGCCGATGATCAATTCCGTGTTTTTGTCCTCCCAGACAGGAATGGTACCAATCTGTCGACTCCGGAGGGATGAAAAGCTTGGCTTGCACTAGGGCGATTTCGAACCATCGGTGGGAGGAATAGGGCTTCTTCAGCTTCACAAATAATTTTTTGTGTAAAACGAAGTATGCTATTTTCTAAAACCCATCAGTCTTTGTCCGGAGCGTATGTAGCCGGACTCTCACACAGAATCTGTTACAGGATGAAATAAAAGCACAACTTTGAAGAAGTTATTTCTTCACTATTGTAGCAAGCTATTGCAGTTAATAGAACTGAAAACCTGAAACCTATCCAAATCACCTCCTTGTAGCCATTTATTTCGATCTGGTTCAGGAGCCTACATTGCGTGAGACAACTAGTAATGGGGAAGGGCTTGATGAAAGATAAAAAACACATTAGAATAAAACAGACTGTTTTGTCATGAAATCGTAAAACCGCCGGCGCAGAAATGTGTAAACATTTGTAGACCATAAGTAAAACAAAATTCTCTGCTCTTAATTAAAGGCAAAACTAAGCTTATGATATTGGGGTCTCTATGAGCAAATATAGAGTTTGAGATATAAATTACGAGTATAAGTGTCGCCCTGCTCGAATCCCCTTAGTCTTGAAAGAACGGCGTGGGAAACGGCGGGGTTGTTCCCACGAGGTAAGTTGGGACGCAAGAGTGGTGCGCTTTTACGTACCGCGTAGGAAGAAGCGCCGTTTCGCACGCCGTTTTCTGGGGCGATTAAAGGGAATTGAACAGGACGCTCATACTCGTAATCTACACTCCAAACTCCATGTTTGCCCACAGAGATCCCAACATCGTCTGTTTCGTAATATACTGCCTTCAAACAACTGATAATTTTTATTGAAAGAACGTATCTCACGTGCACTAGATTTTGCAACAACTTCCCACATATTCTCTATCTAGAAGCACTACAGATCTGACGTTATTCGAACGAACGTATGTATTCTTTGTTTTCTTAATCCTGAATATCTGATTAAAAATGATTAGAGTCGAATTATTCAAATCCTTGTGTAAAATGTTGCGTACACAGTGTTTGTTTGTGTTTTGGCCAACATTCTTTCATTAATATTCATCGGAAAATGTGTATAAAAGCAGAATCAGCTGTCGAAAGACTATGCAGAGTTGCGACTATGCTTTTCCAGGTCTTCTTCATTCTTGTGAGTTTCTTCCTCTATGGGTGTGTTCCTCATCTCGTCACAACCGAGACAGGGTGCGATAAATGCAGAACCGCCACCAAGGTTACTGCATTCGTCAACTACTCTTGGCATTGCCCCGATAATCTGTTGCGCTAGGAAACGATGAGAGTAAGAATCTTGCTGAGGGAGGAGCGCGGAACTACAGCAAAAATTGCGAAAATTCTCAAAGAAGCAAGGATAGGAGATTTCAATTGATAACTTGATGTCGAAGTTTCTAGACGAGTCCCACAATGATAACATAGCGCAGGCTGTCTAACCATAGTCTTTTACTTTCAGGCTCATCAACTAAATATCCTCTCTTTGAGTTGGGATAGGGTTATTTCTCAATTGTACTCCCCCAAAAACCCATAAGCTTGATAAAAAAAATGCCCAAATTTTGTCCTTATCATTGCCCCTTTCAGCCTTTCAGTTCTGTCTTTTTCAGCTTTTCTAGTTAGCTTCGAATTGAGATAGCATGAATAGTAACTCAATAGAATTTCGAAAAGATTTTCCACCTTATTCCCTCTTTCTAAATTTAAACCGGAGCATCGCAAGCGACAAGACACATCGTTGGAGGGAGAATTCTGAGAGTAAGTGAGTAATAACAGTAGCATTGACGACTGCTTTGCACTGAGCGTTTGGTCCGCATTCTCTTTATGACGGCTGTGAGAGTGAGAAACCCTCATTCCCTTTCCTCTGTTTGAGAGACAATTTTGCAAGATTTTGTTCACTTACAGTCGTATTTGCACTACGTTCTACCATCTGGTAATCATACTGCTACTATCAGTGAGTTTTTTCTCCACATTTCGCAGATACAAGCATCCGTCTTGAAGGGGGCAGTGAGAGATTGAGAACAGTGACTCGTAGCCATCGAAAGTGCATTTCCTCACTGCATACGTGATGCTTGCTTTATGCTGATGAAATGTCCTTCCTGTACGTTCTTATCATGAGCAGCTAAAAGATAGCTCATTTAGAGAATTTCTTCTATATTTCAGAAGAGTCATTGATAAATCGACTATTACCAATAATTAAAAGAGTGAAATATATCAGTGACATGTCAGAAAGGCATGATCACTCGACCAGTCCATTCGAAGGGTCAAATACGCGGAAATTCTGCGTAAAGTTATAGGACAATGTAAATGCGCATAGCAACATCCTGACATTTGTCATCTAATCCTCTTGCATTCAAGAACAACTAAGTGCTCTTCTTTGAAGCTAAACATTAATTGATTCGAAACTGTAGAAGCGACGGCTACAGCATACACGAATTGCAAGAATGTGAGCTGTACGGAATGCAAGAAATACTCAAAAGACTGTGTCTGTGGAATGGTGAAGCCGCAAAACTGCGTTAAAGGAAAACCATGTAAGCTCTTCCCAAGGTGTATTCCAAGAGGTTTGTTTCTTACAATGCTGAAAAAAAAACGAGCAAATAGCAAATTCAAATCGTTGGGTTCGTTATTCCAGAGCAGTCCTGCCTCTCGACGCCTAGTAAACCTAGCTGCTCACCCGGTAACCGATGCGAGCTTCACGATGTCACCTGTGTGAAAGCCCCGTGGTACGGTACAAATTTCTTCCTTGAATCTCTCCTCAAGAGAAGAAAGTTGTTTTTCAAATAACTGTAGAAGGGCTCAGTTAGCGTAAAGCACTTTCGAGCCATCAACTGTGCGGACGTTGAAGAACTCCTCTCCCTGCAGTTGCAGTAACACCGCCCTTTCTTCCAAGAGAGGGAAGTATAGTTCTTAGAGAAGAAATTCTGTGATATTATAGTTGGCCAGCAAAGGTATGCCTACCAGTGAAATGCCCCCCGCATGAAAAGTGGCATGACTGTGGAACGTGCCAACCTATTTGCGGCCAGCCAATACCAGTGAGTCGTCGAACTGTGTTTCTGTTTCTTCCAGTACTGAATGAGTTGTTATTGCAGTTTTGTCCTGCGATTTGTGGAAAAGCAGGTTGCCAGTGCGTTGAAGGATTCAGCAGGAACAATACTGTTTGCGTACCGTCAAGCAGTTGCAAACATGTCGGTCCATAAACTTCGAAATGCTATCAAGAGTTGCTCGAAATTATATCTTGATATATGATTGCTATTTACCCATAATGTGAATGTAACCGGAACGAAGTTTTTTTTTTAGCCAGAAAAAGACCTTCTTGTTGTGTGAACAACTATCACCACACACCTATTCCGTAGTTACTTAATGAACTTCTTTTGTAAATTAGAATACAGCGGGTATTCGATGAATGACACACTGCAGTTGAAAACAGTAAAACGAGTATGGTAAAGAGATGTAAGTATTAGGGTTTCTCGTGTTTTAATTAGAAACCCAGCCGAGGATTAGTCTAAATGACGTTTTTGGCCAGAACTCAAAAGGTGGAAACGGACTGACCGATCTACATTCTACTTAACGTTTGCAGAGAACTATTTTTTTTTCTTATTTAAGCCCTCATTTGCGACTAGGTGGGAATGCACACATGTACACATAATTCATGCATGAAGAGGGGAATAGGAGAACATCAAATAGCAAACGATAATATCAAGGGCTTTTAAAGTGTTTTGAATTTGAAAGCATCTTTAAGACATCTTGAACAAGACGGTGAGATGCTCTTCCTATAATGGAAGCAAAAAAAGCGAAAACACAGATCTGTGACCACATCAGAGATATGGGCAAGATGTTGTGGCTCTCCAGATCCTTTAAACCACATCTGCGTCAAGTTCTTCGCTATAACATTATTTTCCAGAAATATCTTAACAGTCATCAGAATACCTTTCTCTGCGAGCAGTCAAGCTTCTTCACCAACGTGTATGGTGTTGGCCACACCTCGTACTTCATGATAGAACGGATTACGGATAGAGAGACTCGCAGCTTGATTTCATTGGCGATGGCTGTCAAACACGGACACTTGGTCAATAGAGTTGTATGGGCTTCATATTTGTTTGTTGGACATCTCTCTCGCAGCTGCCAGCGTTTACCTTGCCAAATGACAAAACTCATCCACGAGTTCAAATACGTTGTCCACCCACTCTGTTTCCCGTTTAGAGTCTCGAAGAGACACACATCTGCTTGCATTTGTCAAAACAGAGTCACGGTCCGTAGGTTGCTGCTAATTTCGATATAAGTTTCACAACATGTTGTAACCTCGCGCTGCTTGGAGCGAATTCTACTACATTGTCGGCGTACTCAAGATCCACAAAAGGACGTGCAGACCGTGCTAAAGCGACATTGGCGGGACACTACTCAATTGTTCTTCGCATTATGTCGTCCACGGTGGTTCCTTTGCAATGCTTGATTAGCCGATCCGGATGATCCAAATTTTTTTTACACTAAATGCAGCAGTGGAGTATTTTGGTAAATTTCAGGTTCCTTGATACGTAGATTTTGGTGGAGGGAAGTTATGAAAGCGTCCTTTTAGTCAGGTATTTTTCGTCAATCCATATGAAACGGATGTTGTTTGTCGTCTCAAGAATCCCAGACGGAGGGAGAGATTTTAGTATTTTTGCGCTAGTACCATGGCTCCACCATACTTCCCATTCTTCATTTTTTGGATACAAACTAGAACCTCTTAATCAGTCGATAGTTCTTCACTGACTGTCGATCGTTTAACGTGAGCGAATTTAAAGACAAACGCTGAACGGTGCATCAACGTAGGAATTTGTCATCCAGATTGCCAATATGGATTCACCGATAGCATCATCGTCGTTCATCCTCTGCGCAATTGAGAACACGTGAACACCTCTTCATCTTGCCACTGTACTTGTTTAGAAGAGCATGGCTTGCTCGAGTTTTCTCCTCAACATCTACTCAAATTTCTTCACTCTTGATGCACTCTGATGATGATTAGTTTCGTAACATTTTTATCAGACGTTTCTCTTGTCTACTTCTCAACAAAACCGGGAGCTATTTTCTTCGCATGTCCTCAATACATTCAATAAAAAAGTAGGAGACATCCATCTCTTTCTTGGTCCGTAATCCGATAATGAGAAATTCTTATTCAAAGCGAATTTACAGAGCACTATCATAAAATTTCCAACGTATTTATAGCCATATTCTTCTGTTCAGAAACGGTGGAAATCTGATGTTATTTGAACATTTGAGCTCTTTGTTTTTTTTTTTATCCCAACCACCTGGTTATAAAGTCGGATTATCTTAATCCCTAAAGAAAAATGTTGCGTACACAAAGTGTTTGACTTTGTTTTGTCTACTATGCGTTCATTAATATGCATTAGAAAACACGTATAAGAGCAGAATTAGTTGCAAAAGTTTCAAAGTTGCGACTATGCTTTTCCACGTCCTCTTCATTCTTGTGAGTTTCCTTCCATATGGTGTCGTTGTTGTCCTCACCCTTACGCGCTACAGAGTGTGAGCCATGTGATAAGTGGAGAATCGCCAGCAAGGTTACTGTATTTACTAATTACTCTCGGCATTGCCCTTCCTGTGTGGCTCTGACGGAAGTGAGAACCGTGTTGAATAGGAAACACGGCACTGCAAAAAAAAGAAGAGTGAAAATACTTGGAGATTCTTGAGCTGCAAATTTCAACTGGAATGTTGATGTCATCGAAGATTTTGCCGAAGTTCTGTAATGATAATAAAAGGATGAATTATCTGGCGCATCAGGCCGCTTGAGATACGACAACGCATTTTCCAGCAATTCGTAATCGTTGAGGTTTCTTGGAATGTTGGCCTCTACAATGACTTGTAGGATTCAACCGATGTGTCAAGTCATTGTTATTATCCTCCCCGACGACTATGGTGCCAATGTTTTGATTCTGAAGGAATGAGAGGCTTGGTTGGCACTGTGGCGAATTCGAAGCATCGACCGTAGATCTCTTGCCAACTGCGCTACACCGCTATAATGATATAGTAATATAAATTATCTTTATTATTCATTATTATTAATTATGTAGTAATATAAATTGTTTAATTAGAGTTATAGACCATCTAATAATTGACTATTATTTTCTACGTATCAACTAAACATCCTCTCTTTGAGTTTACATGGAGTTTATTTCTTATTTCTCCTCCAAACACCCTTGCCCTTGATTAAGGCTTATCTACACATTAGCATGTAGGAAGTATACTCAAATTTTTTGAGCAGCTTTCTCATTTAGTTTTGAGTTTAGACAGCAAGAACTACTAACCCACTCAATGAGAATACCGAAGGTGTTCCCGCAGTGTCCCCTTTTTCCGAATTTCTCAGTTTTTCGCGCTACATTGCAGCAACGCGAACATCGCAAGCGGCAGGACACATCGTGGACGGGAGAATTCTGAGAGTAAGCGAGTAATTACAGTAGCATGTGGGGACTGCTTTGTACTGAGCGGTTGGCTCGCACCGTATTTCTGGTGGCTGTAAGCGTGAGAAACGTCTGTCTCCCTTCCTTTGTTTGAGAGACCAATTCAGAAAATGTTGTTTATTTACAGTCGTGTCTACACTACGTTCTACCAGCTGGCAGTTATACTGCTACTACTAGTGAGTGCTGTTTTTCGACATTAGGGAAGTGCTAGCATTCGTCACAAGAGGATCAGTGACAAATTGAGAAGCTTAAGAGTCCATTGTCTTACTACATACTTGATGCTTGGCTTACGTACAGTACATTCCCATCAGAAGTAGCTAAAAAGATAGCTCACTTTCAGAACTTTATTGAAATTCTAAAGGAGGCATCAACACATCAGTTATTTTCAAAAGCTACATGCATGAATTATACACTGTTATACATTGGAAAGTTCATTAATGTTACCTGATCGGAAATTCTTCGGCAAGTTAGAGAACAATAAGTATGCACATAGTAGAATCTTGTTAATTGTCATCTCATCCTCTTGCATTCAAGGAACGACTGACAGCTCATCTTTGAAGCTAAATATTCACTGATTCAATAATCTAGAAATCTAGTAGTTTTAGAGGAGCCTCATTGCAAGCATGCGAGCTGTGCAGAGTGCAAAAATTATTCAAACGATTGTGTTTGTGAAATGGTAATGCCGCAATACTGTATTGAAGGAAAGCCATGTAAACTCTTTACGAGGTGTATTCCACGAGGTTTGTTTTTTCGAGTAGCAGGAAAAAGTGCGCAAGAATGATTACACATACACATTTGTTTTCTTATTCTAGAGCAGTCCTGTCTCTTGTCGCCTTGCTTTCCTGGTTTTCGATGCGAGCTTGCCGATATTACCTGTGAGAAGGCACCGTGGTACGGTACAGGTTTTGTGGGTGTTTTCAAATCTTTGCTGAGAAGCTCAAAGTTGTTTCTCGAATATCTGTAGATTGGCTTGGTTGGTCTAGTGCGTTTTCGAAAAATCAATTGTGCGGACACGGTGTAACCTCGTACAGTTGAACAGCACTCGCCTTCCCTACGAATATAGGAAGGCGTAACTCCTAAAAATATTTCAAATGAATTGATGTTATAGTTGGCCAACAAAGAGGTGCGCACCAGCGAAATGCCCGCCAAACGAGGAGTGGAATGACTGTGGAACGTGCCAACCCATTTGTGGCCAGCCAATACCAGTGGGTCATCGTAGTCTTCCTGTTTCTTCCAGTACTGAATGACTAGTTATTGCAGTTTTGTCCTGCGATCTGTGGACGAGCAGGCTGCCAGTGCATAGAAGGATTCAGCAGGAACGATTCTGTGTGCGTACCGTCAAGCAGTTGCAGTTAACCCGGTCCATGAATTTTGAAAGGCTCTCAATGGTTGCCCGAAATTATGTGCTGAAAAAGATTGTTGATATAACGTGAATGTAACCGGGATCAAGTTTTTGTGGAATCACAAAAAATCGTCTTCTGCATAAACTGATCGCGCAGGAACGCGGCTATTACCAAGCAAATACGGAGTTGTTACCAGATGATTTTTTGTTAATTAAACATGGTATGTAGTCGATGAATGACAGCGTTCCGTTGAAAATAGACGGAGGGTGCGCAGAATCCTGTTGAGTGGCAGACATTAGGGTTCTCATGTTTTGATCAACAAACCAGGCGAGGAGAAGCCAAATGACGTTTTAACCCTGAACTCGTATGGCGCTGTGGAAATGGACTGTGAGGGGAACAGGAGAACATTAAACAGCAAACGATAATATTAGACTTGTGCCAATGTCCGTTGATGGTTTTTATCCACTACTCTATAAGCATTTATTTCTTTCGAAGATATCGATAGCAGTACACATCGGTGGTGTCTTTAACTTAGCTTAGATAGCGGGCGGACACGAGAGTGCGGGTATCTGCATATCTGCCGGGGCGCGTCTTATTTAAAAACATCCGCGGCCATTCTGGTCGATCTTTAACTAGCATGCAATCTATCTATACAGCGATACTGCATGATATGTCAACGATACACCCCAATTAAAGTGCGTATCGAAGGCAAGTGTCCACCTCTGTTCAAAACTTTTTTTACGAGCACGAGACTTCTTCCAGTTGGAGTCTGAGTGCGAGCTTAAGACAACTTGGACAATGGGGTGGACTTTCTATAATGGGAACAAAAAAGCGAAGACAGTTTTCTGTGACTATTTCAGAAATATGGACAATAAGGTGAGGCCATTTGTGCCCCATAATCCACTTCTGGGTAAAGTTCTCCGATGACAGGCACTTAGTCAGGGAGCTGTACGCCGAATGGGCTTTAGCGTTTCTTTGTTGAATATCTCTCTCGCAGCTCTTTGAACACGCAGTCCAACGACGAAGAGATGCTCCTTGTCAGAACGTGATCCATGTTAGAAGACTAAAGTCGGCATATTTTATTGCTCTGCTTTTGTTTCGTTAAAGAACTAATTTCTCGCCACTCATGCTGAAGGCATCGATGATTCCTCCTTATAATATAATCTTGCTTTTGCAAAATGAAAGGAAGGTTAGATTCGTCTGCTTGCAGAGATCTTTCAAATTTTAGTTGTCCGACGTTGGTTTCGTAGAATAATACTATCTTCAAAGCAAACCGGGTTGTTATGAGAGTTCTATCTTTACATTCGCATCAACTCCGACAACTAACGCCTACTGGCTTGATGTTTTGGACACTAACGCATTGAGTTCATCAAGGGCGTCTTCGCTATAGTGCCCAGCGTTTTCCGTGGGTGCATGAGCACTAGCGATTCGGGGTTTGAACCCTCTTCCTGTGTGGCAATCGTACAAAGCTTGATGACGTTGATCGAATCTTCTCTACCGGGTTGCTATAGTAATTCCTCCCTTCACAGTTTCCTATCACGACGTTGATCAAACCCTATGGTGATGCGTCTACGCTTTCGAATTTATTTGAGAATCGTAATGGGTTCATGACCTCAAACTGCTCTCATTGACCTACGCAGTACACCTTATCCTTTATTTCTTAGCATCGCATCGTTCTTTCCATCCGAACCACCGGACGGCATTTTCGAGACCATTTGTGGGGTGATCTCTGATTCGTGCTTCCTGCAATGCAGCAAACGGTGTAGGAAGACATCGCAGAAGTCTGGACTGAACGGCTTGTTGGAGTTTACTTGACAGTGAACAGCAGTTCGACATTACAAGACGGATGTTTGTTGCCATAGATTACATATCTCCACCAAGCACTTGGTCGATCAGGGTATGGACTGTGGAAGTGTGTTGGACAAGAGCACCACCTATTTAGAATATTTGGACCATAAAGCTCTCACTGTCATATGGCGAAAGTTGTGAAGTAGCGTCCGTCCCAAGCCGTTACGTGAAGGTAACAATCGAACTTGTAAACGCGACGAATCTTTATGTTGCAAAAAGATTGCACAAGAGTTTCCAGAAATTCTTCACATACTAAACTATACTGTATTCCGCACAATAATTGATTTTGAAGAAAACTATCCGTTCTAATCGTTGTTCATTACCATGCATTGAGCCTTGAGGGTGTTCCATGTTTAGCTTCTCTATTTTCTTTTAATGCTCTCGTGTTCTCTTCCCAATGTGCTTCTTTTCATCCTGTAACAACTGCAGATTAAAATAAATGACATTTAGTGCAACTTGGATCAGAGTGCGTTGAATAGTGGACTCTGAGATTTGATCTACAATGTCAACAGCTCTTCGTCAGTTGTTTTGCTAATTGTGTCATAAAAGAACAATAGAAGTTAGCAAACACATTCACATTTGAGTCTTAGAAGTAGTCTTACAGTTATTATAGTCAAAGAAACTTTCTTTTATTTGTCAAATATGAACTGAAAACGTACAAAATTAATAGTGGATTGTTTGTCTGAGGGAAACTTCTCGAACTTTCGAACGATACGAACTGAAGACTTTGTTGCATCATGTTGGGAGAGTTGTACCGAAAGAGATTATTTTAGCTGCGTTCCGTTTTGAAAGAGATGACATCTATCGGAAATTAATCTTTGAAGAAATCACTCCATTCAACTGAGGCACTCGTGACCGATTGCAATGCGAAGTTGCGACTATAGCAAGGCAGTAACACGAAGAATTTAAAGGACGTTGAACATTTCACTGATGGTTGTTTTGCTGACGTAAGAGAACCTGACTTTTGTTTCCGGATACCTCTATCACAAACGATTAAAAACGATTCAAATGGTAAGCTTGAGTGTTTTTCTGCTGGATTAGTAGCATATTTTGTTATCGTGGAAGGGTTGAATCCAGGAGTTTCGTAGAAAAACAGATGCGATTCCAAAAAACATTCTCTCGCACGAACTATTTCACTGGTCTCTTCTATAATTTTGGAATTTGTAATTAGAGTAACTTATGTGTTATAAAAAGATTTTTTTAGGCACGTACAGTAACAACTCGGAAGATGCAAATCCGAATCGGTATTATTTTGGTGGTGAGTGTCTCTGTTGCATTTTTCGACTTCCGCATGAATTTGATGGTTTAAGGCTTTCATCATTGTCTCTTCTTCAGCAGCTGAGGATGCAGCGGTTGCGGCTGTTGCGGGTTTGTTGGAAATTTATTAAAAATGTCCTAAACATAATCAGAAACTTCTCGTTTTGAGAGTAGCGCTGAGAATTTCAGCACCGTCGAGTTGTGCCTGCAAGGTGTGTCCTAAAGGTCAAGTATGTGAAATGGCCTATAGGATCGGTTGCGTCTCTGGACAATCTCCATGCGAACAATTTCCCGTTTGTGTACCTAGTGGTGGGTGGTTTAGCGGTTTTAGACTTGAATTATTCTGTATTCACTATATTACATATTACAATCATTCGAACATATTAGAATCTAGGATTTACTTTGGTTTCTGTACAATTCTCAAAAATTTTCTCAAACAGTTCCTTCCAGACAGATCATGTGCTGCCACAAAGTGCGACAGCGGCCAGAAATGTTTCTTGCGAGAGGTTGTCTGCATCACGGCTCCATGGTACTCAAATAATCTTTTTGAATAACTTAATCTGTAAAGATCGAAGTTTACATCTAAAACTTCCTAAATACTCTTGATTTAAGTCAGCACCATGATTCTGCATGTCGGTTTTTGAAAAACTCTTAATTTAAAGGCTGCCAAATCACGAAATTGACGAGATTTGGGTCTCTGTGGGATAATATGGAGTTTGGGATGTAGATTACGAGTATGAGGATGTTATCTTGAAAAGGCGACGTGGTATACGCCTTAGCTAGCTAGAAGATACGTTAGAACCGCCACATTTGTTCACGGTTCGGTTTCTTCAGCAGCTGATTCATTGCTTTTACTTGAATGGGCTGATGACGGGACCTCATTGGTTTTCGAACGTGCTCGTGGACGCGGGAGAAAGTAAAGAAGCGGTGCGTTCTAAGGTGCCTCGTAAAACTTAATACCGTTTCTAACGCCGTTGTTCAGGGCGATCAGGGGGAAGTAGTGTGGTCTTGTGGTGGTCGAGACAACGAGTATGAGAATGATCAAGGCCTAGTGGTCGCTTATATTCCCAAGCTCGATATTGTCCCAGTCAGCTTCGATACGTCACTGATAAGCTGCCTTTAAGCTATCCTGTACCGTCTTGCGAATATCAGTGCCCAGAAAACGAGGAATGGCGAGAATGTCCAAGTAACTGCGAACCGTCATGCTCGAATCAAAGTCCGGTTGGTATCAAAGCTAAATTTCTTGTTCTCAAGTACCACAGGAGGTGTCTTCGAAATTCGTAACTCCAAAGTTTAGATCTGCAATCTCGCCTGCCTTCTAAAGCCGCAATGTCAGTGCAAATTTGGATTCTACAGAGGTCCCGATGGAAAATGTGTTCCTAGTAACCAGTGCAAAGGTTAGCGAAGTAAAAATTCATTAAGCTAGAGGGATACTGGATGCTTAGAGGGATAATATATTAAGTTTCTGAGATCAAGCAAGATCAATCAAACAATCAATCAGTCATCTGTCAGTCTGAATGTGACAACGCGTTCACTCCAGTTCAGAATCATAAGAAGTTTACTGACGAATGTCTACTCTATACAATAATAGCCAATATGTCATGACAGGGTCTTTATTCATCCTCCGAGACAAGTCCGGCACCCATTCATAGCCCCAAAGGATTAAAAGCCTGGTTGGCTTCAGCCTGGTTTTGAACCATCGATCATCCGTGTGGTCGCAGCCGAACCTCTTACCAACAGCGCTACACTCGCCTCCACTTTTCAATCGTAGAAAAATTTGAACTCAAACGCCCTTCATTTCCACTTAAAATTCACTTGCACTTAATTTTCAAACGCTTCATTAGGGATAAACTGTAAAATTGCAGCGATAGAGGGGGGGAGGGAGTGGGTGGGAAGGACCAGCTGGATTTCACACGCATTTAACACACAAAAATCTGCTTTTTTCTGGAATCGTACAGAATTTGAGAAAACTTTACTCCCTTCAGTATCATTGTATTTCGATATCGGCGAAACGATAGCATAAAACCGGTATAAAAAATGCCAGCTGCACCAGGTTCTAAACTCATGCCTAATAAATATAACGAGATAAAAATCTTGGTAATAACTGTAGAGGACAGTCAGAAGTTCCGACAATCCCTCCAACACGATAGAAATAGCTTGTCGATCTGAGGACGTCATTAAGAGAACTTCGTTGTAGCTTTCTTCCTTAAAATGACTGCGATTATTCGATGGAGAGTCTTCTGCCTTCATAAGTTCCATTTCAGCCGACGCAACATGTGCTACCACTAGTTGCGATGAGTGCAAGAAATACACAGATGATTGTGTTTGCGAAATGGTGAAACCGCAAGGTTGTGTGGATGGAAAACCATGCACGCTTTTTCCTCGATGCATTCCACGAAGTTTGTTAAGCTTCAAGGGTTACTTCCGACTTTGTCATTCAAAATTCTAGTTTATTTCAGAGCAGTCATGCTCAGCATCACCTTGTCCTCCTGGTCAGAGATGTGAATTGCGTGAAGTCGTTTGTGTAAAGGCACCATGGTTGGTGATTTGGCGACAACTTCACATTTACAGCGAATTCAACTACTTTTGACATTAGGGTTTTTCAAACCAAGAACGTCCCTCTCAAAAAAAGTAGGAAAACCAGGCTGTGAAGGATTCTCTTTTCAATTTTGACCATTTTTTCACCACCGAAGTGCTTTTTTTTATTACTAAGTTGAGTCTTGCATATCACATTAAAGGCATCACCCCAAGAATCTGAGGTGGAACGGATTTCAGTTGGAGTATTCGTATATGGGATTATATGGGATAAATTATGGAGAGAAGGGTGATTTCGTCCATTTCTTCCTAATTGCCGTAAAAACGGCACGGAAGATACGGCTTCAAGCGTTCCGGAGTGCTGCTTTCTACAACGAGTTCGATTGGAGCGCGCCAGCCTTGTGCACGCGCCGCGCCGCATCTTTCGGGCCGTTTTTTACGGCAATTAGGAAGAAAAGGACGGAATCACCCTGCTCTCCATGATCTACGATCCCGTATAGGCATAACCTACCTAAAATCCGTACTACCTCAGATTCGTGGGGTGATGCCTTTAATCACCCTTCCTAGTCCCTTTCCACTTGCATCTTTGACGATTTTCGATTTCGCCGGAGTACGCAAAAATCGTAAAAGACTGCAGTCTTTTTGCTGCGCCATTTTCCATTCTCCTTTCTAATCCGAAGATGTTACAGCTGGCCTGTAAGAGAATGTAATCCATTCAATTGTCCACCGAATGAGGAATGGAGGGATTGTGCAGCATTCTGTGAGCCCAGCTGTACGTCTCCAGCACCTGTACGGTTTCAATTGAAAATTTCTTCCTTCACCTCGATATTGAATAAGTTTTTTTTTTCCTTTACAGTTATGTCCAGATGTTTGTAAGCCAGGACGATGTCAATGTAAGAATACCTTCTATCGCCGTAATAACATGTGCGTACCCTACGTACCCGGATGTAATGGTGTCACCATACCTGGACCTGGCGGATAAGGATAAACTGCTACTGTTGGGTGCATCAGCTAGCTGTACAGCACGGCACATATTCTTTAGCACTCAAACATTCGTCTATAATAAAACTAATAATGCAATAATTGTGTATAAAATAAATATTTGTACGCGAAATTTGACAATTCGAGTGTATAGTGTTTCAAACATTTGAAGCATAATGGCTTATGATGTTTGCTTCCTTATGTCCCCTCGTCATATCGTATTGAAAGGAGGCGGTCCGCTTTTGTCGTTTTTATGTTCTACTATGTGACAACGGGACTCTGTTTCATAGCTCCGTTTTGAACAGAAAATTTTACTGGGTACCCATTACGCTAAGCAATATGGTTTAAGAAATTTGTGCGTTCTTTTGCGTCAGATGAAACCTAAACATATTCTCAATGGCTGACATTTTACTTTCCCAAGATTTCCCAAGATGGTTTCTGAACTACGACATTCTCACGTGTCATTTTTCGATACCAATTTCTTGTTCTATTTCCTTTGGATAAAAATGATCATCTTCATTTGTTACTACTAGCGACGCAAGTTTAACAACCGCACACAGCTGCTCTGGAAAAACCTGGTGTGGAAATTTCTCCGAATAAGTGAAACACTCATGACCGAGTGCAAATTTGCGACCATAGCGATGCAGTAACACAAGGAATTTGAAACGCGTTGGACATCATACTGCTGGTTGTTCTACAGTCAAAACAAAACCTTCGTTTTGTTCCCAGAGACCTTTTTCACATAGAGAAGCAGATAAAAATAGTGATTCTCACTGTTTCTCTACCATCATATTCTCTTATAGAACCATATAGTTGCTGAATCCTGAAGCTCCGGAGGAGAAGATGAGGAGTAAGTAAAATTCTTTCACGCATACTATTTTATGGGTCTCTTTCAAAAATTCCAGGCATATGCAATGTCGTCACTCAGAACATGCAGATCCGATTCGGTGTTATTCTCGTCTCTAATGTTTCTGTTGCATTTTTCTTCCCCCACATCAATTCGATTGTCTGAGGCATTCATCACCGTTTCTGACACGGGTAGGCGAAATAAAAGCGGTTGCGGCGGTAGCGGTTTGGTTGGAATTTTTTTTCGAATATGTCTTGAAAAGAATGAAGAACCGCTCTTTTCGAAAAGTTCCACTGGGATTTTCGCGTCAAATATATGATCTCCCTGACACGTTCAATGCTTTCCCAAATCTTAATCCCTTAGGATTACTACGTTTCAATGTGTCGGTAGATCGATGGTATGAAATCGGCATGACAAATGCCAGCTATCCACTTTTTAACCACATGAGTGATTACTGTAATGGGACAGAAGTTTTCTGTCTCTTAACATTCTTCTATAGGTCTTATTAGGGGAAATAGTAGAGTTTTTTTTTTTGTGTTGTTGGGCCCTCCTCTCTCCCCCAAAAGAGAAAACACCACAAAACTAATTAAAAAAAAAAAACAAAACCTTCCCAAAAAAAAAAAAAAAAAAAAAAAAAATAAACAAAACAAAAAAAAAGAAAAAAAAAAAAAAAAAAAAAAAAAAAAAAAAAAAAAAAAAAAAAAAAAAAAAAAAAAAAAAAAAAATTTAATAAAGAAAAAAAAAAAAAAAAAAACCAAAAAAAAAAAAATTTAAAAAAAAAAAAAAAACCAACCCAAAAAAAAAAATTTTATTCCCCCCCCCACCAACAAAACAATTTTATTAACAAAAACCCCACAAAATTTTACAAAAATCCCCCCCCCCCCCCCCCCCCCCCCCACAAAAAAAAAATTTTAAAATAAAATATATATTTTATAAAACAAAACCACCCCCCCCCCACAAAAAAAAAAAAAAAAAACAAAAAAATAAAAAAAAATGAAAAAAATAAAAAAAAAAAAAAACAACCAAAAAAAAAAAAAAAACAAAAAAAAAAATTAAATTTTTTTATTTTAAAAAAAAAAAAAAAAAAAAAAAAAAAAAAAAAAAAAAAAAAAAAACTTTTTATAAAATTTTAGTCTTAACCGTTACACAAATCACACTCAACCATCTTCTTCATCCTTATTCACCTGGATCTGTGATACGATTCCCGATTTCACAATAGTCCACACAAACTTCCCGTGAAAATTATGACTAAATTATAATAAAAATCATTGAAATTAAAATTTATTAAATTACCATTAAATTATCCCTTTTTGCTGCGCTAGTAGCCCTTCCTCGACATAATTTAAAAATATTGTATTTGACGTATGAAAGATTGCTAGGTGGAGGGTTGTTCAGGCCAGGAAGACTACCACCACTATGCTACATCAACTAAAACACAGTCCATAGGTCTTAGTACTTAAATATTTGTCTATAACACAAAAAATCAATATTTGCTGCTAGAATAAATATTTACTAAGCATTACATGGTTTTGCGGTCTATTCACGGGAAAATCTCACAATCTAATCGTCTCATCACTCGGAGACTCAGCTAGTTCAACTCGTTCACGTTTTGTCCTTGGAGCGCCCTTTCTGTCGACGTAATATTTCTACTCTCCTTGTCACGTGTTACAAAAACAACCAGTGTTCTTATTTATCCATGTATTGATTATTAAAAAAAACATTGGACTGATCAGGGGACCTTTCCTTTTTTTGGTTTCTCTTCTTTTCCTTTTGTTTATGCGAGCAAGACTTATTTTATTAATAGTTTATTCTTTTGGGACTTCTTCTGCAAAAAAATGGCAATAAATCGTCGCTGTGATTGTGCTCTCATCGAAAAAAAATGAAAAATGATTGGTTGATTGATTGATTGCAAAATGACGTCTTTAGACTTTTATTTAAAAAGATCTTTTGCAAGTTATTAAAAATTCAAGAAAAAATTGAGAGGTATGACGAAGAATTTGTTGGCCAATGAATGTTTTATGTATAACATAGTCATACTTCTTCGACCTGTTGTAGTAAGCAAAAAGCCCATTACCAACCTATTCTGAACCGCTAGTAAATGGCAATATATTGTCTTGAATCAGGCTACATAGCCGCCATATACGTTGTGATTGTATTCTCATCGAATCCGAACTACCGCTGTTAGACGTCGTTTTTATTTTCTTTCCACGATCTTTTGCATGTTATTCAAAAATCCGCTTTAGAGAAACACACATTCTCAGAAATCGTTAGATAGCAAATCGATCGATAGAGCGTTGTGAATATTAGCAGAAAAATCCAAATTTGAACTTCAACATAGACAAATCATCTATTTTTTAATTTTGAAAAAAAATCTTTTCTTGAAATCGATAATGGCCGCCTGTCACGTCGTACCTATTTTAATTCATCCCAGCAGCGCTAATTTAAGATTATGTTCTGAGAAATTTCCATTTTCCCAGTAGCGTCGGTCATTTCATTTATGACGATGAATTTATTACCTTTCAAGGCAATCTTTAATTAATAAAAATAAAAATAAAAAGAGATAAAAATGAAGATGTTAGTGGCGGGCCATCTGGTGCACACCTTCGTTTAGATATCAGTTCGAATAAGCAGTGGGTGGATCATTTTTACCTTCGCACACCTATAATATTTGAAATCCCTCTGGAGTAGTAAAGATTAACATTAATTTTACAAATTCTATTGCATACGCAAAAATAACACACTGATATAACATTTTGTAGGCTAACACTCGTCCCAAAACCTCAAAGATTACTAATTGAAGTAGAACGCGTTAGTGCATCCTAAGTGGATTGTTGCGTCAGTGAATTTATCCTTTTCATAATACTCTGCATTAATTTCTATTGAAGGTAAGATTTTTCTGCAGCTCTTATTCTTCGAAAAACGGATGAGGATTAGGAGATGAACACAGATTTTTCTTTTTGCTTCAAATTAGAATGACGTGAGATTTTTTGACCACTAATCCCAAATCCCAAAGAATTCAAATGCTTTGGATTAGAAAACCTATAAGACGAGTAAATGTGCTGGATGGCCTGGCACTAAAGAGCGTAGATTTCTGCTTAGTTTGCAGACCGACTCGCCGAATTTGCAGAGGATTGTTTTTTTTTTCCAGAAAATATTTATTCAATCCGCAGGCTGCTCTTTTGTATTTGTAAGTAAATATACGGAGTTTTGGAGGGTTCCCAACTTCCTTCTCGACGAAAACCCATAAGATATATTATAATATTTAATGCCGTTACTGTATTTGATTAATCGCCGTTATATTTACATAATTTGATTAAAGGCATCACCCCACGAATCTGGAGTGGTACGGATTTCCGGTGGAGTATTCGTATACGGGATGGGAGACTATGGGGAGGAGGGTGATTCCGTCCAGTTCTTCCTAATTGCCGGCTTCATTCGTTTTGGCGCACAATTTTGTACAAGAGGTTCGATTGGAGCGTGCCAGTCTTGTGCGGCGCCGCATCTTCAGGGTCATTTTTTACGGCAATTAGCAAGAAATGGATGGAATCACCCCTCTCTCCGTAGTCTCCCATCCCGTATACGAATACTCCACCTGAAATCTGCACCAGCTCAGATTCGTGGGGTGATGCCTTTAATATTTGTAAAGCCTCTCAGGTACACAGTTTTCGTGTCCAATGTTAGAATTTCTATGCTTGCGCTGGGCAAAGGAGGTGAGAAAACTCAAAGCAAATCACCAAAAACAAAGCAGCCATGCAGAAAGGAGAGAAACCAAAGTTTTGCTTTTCGTGAATACATTAGTGGCTGAAACTAATGTTTCCAGAAGGTAACAATGGAACGACAGAATTGACAGCGACAAAAGTGAAAAAAAGAAGACGCTAAAAAAAAACTAAAAGCTGGAATGAAGCGGAAGAGAGGTGGAATTTTAGAGGAAAATTCGTTTGAAAAAAAAGAAAAAAAAAGTTGCAGCGCCGCAACTGAACAAAGAAATTTGTGTGTGTTTTTATCTGTATGGATATTCAAGAGAGCAGCACGTAGGGAAAAAAAAGAACAGAAAGGAGGATTATTTTGTCCCCCATTTGATTTTTGTGCATAGATTTTGTATTTTGTATTTTGTATTTTTTTTTCGTAAGGTGATTCGTACATTGTGTTCTGATGAGGTCGTATGACATATAGTCGATGTACTTTAGGTATTTTTTTTAAATTTTAATTTTTTTTAATTAATTAAATTAATTAATTTTAAAGTTACAATTAAGTAATTTTAATTTTAATTTTAATTTTAATTTTTCATTATGAGGTATCAGACGTCAAACCCAATATGAACTACGTGGGGAGCTTCTTTTGAGAAAAAATAGCTTGGAAAATTAATGAAGAATTTTTTGAAAGGAAACAAATTTCCTTTTTCTTTCTGTGCTGCGTGCAAAGGAAATATTTGCACGGATAAGGTGTTCAGTGATCATTTCGACTTCATTCATTGTGTACTTTGATGGTACGAAATACGAAAGAAATCCGATAATTGTTTAGTTTTTCCTTAATTGCTCATGGTAATTTGGGACGTGAGAAATGAAAGAAGAAATTATTCAGCGTACAACACGATCATTATTTCCTAGTTCTATTTTTTTTTTCGAAGGAAAAATTCATTTCAATCAAGCTCTGCTCTCATAGTTGATTAGTTTAACTTCAATTCGATTTTATTTCCTCTACGCTTTTCCTATTTCCGGGTTATCGTTCCTTTTAGGGGGATTCTGACGAAAATCGCCGTCATTCCTATCAGATCGAACTTTTTTCCCAAAAATGAAGTTGTTATTCTTTCATTTTCTCTTCCATTCAGTCACTTTAACTTAACAGGGTTGGGTGCAGTGTAAGACATTTGTGGAAGCTGTAGCCTTTTCCAGAATTCCTCCTTTTTCTAGATTTTTTAGCACTTTCAGAACAGTTTAAAATTTCCAAAAAAAATTATTTATTTGCTCTCCTTTGTTATTTTTATTCTATTTATTTTTATTTTATTTTATTTTTATTTTTATTTCCATAAAAACTCCAAATTGAAAATTTCTACGACTTTCCGAAAAGTTTAAAATCTCCAAAAAGCTGTTGAAATCTCGATAGATTATTTCCTTTCTTTTTTCACGTTTATTCTTCTATAATTTACAACCGTAGTCGTAAAATTCAAAATTAAATCAGCAATTTAATCGTTTTTAGTAAAACACAAATTATATACTTATATACGTACGAAGATCGTGGAGAAAACTCTGGAAAGAACACATTTTATTGCGTCCTCAGTTTTGTCGCCTGATTCTTCGATTCATCTCAAGTATTCAGCAATAAAGAACTGCCTAATAGACTTCTCATCTTCTACGTATTCATCTTTTTTTTTCCAGAAACACTCCTTTTCCTTTTAAATTTATTCGATTCCACCAAATTATCGGTCCCGTTCATTTGAAGATTTGACTGTTTAAAGCTGAAAAATGTAAAAGAAAGGAAAAACATATGTGGTACAGAGTTTTATCGTCGAACAATTCCATAAATTATGGTCTATAGAGGTCAAAAGTAGATCGTTGCCGATTGATCGATGTGGGCTGATCCGATCAATGTTGACAGACGCGACTGCTTCCGTCCCGGTTACTTTTTTTTAAAGGATATATTTTCTTCTTTTATCCTATATTTTCTTCTTTTATCCATTTTTCTATATTTCATCTGATTCTTTTCTCACATTTTCAGATGGCGCTTATCATTGAATGAAAATTTTTTCATTTTTTCAGTCAGTTCATATTTCCTTATTTATTATTTTATTATTTCATTCTATTTCCCATCATCTCACTATTCTATTCATATTTTTTCGTGTTTAATTTTCTAAAAGCTATTCAGAAATAGCTAATAACAATTTCTTCCTAACGGATCTTTTCCTCACTGCGAAATTTACAGCTGCGGCTATAATAGTTTCGTTTGAGGGAGGGGAGGGAGTGAAATATCCACCAGCTACGCTCCAAATTCTATTAGTGACGGTGGATTGTTCATTTTTGGGGACTTTAAGGACTGCATACATATATATGTACTTCCGACGGGTGACGTCCCCGTCACCAAAATGTGTCAAAATTGAGCCAAACGTTGTTGAGAGCGTTTTCCATTTGCCGCACCTTTTAGGATTTTTCACAATAGCGTTCGAAGTGGTTTTGAGAGAAGTTTTGAGG
This sequence comes from Necator americanus, assembly GCF_031761385.1. Lineage (NCBI taxonomy): Eukaryota > Metazoa > Nematoda > Chromadorea > Rhabditida > Ancylostomatidae > Necator > Necator americanus. The sequence continues at coordinate 5,761,351 of NC_087375.1, read as the reverse complement.
AAGTTTTAAGCGTGAGAGTTTGTCGGCGACGACGACGGCGGCGACGACGTTTCTCCGAATCAAACTTCTGTTCCTAGGTGGTTCTTTTTTTTTCGTGTTTCATTCAAGATTTTCTATCCTCGTGCTTTCACATTATCATTTCCCGAATTTTTCATAGAATTATTTCAAACGATGTAGGGGAGCGGAGTAAGTGGACAAGAAGAGTAAGGATATGAGGATATGATGATCATCGTCTAGTCTAGTAGTCTAGTGATCGTCAGCTTATCCATATATATACCTCTTCTCTCATCCGTGGATGGACATCATCATGACTAGTGCTCGACGAGGAATGTTATGCGGACCTGCCCCTGAGGCATGGGCGGAGCGAACGCAATCATCATCTCTCTCTCTCTCTTTATGCGGCTGCTGCTGCTGATGCTGCTGCTACTATCCTTCTGACCACACGTCGCCACTCGCCATACGTGGAAATTCTCCAGAAATCTGATTTTTTTTTCTAAACCATCATCATTGTGATTTTCTTGATTTTCCTGACTTTAACAATTTCTCTTCTTTTTATTCACCACCTTTTTTTTTACCTCTTTGTGGGTTTTTTCATCTCTAGGTGATTTCTTGATTACAAATCCTAAACTGCTTCCGTGTATACATAAAATTTTCCCCGGCTACCCTTTATTTTCAGGTTAGTCATGATTGACTGCGTAGATGTGAACCATATTCTACAGATTTACGGCGATTGGACATCATTACTTGAAGTTCGAGTGTGTTTTATGTGGTATTTTTCGTTCTAAATAACGAAACCGGAAAGTACATATATCCTAAGGGGGAAAAACACCTGAAGAGGGTCCCGAGAGGAAAGTACGAAATTCCACGAGTTCTGCCAAATCTTAATATTCGTGTATGTTTGTGGAAAAAAAAGTGGTAACCATTGAGACAAGGCAGAAAACAAGTTTATGGATCTCAATATCTTCCTGCTGCTTCTATGCTTCTAGTCAACAACAGAAGATTCAACAATTTGTTTAAGGGTGTGATGATGATGATGATGATGATGATGATGAGGAGGAGGAGAAGAAGAAGGAGAAAGAGAAAGAGGAGGAGGAGGTGGAGGGAGAAAACAAGAGATCCTTATAAGCTACATAGATCTTTTCATATCCATTCATATTTTTTCTTTTTTTCCGGAAGAAGTCGTGAAATTTTCTTACGCTAGTCCTTCTGCGTAGTGAGAACTATACGATTAGCTGGTATTATTGAAATATTTCATGAAAATTCGTACTATTCGAAAGAAACTAATAAATTTTCGATGGGCTATACGTTGGTGCGTATTCCTATTTACTTCAGAAATATGAATGGACAATAATGGCGCAATATTGCGGATATATTTTTTTTGCTCTTTAGTAGTGTTAGTACTCATAGACTCATCTAATTGCATACTTTACAATGATTCGTTGCCTCGATAAGATCTTCGTGGAATTCCGCGCGTTAGACACAGCGCAGCCTTTCCAGGAAATGATGGTTCTGAGAGGATCTCACGCTGATTAGCCGACTGTAATAGAAAACAATCATTCGAGACCACTTCCTTCACTGTTACTGTGTAAGGATGGTAACAGAGAAATCAAATGAGGATGACGATCGAAGGATCGATCAATATTATCAAATTAATCGAAATGCGATCGATGCGAATTCCTAAAAGATAGATGAAATTTGTTTTTTTTTTTCGTAGAGGAAATAATTTAATTTAACGGCACTTTTTTGGTGCACAGCTGAGAGAAATTCGTTTACGATCGCAATCAGATTCTATCCACGTGTGGGGAACTTTCATTTCGCCTAAATTCTCCTCCGACAATATTTCATTGTTGCAATTTTTCTACAGAAAAACTGGGGACTTCTGCAAAAAAAAATCCTGTTCTCTTATGTTTGTTTTGAAAATTTCGTGAACACCTTACAATTTGCACATAAAACCTGATCCGAGTCCTGTAGTTTTTTTTTTTTAATTTCTAATTTTACAGTATCTACGTTGAAGGAGACGTTTTAAAAGAAAATTGTCGAAGTCGAAATAATATGACTTTGAGAATGAGTAAAAACATTGTTCGATTCTCCTCCATCCATTTGAATTCTCCGAAACGGATCTCACAGGTGAACACAAAGTCATTTTTTGTTTTATTTTCGTGTCAAACTTGAAAAGAAATCCAAAATTATATCCGAATGGTATCTTGAACTTGTCCATCGCATGACCGCACAAGCAATTGATCTTCGTGCTTACATTTGCTAAGAAGTGATCCGTTCGTTGGATCCGTCCGTTCTTGAACACCTTTCCGCTTTCTACATTTTTCCAGCACATAAAAATTCCAGGATAAAAGCAAACATCCTCTTTTGTGCTGAATTTTTATTCTGCTCTTCTGTACTATTATTACGTTCCGTATTACCTTTTCATCCCTGAACTGTATTTTTTTTAAAAAATTCTGAACTAATACAACTTAATTTTAATTTAGTCATCGGGTAAGACTAAAGGATCTCGTGTGAGGATATCGTTTGAGGATTTCTGAATTTCCAACACTTTCTGTGGCAGGAAAATGATCTGGATAACCCATCACACAATGATCTACGAAAGACCAATCTTTCTGTTTATAACTTTTGCAAACTCCTAATGAGCTGTGCTGTTTCTTGTTTCTGTTTTCTGTTTAATGGCACTCGTAAGGGTGTTTTCAATAAACAATAAACAATAAAAAATATAAGGGAAAAATTAATGTTTAAAACGTAGACAAGGCAATTGTAGTAATAGTTATGAAGTGAACTTTACAAAAGACTAAGTAAAAATTATAGGTTAGGTTAGTTATGAAGGTTGGACTATAGGTTATGTTATAAGATAAGCTTAAATTATAGTCTGGATTATTTATGAAAGTTTTTTTTTTGACGTAATTGACCCGCTAGTATTTATGTATTTGTACTTATGTATGTGATCGATTAGCGGCATTTATTCACTTATTTAATTACTTATTCGCGTCCTTTCCATCCATCCATCCATTATTTCTTGCGGATACAAATAAACGAAGAAATTCAAGAAATTCAACACTTCAAGAGTAGTTTTGAAAGCACTTGATTACATAAAAAAAGAAAGTTAGTTTCTGTTTCACAAAACATCACCGAAACCCATTAACGAAGAAAGTTTTGTTTTGTTTGTTTTTTTTTTCTCGTTTTGCCGCTGGCTGGCTCTAGCCGAGATCGAGACTCGCTTTTAGCCGTCCTCTCCTCTTTCCCCATTGTCCTTGATTCTTAGTGAAATCCGTACATATAACATTTGTTTACTTACTCGATTAACAAAGAAACTACATAGCAAGAGGAGAAGGAGGAGGAGGGGATTTGAGATATTTTGCAAGTGAGGGAAACAATGAGAAAAATATTGAATTACTAGAGATTTTTCTTTTCGGTTTTTTCTTCTCCATCATGGAATGGACGAATTTTAATGACTCTTCTGTCTTTCGTCTATATAATTTAACTTACTATTGATTAATTAATTAATTTATTATTTTTATTATTTATTGCTTATTTAATTTATTTATTATATAGTTTATATAATATAATTTTATTTGTTTTTCTTCGCTGAGAATTAAAAGAGACTTTTTTTGTAGTTCCCTGAAATGGATAAAAATTGGTGAGTCTTTTGTTTTTCCATTCATTTCACGGATATCTGGTGATTTTTTCTGGTGATAATATGAAAAAACTGAGCAATTCTAATTAGTACACGTTTTTTCTCCACAGAATAATAGTATGTCACCACCTTTTTTTTTTGGAAAAATTCACGAAAGGATTATTGCTATTATTATTAAAATATTATTGTTATTATTAGGATTATGTAGCTGTTTTGCTTATTATTTATTACTTTTATTATACTGTTTTTATTGCTAAATTATTCGGTTGTTAAAATATTGTCGTTGTCCCATGAGTTTTTTCCTGTTTATCTGGTATTGTTTTACTCAAACAACAAAAGTATTACAAATAAATAAATAAATAGATACAAAATTATAGTAAATTACAAAAATTACAATAAATTACAATTACAAAATTATGTAAACATTAAATGATGCAAATAAAATTATTTTTTTTTAAATAGAATAATCGAAACATTTACATGAATAAAATAACAACAACTAACAACACGAACTCACAATAGCATTTGAAAATTTATTCAACAAAATATTAACAAGTACGTCAGCAGATATGTCAGTTATCGTCATACATCAATATCTAAATCGGTATTGATTTTTTCGGTGCAGGAGTCAATTTGCTGTGAATTAAAGGTATCATCCCACGAATCTGAAGTGGTACGGATTTCAGGTGGAATATTCGTATATGGGATCGTAGAATATGGAGGGAAGGATGATCTCGTCCACTTATTCCTAATTGCCGTAAAAAATGGCTCGGAAGATACGGTTTCTAGCTTTCCGGCGCACGATATTCTACGAAGAGTTCGATTGGAGCGCGCCAGCCTTGTGCACGGGCCGCATCCTCAGGGCCGTTTTTTTACGGCAATTAGGAAGAAATGGACGGAATCACCCATCTCTCCATAATCTACGATCGCTTGTAAGAATACTCCACCTGAAATTCGTACCACCTCAGATTCGTGGGGTGATGGCTTTAAGCGGTGACGTCCGTGGTAAGGAACTTATCGGACAACCTACATACTACATAAAGTTATTGCAATATGCTTCGTAGGAAAAAGTTAGAAATTACGTGATTGGCTGATTGGCTTAAACATAATTTCCTAGTTTTTAACTGTTGACCTCTTTCTAATTTTATAGACATTACTGTGCTGAAAAATATCGTGACGACATTAGACAAATAACGTTTTCCCTCTTGTACGTAAGTTGCTATACGGCGATAATTCTTACGTCATCGAGAAGAAAAGGAGAAATTTGCGCATGACGTAAGAAAAAAAAATCTACTCACTCCGACCTTGTATACATCTTACAGTATCCAAGAGATACGGAAATTCATTTGAAGTTTTGAAAAATATCACTTTATCCGCCGCATCCAACGTAAATTTTGAATGAATTTTGAATGAAGCTACGAATTTTAGCCAAAAAATAATGACTAATATGTAGTTCAGGATCGTGCGATAAATTTCAAACACTTGAGAATAGCTAATTTTCCCAGTTTTTTTCCTCGGAAATTCCCTTCTGGAATCTTTTACGACCCACTTGATGGAGATAGGGTAGTCAACTAGTGTTTTAGCAAAACCAGCTATATAACATTTCGTGGTTTCTGGAAATATATCTGTGGCTGTGTAAACTGCGAAAATCCAGAAAATTTCCCCGTGAAATAACGCTGCAGGTGTTTATTCGTGGATTAACCGCACTTTTTTCCCCTCGGATTCAACATTACAATGAGAACGAGAGTTTATTCGGAAGCGAAATTAAACCAATTTCCAAGAATTTCAGAACAAAACCAGATTGATCGAATGCCTCCTCTTAAACAAAGCAACTGTTTATAATTTTTTGAAAAGTGAGAACTTATGAAATTTTCAAGATCCCAAAAATTTTCCCTTTTTGTTTTTTTTGGCGACGTTTTCTTGAAATAAAAGCTATGTCGAGGTTTTAGCACCTCCAAGCTTTAGCCTGCTCTGGTTCAGAAAGTTTCTGGAAAGGCGGCTTTTCCGTTGGAACATAAAATGCTTTGCTTGCTCATTTGCTTTTTTTTTACTTAGAAAATATTCTAGAATACGAATTTAAATATTATAGAAATGAAATGAAATATAATATGAATTCTGAATACAGAAATCAGAGCAAAAAAAAGGAAATTAAAGGATTTTTTAGAGGTCCACTTACTTCCTTTATATTTTTCCTTGTAAATAAAATAAAAAAAATTTTAAAGTAGTGTTTATTCTTACTTATTATTTGAAGTCATATTCTTCGATGCTAGAACGTCTAACGAATAGATATTGTACATCCAAAATTTTACAATTTTCACTTTTTCCTGCAAATAACGGTCAAGAGGTTTAGTTTACTGAGTTTACTTCCCAGTTACCTCACCCGGTAAAAAACAAATCTTGTTCTCTTTCCTGTTTTTCTTCTCTTTCTCCCACTACTCCTACTCCTGGCTAATTTTTGGATCCAATAAACCGAGAATGGTGGACACACCTGCGTACGTATAGATTTCTTTTTGCTGTTTTTTTTTTGTTTGGATATTATTCGTTAGCTGCTCTTCGTAATTGCTATCCATCCGTTTTGTCGGTGTATGTGTGTATGTGTGTGTTTGGATGTGGGCAGATCAGAAATCTATGCGCCTTCAAATTCCCCATTCGTGCCCAGCCAACGAACAATACAAGAACCTCTTCGGATCGGATTGTTTTTCCGAGCAATTCGCCTGAATGACCTCTTATGCATGTCGACGGGGGGTTCCCGTAAACGTTCACAAATCTCGACTTCATCTATGAGATGACTGCCTGTGAGGATAATCGGTTTAGGTTATGAAGTTGATTTCTAACTGCTATCCATAGTGTAGCGGTTAGAGGTTCCGCCACCTGCACGATCGATCGGAGGTTCGAATCCGCCCTAGTGCTCACCAAGCGTTTCATTCCTCCGGGGTCGATAAATTGGTACCAGACGTGTCTGGGAGGATAAAAACACTGACTTGACACATCGGCTAGCCACCGCAAGTCATTGTATAGGCCCGTTACACCTTCGTAAACCTCAAAGATTTTGAATTGAAATGAACGTATCCGAAGCGTGGGGGCGCATCCCAAGCGGACTGATTAACGCCAGAACTTTATCCTTATCCTTATCCGGTAAGCAGTTAGGAATCAACTTCACAACCAGCTCCAACTTATGGGCGCACGTTAGTAGCTCCTTGTCCTCCGCGTATCTCCCGCGCCGCCGCGCCGATCCTCAATTCCTCTTCTCGTATCCTAAACGCATTTTCAATCCCTTGAGGACGTTAAGCGTAGACGGATATACGTGTGTGCGCCCGTATGTGCCACCAACCACTTCACATCCACAGATCATTGGATTCATAATGCACCCATCTATTTTCGGACACAACTCACGCGACATTTGATGGAAAAAACGGGCTGCGGATTGAGTAGGCTGCGTTTTTTTCTACTCGTCTCTCTCTCCTCCTCTCTCTCGCTTGCTTACCATGTGACTTCGAACGTCATCAACGTTTTCTTTTTCGAGAAAAATGCAACAATAAAGAGTGTATTTAGCTTTTTCCCCTGATTTACATCATCCACCAGAAGGCGAAGGCGGAAATGGATTTGTTGGTGGATTTTTTTCGTACATCGTGAAAACTCCACCGAAAAAAAGTGTTCTTCTTTCTACTTGAATTTCTGGATGAAAAGAATGTTAGAAAGCTTAGAAAGCTCAAATAACGATGACGAGAACAGAAAAATTGCGCAACTTTGCATGGGTTTCCGATTGAACCTAGAGAAAAACTCGTTGAATAATAGGTCCATAGAAGGAAATAACGACATCCAAGACAAAGGGGCATTGCAATTATTTTAAATGAGACGAATCCGTGAAAAGAGCGTATATGTATGTATTTGCAGTGGGTTTTTCTTTTTCAAGGGAAAAGAGATCAAAAATGTGAGATTCCTTTGAGAAATCCTCATTTAAAGCGAATATTTTCAAGATGAAATGCCGATTTCGGACGAGTAATGGTTTCGAAGATTCGAATATTTGTTTGAAAGATTGTTAGAAAAAGAGAAAAAAAACTTGTTGAATAATAGATCCGTAGAGGAAAATGAAGATAACCTACAAAGAAAATTAGTTGTACGTAGCTAATTGTTTATGTTCTTAGTCAGTGCGCCAGAATATGAAATAAATTTGAACATATTCAATTCATAGAGAAAAAACAAAATTATAAAAACTTAAAAGAAAAAACTGAACTAAAAACTAAAAGAATTAAAACGAAATAGAACTGCATCACAAATTAAAATCAAGAAAAATAAGTAAACGACATTGAAAGTTTTTGTATTTATTTTTTAAATGTATAGTTAAGAAATAATTAATAATCATGGTTGAAAAAATATAAAACTTAATAGTAAATAAAATAAAATAAAATAATTTTAAAAATTAGTAGAATAGATAAATAATAAAATAAATTAATTAATAGTACGAAAATTTGCTACTCTTTTATTTTTTAGTGGGTAAGGTATTGAACTGATTGAAATTAAAAGTGATCTAAGGTGTAGGGTACACGTATTATGAAAAGATATGTAGGTATTGGATTGAAATTGATTTTTTTTCGTTTTTAGTTTTTTTTTTCGAAGTGCAGATTAAAAATTATCAATTGTTATGGTTGGTAGAAAATGTAAAATTCAAATTAATTTTATAAAAATTGGTTTTTTTCCTTATTTTCAGTGGGTCTTCAATCTTAAATATTTTTACATAGCAAGTCAGTTTACTGCATGTTTGAAGAGCGGCAATAGAGATCAAGTACTCTACATAGTTAAGATATGCTTCACTGATATTCGTTGTCATGTGATCGTGGAAAAATAACAGTAGAATTATCTGAAAAAGTCTGAAAACGTTAAAATTTGTGTTTATTATCAGAAATGCTTCAAAGGAAACATGGCAATTGTGGTAATTTTAAAAATTTCCTTCTCCTTTTCTTCTCTCAATTTTTGACTTTCAATTTTCAATTTTTGGCCGGCCGGTTGTTTGATTGTCGCAAAAAAAAAACGCTGCCAGAACTTGAAATTTTTCAGTAGAATCGTTTAGAAAGACAATAGCGAAAGAAAAGGTAGATAAACAAATAGAAACAAAAATAGGAAATTAATTAGGAGAATTGAAATGAAATTGAAATTAAAAATTAATTGAAAAATTAAAAATTCCCCGAGGTAACTAAAAAAATATAGAAATAATAATAATAATAAAACAATAATAACGGTATTAATGAAAGTAATTTCGCTTAGAAATATAAACCGATATCCTTGCTGAATAAATAATACATGAAAAAAACGTTACTTAAGACCTATCAAGTTTCTTTTAACGTTATTTGTTCTGTATTCGAAAGGAAATTGTGCTTTTAAGAACGGAAACATGATATATTACAAAGAAATTTCCGAATAATATTAAAAAACTTTAGTAAATACAAATTTTTGAGTTTTTTTCTTCGAAACAAAAATGTAAACGATCTATCACAAGGCTTCGGTCATACCTTTGCACTACTACAATCCCATCAAAGAACGTTCGGGTGCTACCACGTGGCTGCAGCACGGATGACTCTTGACGTTTCCAGAATGTTCGTATGTTTGAGAGAAAATACGATGCTGAAAATTTATTTGAAAGTGAAATTTGAAACTATGACTTAAGGAAGTTTCTGTCGTGCAAACAAAAAAAACGCATTTCTATGCTTCTTGCTTTGTAGCAAAGAATTTCTGTCGAGAAGCGTCGATTCCAAAGTCCTTTATTAGGGTGAACCCACCATTGCTAGATCGTCGTGCTTATACATATATGGAGCGAGGAAAATCCAGAGGAAAATGTCGGGAATTTCCTAGTAAAGCGAGCACAGACAAAACATATTAGCGTTTAGTACGCATATTCAGAACAAAGACATCTGAAGGACTGTATTACTCATGATTGTTATTCTAGAATGTTCAAAACTTCAGGCATTGATTAAACTTAATCTACATTTTCGATGACAATTTCTGCATTTCCTGCAAGAAACGCAATAGATTTCAGTCCAGAGGTTCTCATCAGACGTTTTTCTTTCTTCGTTCTATAAAACATTCACAGACACACACAAAATTGCGTGACAATATTTGGCCTTAAGGACCATTGCCGCAGCCGCAGAAAAATCCATCGTTTTCAAGTATTCGTCAGTATTCGTCTGTTTTTTTTTTTCGATTGTCGATTACCCGGAGCATCGCTTTAGTGCTGCATGCTTCTTATCGTCTGTTCTACAGCGGAAGAAAAGAAAATGGAAAGAAATTTAATCCGCAAAATTTTGAATGCGCCAGAGTCCATTATGTAGCAAAGAAGTAACAAGGAAAATATTTCAAAACAAATAACTAATGACAAAAAACTTTCACCAGATCGAAACTATTTCTACTAAAATTTTGATTTCATACTAAGCTGCAGTTCGCCTAGCACCGTTATAACGATCATGGAAAAATCCAAATTCTAGCATGAAAGTAATATCTACATATATGTTTATTTTTTTTTCGACTAGCAAACACTAAACTTCAAGGATTAGGAGTAGGAGAATATTTTTGAGGATTAATAGTATTATTATATTTTTTAAAGATTTCTTATTTGAGAAAAATGGCCTTATTAGAGTTAGCAGATAGTGTTACGCCTGTGTTTTCGATAATTATCGATTGACAGCGCTCAATGAACGATGAAGTTGGGCTGGGTCATCGGGTTTTTGCATATATTTTTTTGTACAAATATGTTCAGTACAGCGATGACATTGTGTGCTACTGGTCACTAAGCATAAACGAATAAAAATATAAATAATATAATATTATTTGCATTCGTATAAAAATATAATCATGATTCAAAACCGATGTTCTCTATTCGCCTAGCGGAGCGGACCTTTCCAAATCAATACCGTATCACTTTCGCAGTTTCATAATTTTTTCCTAACCATACATTCTTTTCTCGTTTTTTTTTTTTTTGAAGTTGTAGAATGTTATTTTGAATTTCTAGTGGTTCCAGCGACAGTTGTTGTTGTCTAAACGGCTATATCGACCGAGGGAGAAAAAAAAGAGGAAGGAACAAAAAACAAAAGGGAAATGTAAGGATAATTACAGGCGAAATTCATATGTTTCAAAGGAAATTGCGGCTAAGAAATGCATATGACTATAAATTAATTGGCAATTAAAAGACTACACTTAATTAATAGTTGAGAGCACTTTTATCGCCAATTTAAGGTTGCTTTTTTAAATGGTGTCTTATCTGGAACGCTGGAATCGTTGGTGGGTACGTTATGTCGTCTATGTTATATACATACATATTGATCCATATCACTCAGCATAATGTACACTTCAGCAATGCTATGCTGGCTTAAAATCCCCCGCGCACACTATTCATCCAAATCCGGAGCAGTCCAAATCCAGAGTCGTTTCCCAACGGGACCTCTGCTCACTGTTATGGTTCTCTTTATTCACTAGCTACGTCATCAAAAATGCTCTACTCTCCTACCGGGATGTCGGGCGGACTTAACTTTAAGGGAATTCCCAGGGATGAAATCCTCACGGGACACATCTGTAGTGTTTTTTTTTGTTTGAATGATGACCTTCATCATATATGCCTTGCTGACCGCTTCAAAGAATTATGTATGTGCGCTATTCTTTATGGGGACCATTAAAAGAAAAGACCATAGAAAAAATTTTCCTTGAAGTTTATGGATTTTTTTTTGTTATGGAAACAAAGTTTGGTAAAATCCTAATTAAGACCTTTCTTTTCATACAACCTGGTCGTTATCGAAGATCTGAACATGGCTTGAGGTCTCTAAAACTGTGCATATCACAACAAATTCCTCCTCTCTCCTTACCTTCGATGCTGTTCCGACTTCCGGAGCAAAAGACAAAGAAGGGTGAACTGCACTGGGTTAAACACTCCCAATCGCGGTCCGCCCACGCGTTCCATTTTAATTCAGGATCGCTTGAAGTTGTCCATTAATTTCCATCCATCCATCAATTAGTCATTAAAGGCATCACCCCAGGAATCTGAGGTGGTGCTGATTTCAGGTGGAGTATTCGTACACGAGATCGTAGATTATGGAGAGAGGGTTGATCCCGTCCATTTCTTTCTAATTGCTGCAAAAAACGGCCCGGAAGATACGGGTTCGGGCGTTCCGGGGTGCTATTTTCCACAAGGAGTTCGATTGGAGCGCGTCAGCCTTGTCTATGAGCCGCATCTTTCGGACCGTTTCTTTACGGAAATTAGAAAGAAATGAACGGAATCACCCTCCTCTCCGTAATCCCATCACCTCATAATCTACGACCCCGTACAGGCATAACCCCATCTGAAGCCCGCATCACCGCTCGAATCTGGGGTGATGCCTCTAAGGAAGATTTAAATAGGCTATACACTGACTTCCAGGGGCTAGCTAATGTTTCAAGTCAGTGTTTTTGTCCTCCCAGACAAGTCTGACACCAATTCATCAATTCCACGAGACAAAAAGCTTGGTTTGCACCACGGCGGTTTCGAACCATTGATTGATCGTGCAGACACCCCCGAACCTCCTAGCGACTGCGCTACAGCCAACCATGCCGAAACAGGAAATCATAATATCAGTACACAGGAAGTGAAGACTTGGGAATTTTCGATATTTTAAGTAGACCATCACTCACAGAAAACTACAGAAATGAAATATGGAATGAAGAAAAACACCGAGCTTTTCCCCCAACCTCACTGACTCCCATCGATCGATAACTCTTACTTCGTCGCAAAATCTCCATCGCTGCGCTTTCTCTTTTTTTGGAAACAAATTAACTGCGAAAATTTCCTCAAAATTACGCAATTTATTTGCAAACAGTTAGAAGAATGGCAGCAGCGCCGGCAGAAACGGCAATAACTTCCCGTGCATGCAAATGCTGGCCAGTTTCTGTGTGACCAAAAACAATTGGTGCAGCCGGCTGGCGGCAATTTCCAGCTTTTCGGGTAATCAAGGCTTCATGGATTTGGAAAAGGGCTCATCGCATACGAATGCGAAGCAGGGACGTTATGAGGTCAATCATTTGCCGTTTCCGATTTGCTGAGTGATTTGTGCGGTTATTTGCGAGTTTCCGAAATTAGCTCCACCAGCTCCTTCCAATTCCGATAGTTTTTCTTTCCCAGCACTCCTTAACAACCGATATTTGAAGGAACTGGAACTAGCCGTTTCAATGATCTAGAGTCGATCGATCGATTTTTCATAGAACCAGGGTCGATCAATTCGATCGATTAATGGTCAAATCATCGATATTCACTTCGATCTCTATATATTATACTGTACGATATTTAGATCTCCAAATATCATACTATACATACATATGTATTATATTTAATAAATAAGAGAAGTCAATAGTGTGCACATTCGCAGGGAATTTTTTTTCAGATTTTCTCAAAATTCTAATCAGAATAAATTTTATCAAGAAATAGTGGTTTTTCATACTAAATAGTCATAGTTGATTACCTTCGAGGGTCTCAGTTGACCTCGTTCAGGATTATATTTGTTAGGTTTTTTTTTTCGAGAGCAATTCTGAATAAATAGTTAGAAATAAATAAGAGGGACAGAAAACAAACAAAATCAAAAGCAACAGAAATTTTTAACTCTCGAACTCTAAAAGAACGAAATTTTTTATGTCTATATATTATAAATATGTTACTATTTATTAGTTTTTAATTATAATTTTTAACATTCAATATATTTTTACTTTTCGTGATAATTTCCCTTCAAAATCTGTTTTTTTCGGAGGTTCTTCTTTCCGTTTTCAACACGTGTTGCCTAAATTTCTTCTACGTCTCTAACGGAAAGAACAGAGAACAGGAGGATTTGTTTTGTTTTGAAAGTTTTTGTTTATTTGTTTTGAATTTGAACATTTGAACAATCTTAGGTAGACGACGGTCACATTTCAAAGGATGTCATAACGCTGCAGCGAGGGAAAAGAGGTTCGCAGAGTTCCTCCGACCTCGCTGTGGATGCTGAGCAGACCCGCTCCCAAAGCACATCCCTAATTTTTAGAAAAACTTCGAAGTAATATGGAAATTTTCTAACAAAGTTTACAAATTGCTGAGAAAAAGGCTCCTTGTCAAAATTCAGTATTTCCCCCATATAATCTAGTTGAACATATTAAAATATTATCAAATTAATATTATTAATTATTATTATAATATTACTAATATTAACATATCACATTCGAGTACTAAGGATCGATATTATTCTCCAATAAAAAAGCATGAAAAATCACAAGTCAAACATCAAACTAGAATAAAAAAATAAAATAAAACAATAATAGTATACTAAAAATAAAATATCAAATATTAAAGTAAAACGACATGCCCTTGACAGATAGGTTTTTCTTTGCCTTTCTTTAGATTAAAACAATATATTGGTTACAATAGTAACAAAATCTTATTTATAACTAGCTACCAGTTAGAGGAAATCGAATATCCTTTCCAGGAAATTTCTGAGGAATACTAAGCGGGCTCTTGAGTTTTACTGTTTGTTAGCAGAAAACCACACTCACGGGTTTTTAGCGACAGAGCGCAGACTCAATTAAGGCATTCCGAATTCCAAAAATAATTGTTATCGCAAAAATCAAAAAAAATAGTAGAGGTAAAAGTAAACGCTGAAAGTAAAAGTTTTTAGAACTAAAAATAAGTGAAATTAAAGTCACAATGACTATTTTAAAACCTATAGCAATAATTCGTAACATCCAAATTAAGGGATTCGGCCATTTCAAATTCGCTTTCCATTGTTTCTTTGACTTTCCAATTAAAAAAAGGGCCCCTAATTTACTTATAAATATGGACTATCTGTTGAAAAATTATTTTAAGGATATTTTCTTTGAAATAATGATTATGAGGTTTTTATTTGTCACATTTTTTTAGTATTTATTTTTATTTGAGTATGGAAACAATTACATACCTGCGAAAACGATAACTTGAGTTTTGACAACGGGAAAACATCGCTGTTAACTTGGCACCTTAGATTTTTCCGTTATTTTCTCTTCAAATACTTTTCTTCGATTTTTAATTATTTTATTTCATTTTATATTTGTATTTTTATTTCATATTTATATATTTATATATTTTGTATTTTATCTTTTCTTTCTATTTTCAATATGATACTCACTGGTGGCGCACATAGCTGTGTGGACACGTACAATTGCTTAGAAATAAAAAACAAACATATAAAGTGCATATCCTTTTCATTTTTTTTAAACAAAAAGCTAAATAATTTTTGTATGTCATTCTATTTATGCCAAATAGTTCTAATTTAAAATAATAACAATAAAATTCATTGTTTATTAAGAGTCGAGGGTGATTCATGGTGGGAAGAGAGTGAAACGGGATCGGTTTGCTAATAGGAGGCTAGGATTAGAGATTTCTAGACAAACAAACCAGAAAACAACAGACAGACACAAACAATTTCAGGATTACATTTATGGGAAATCAAAAAACCACAACTTTATCGGTTTTCTAGAATTTTCTAGCTTCGCATACAAGGGTGGTCAACATTTAGGTGGTCTACTCGTTGGTCTACGCTTTGATTTTTGTCGTCGGTGTGGTGGGGAATGGACTTCTCATCTCGTCGGTGCTACTTCGGAAGCGATCCACCGTCGCTAACGTGTTCCTGGTGAATCTTGCCGTTTCCGATTTGGTAAGTGATTTGTGCGGTTATTTACGAGTTTCCGAAATTAGTTCCACCAGCTCTTTCCAATTCCGATAGTCTTTCTTTCCTGCAGCTGCTCTTCAACAGCTAATATTTGATGGAATTGTTCGTTAGACTTTTACAATTATCTGGAATCGATCGACTTCCCACTGATCCAGACTCGATCGATTTTTCGAAGAACCAGAGTTCATCGATTCTTTATAGAACCATAGTCTATTGGTTTTCCATGGAAGTGTAGTCGGTCGATTTTCCACAGGAACCGAGTCGATCGATTTTCCAATGATCCAGAATGGACCGATCGATTGGTCGATTGATGATCAAATCATCATTCACTAGTCTCTTCGATCTCTAGATATCATACATTAAAGAGTCATAATTGATCACGACATCAATAGACACATACATATTTTGATCTACGCAATAGACTAGCGAATTAGGTATCTAGAAAGAAAATCAACGAATATTTGTAGAATTTTTTTTAATTTAGTTTAACTTCATTTTCTCATGAATTTATTTTTTTTTATTTTGCACATTAATTTATGATTATTATATTATTATAAATATTATTATATTACATATTATTATTATCACTATATCATTATATATATTACATTATTATATCAAATAATACATTTCACATAATTTTATCTGAAGAAAACGCAAACATTTTTTCAACGTGAGCATTGAAAATAAATTTTCAGTTATTGTGTATCACGGCTGTGCCAATAACACCTGTATTGGCATTCATGAAACGTTGGATGTTTGGTCTTGTGCTGTGCAAAATTGTTCCGTCCTGTCAGGCTATATCAGGTGGGCACCTTCGGCTTTTTTAAAATTTCAATTTATTCCAGATAAATTCAGCAGGATGATAGCGAAAAGGCGGGGAGAAACAATAAATTTTTGAGATTATTCCTTCTTATTTCGTTTCTTCAGCATCCCCGTGCTTTTCCGTGTATCATCCCTCTTTTTAGTTGAGGATTTCCTCCTTTTAGTGCCAAACTGAGTACTGAGTTGGCATATAAATTTTAGTGTTTTTTTTCTTGTGAATTCCTTTAAATTTTTTCTTTCAAAGATTAGGTATACACAGAAGTAAACAAGAAGTGAACAACAAATCAATCAATAATGTATCCATTAGTGATTGTTTACAAATTCTCCAGCCGCAACCGTCGAAAAGCTCAGTTCTCAGTGTTTCGAGGCGAGAAATCATCTGGTCTCTACTCGAAGAAATCTTTCAGCCAATCCTTCAATTTTTCGTCATTACTGAACGAAAGCATCGCATCGCTTTTTCTCCCACACACACTTTACGAACCTCTTGAGCAGATTTAGTGGACCAAGCATCTGGATTAAATTCAAAGAAGAAAGATGCGTCGAAAAAAAACAAAAATGAGTTTTTTTTTGTATGCTTGACGCTACACTTTAATGATCGGAAAACAAGAAAAATTATATCTGCGCAAAAAAAAACACATTGTTTCGTAGGGCACATAATTCTCTATCGAGTAACTTAAAATGCATTACCAAAACATATTATTATCACTATATTATTATTAAAATGTTCATATCATATTATTATTAAAATAATATCATATTATTATTAAAATAACATCAAGTTATTATTAAAATCATAATAGCAAGTATACTAAATAAAATATAAGAAAATAAAAAATAAATGAAATTAAAATAAATCTTATATTATTAAAATTTTTACTTAAAAAACACTAGGACATATAGAGCAATTACATCATATTATTGTTAAAATTACATCATATTATTATTCAAATAACATCAAGTTACTATTAAAATCATAATAGCAAATATACTAAATAAAATATAAAAAATAAAGAAATAAAAATAAAATAAATATTATATTATTGAAATTTTTACTTAGGAAACACCAAGACGTATAGAGTAAATAATAATCAAAAAAATAATGATAAACAATAAATCCAATAATAATAAATATTAGTAGCCACAGTGAATATCACAGATGAGATGAGTACAAAAAATAAATAAATATTGCTGTTTGTTGTTATTGATGTTATTGATGTTATTGCTGTTATTGATTTTCTTTTTTTTTCTTCCAGTGTTGATCTCTTCATGGTGCCTGTGCTATATTGCTATTGATCGCTACCGGAGTATAGTGACTCCATTGAAAGAACCATGGAAATTGAAACACGCTCAAGTAAGAGTTCATTGAATTATCTGGCTATTTCTTGGATTTTTCCTATTTAAAAACAAAATTGCTATTTTCTTCTGCTTTAGAATAAAAATAAGTGAAGAAAAATAACGACTAAAAATGTAGTTTAAATTCTATCTAATTTTTTAAATTTTTTTTTTCAGAGAATATTAATATGTACTTGGCTTGTGGCGATGTTCGCTTCATCACCCTTATATTTCTCGCAATCGTTGAAGACGTTAACCATGGCGAATATTTCTCTCTGTGGCGAGGTATATCTCAGTTTTATTTTTTTAATGCTTTAATACTTCAACTAACACTTTAGTGTGTATAAAATTAAAATTAAAATTAAAATTGTATAAAATTGTCCAATTAATACAATGTTGATGATAAAATTGAACGAAATCAAATCAATCAAATTGATTAAATTCCTACTACTACTATACTACACACACATACTATACACATATTATAGATACTGTAGATGTAGAGTACTATAGAGTATTGATCTATCTTAATTATTCGATCAATAACGCTCTTAATGGCTGCTGCTGGCGGTCGTTCTCCTCTTTCTCGTGTAAGGGGACTCCCAATTATGTTATAGATACTTGATATTGATTTTTAATTGGACGGTCTGACTAAAATAGGGTTTTTGCTTATCTTAGAACTGTAAAGACAGACATAGATACAGTAAGAATGGCCTGGATCAAAGAGTTGATCTAGGATAATCAGTGGTCTACAGGACAGCCATGCTAGACGCAGCGACCTTACCAAAGTAGCTTAGTAACCCCTTTTAGACTTCTTAGAACCTCTTTACTCTACCTATTAAGAGTAAATTTAATTAACCTAACCACGCATGATCTCTGAATAAATTCCTTACATCACATTAACCCGAAGGATTAAATCCATTCGCTAATATTCGTCAAATCGAAGAAATTTGATCGATGTTCCTGAGAAAAGTGAAACCAAAAAAATCCGTATTCGTTTGTTTTTTCGCCATATTTCATCCGGCCACTTTTATTTTGATGATTACGTTTTAGTTTTGATTGTTCTTGACAACGATCCAGTTTTTGAACGGATTGAATGATTGTTTCATTGAAGTATTCGGACATTCGTTCGAATGTTCGTGAACATTCCCAGAAAGTCATTCCTAAAAGTTAATGTATCGTGATTTAAGTTGTTGTCGTTTGGCAAAACCTCTTGTTCTTTTATGTGTGTCGAGTATTCGAATCTTCGAGTCGTTCAGCAATTTAATTGATCGAATCAATATCTTATCACTATACGTATTTATTATTATAATATTATGTGATTACTATTTTAAGGCCATAGGAGATCAGCTCCAATAGTTCTGGTGTTTTCGGCCATGAAACTGTGAAGTGATGAGCCAAGATTCTTAAAACACTTCATTATTATTTATTTATTTTATTATAATTTATTTATTTATCATCATTTATTATTTTACTTATTACTATCATTTATTCTTTATGCTAAAATTCAAGCAAGGTTAAAATTTTATATATTTTTATTTTATTTTATCATTTATTATCATCCAATATCATTTTTGGTATCATTTTATATTTTAATTTCATATTTTTAGTTTTGTGGTGAATTCAATTGGGATCAAGAGGAGCACACGAAACTCGTCTATGGATTTTCGTTACTTGTCGTTCAATTCGTAATTCCCGCCATTATTATGTCATTTTGTTATTGGAAAATTCTTCAAAAGGTTCGTTTCTTTCTGTCTTTTTATTCTCTTTTTTTTGTGCTCTCTTTTTTCTATTCGTCAAAATCTTCTCAAAAACGATCAGAAATGACCACAACTAAATGCTAAGCTTTTATTCATTCATGCAAGGATGTATGGGTTCACATATATTTTGCGGCAGTCAGCCGCGTGCAAACATCATGTCCGATTAGATCAGGATGAATTTGCTGGGGACACACACACATATACGTGTAGTGCACACGGAATTCATCCTGACATTCATATGAACGTAATCCCGAATCCGGGGGGATCGCATGTTCGGAAACATTAGGGGAGCTTTTACTAAGAAAAAACGAACTTTTTTTCCAAATAATAACTCATTAATGACAAATCCCAAAATCCTTTGTGCTTTTCCCCCCTTTTTTTTTAGGAAACCAGAGTTTTTGATCTTACTGGAAGTGAAATAAGTCAAATTATTAGATTCGGCGTTATTTCAAACTGAAAACAAAATTAAATAAAGCATTTAATTAAAATTTAATTTATCTGACTTTCTGAGTCTTTACTTCGCCAAAGGTTCCCATAATAATGATGAATTGACAATCCCAATAACAACTTTTTTCAAGAAACAAAAAGATTCTGTAACCAATAGAAAATCAATTGCTCGACAACACAATATCATATTTTTCCAGGAAAGATAGCCATCAAGGACTACGTTTTGTTTTCTTTTTGTTTTCGAGAGAAAAAATGCGGTAGTTTATGCTGAGCAGCGTATTTTCTCGGTTAATCGTTGAATACATACTTACACTTACAGGAAAAAATTAGAAAATTCATATTTTTCTGAACTTATATTCTTCTCATTGTTAAGAAATTTCTTTGAAAAATAAATTAGTTTAATTGTATCCTACTGTCTATACGAGCACATATGATACATAGGTTGATTCTGAGGAAGATCTCAGCTTTTTTCCTAATTCGCAAGAAAATTTCACTCAATCGAAGCCGCATTTTTTTCTCCACAATTTTTTATTTCATAAAAGAACGAATCGGTATGTGGTTGGTATATTAATTTTCCAGAAATAGTGCGGGTGCTATATTTATCTCTATACTAAAATTTGCCCATACTTTATCTTCTTCTTTCTTTTCTTCTCTACTTCTTTCCTCTTTTTTTGGGGGGGGGGAGACCAACAAAAACGTGAGAGAATTTACTGAATGCGAAAAATTGATTTTTCTTGTGCCTTTTCCTTTTTTTTGGAAAAGTAGAGTTTTTGAGGTTATTGGGATTGGAATAAGTCAAATTATTAGATTCGGCGTTATTTCAAACTGAAAACAAAAACAAACAAATGCAAAAAACAAACACAACAAACAAACAACAACAACAAAAGTAGAGCATCTAATTAAAATTTAATTTATCTGATTATCTGAATCTGTGCTTTGACGAAATTTCCCATGTCCCTTGATGTTTATTGCATTTTTTCTTTGTGTGAATAATTTCAGAGCATGAGAAAAAAAAACATTGTCTTGAATGACGGCGAAAAATGTTGCACCGTGTGCGACCAGCGTGGACTATGTTTTTTTTTCACTCACTTCCTGTTCTCTTTGTTCGTATGATTGCTGTCATTAAAAGCTTTCCACCCAAAAGTGTCCACAAAAGTTAACGAGCAGGAATCATCGTCTTGCTGAGAACAAAAAAAAATTCTTCTGAAAACGTTGATGCTGGACTCAAAAGCTCGAAATTGCTCACAGTGACTTTGTGAATCGTAAAAAAAAAAGTAAAAAAAAAAACAGAAAGCTATAAATAAATAATGGAGCAATAACGAACAATCTAGTTGGTATATGGCTTATAGTTTATTGGAGACTATTAGGATTTCCTTTTGCCATAATGCGGACCATACACTTTCCAACATTCCCACTGAATTCTCTTTGGGAAAACATGAACAATTTCTGTGGAGGATCTATGGAAAACTCGGGATAGCCCGGCTTGGACCTCTTAGAGGACATTGATATGTCATATGTTCTTTTTTTCTCTTTTTTTTCTTATTCTATGACTCATCGATGATGGAGAGGAGACCGGGTGAATGGATACTGAATGTGCTTTTCAATATAATTCCAGAACATTATGTGGGATGTCCTCTTCATCGTGAATGATGTAATCATGGCAGAGAATAAAAACAAAAGAGAAAAAAGAACACATAAAATGGAAAGTCCCCGATAGATTTGTAGGAGGATTTCCCGAGTTTTCTGTGGATCCTCTTCAGAAATTTTTTATAGTTTTGGAAATAGGAGGAAAAGGTTAACGCTTCATATTTCCAGATTTCCACAGAACTTTTGAAGAATTGAATCCTTCAGTAACTTTAATTTATTAGAAATAATATTACTAACTACAAATATTCCTAATTTAATTAGTTTAATTTTAGTATAGAAATCTCTTTAATATCTGTAAGGAAGAGATGAATATTCCAGAAGTCTAAACATTAAGACCTAATTATTGCATTTATTGTAAATTTCTTTCTCCTGTACGGTATGTAAACTGCTTCAGTGAACACAAACGAACAATAAATATACACATAATAAATATACATAAACAATATATTGTACGTTGTACATATGTATTTCTTACCATTTGAAAATTACCTTTTTCCAGTTTGTGCGTGTGTTAATTTTGAGCAAAATTTTCTCACTTAAGACGTAACGTTTGGTTTTTTTCTTGGAATTGTATTTTTTCATTTTTATTTGGCTTCTTTTTTCCAGAAAAAAAGGACTTTCGTCAAATGCCTTTTTCTTTTGCGATGATTATGATCTTTCCATCCTTTTCGTCGATAACCTCCTTAACAGCAACAAATAACAACACATTCTCAAGACCGATCAATAATGCTAGTAATTCACCGAACCCTCCTCCTTTCTTCATGTAATTTGAAAGTAATCATCAAACTCACTACGAGCATTTGCACTAGCGGAAATGAACACGATCGGGTTGGGATGGCTCGCCTTATTTCAGGCGATTTAGCAATCCGTTGAGGACCACCGATAACATCCTGAAATGATACTACAAATGTACTTTATTCCCGATGCACTTAAAAGTACATAAATACATCCAGAAAAAATTTTCGTTACATGGTTCGATAAGAGTCTGGACAGATGTGAGCCATGATAATAGAACGTGGCAGACATATAGTACTTTTTATAACCGTTCCCAATAAGTATCAACCAAAATTCATTCCACTACCGGATTTCCGGATGATTTTACCGGATTTACTCAAAATATGAACAGCTTATTATGTTCGATCACCATCTATAAATATGAAGCCAAATCTCGTTCATTTTAACCTTTTTTCAATCTTTTTTCTCTCGTTTTTATCTTGAGGACAAATACTTGCTTTTTTTATTACAAGATGAAATAGGCAAGGAAGAGGGAGTCAGATATGTTATGTGTATACAAGCCGTAGTGTCCTTATAAAATAAGTTTAAAACGGGAACTTCCAGAACATCTCAAAAAATCTGCGCTAGTGCGGCATTTTCGGCAGATACTTTCCGAACACCCTAATAAAATAACTTTAGAGGGAAAACCTTACACGTGGCGCGAGTTATGAGGTGTTCTTTTTGAAATTATCTTCAAAAAAGAGTTTTACACTCCCCTTTGTTCGTTATTAGTCAGGTGAAGTGAAAAAACAAAGAGATCATAGAGATCCAACAGTGATCGTCGAGAAATCCGTGGTGGTCTTCAGAACTGGGATGCGAAAAAGGAAAATAAAGCGATAGTTCGTGAAAACTGAAAACGATAGTTCGTGAAAACTCAAAGAAATTGCAAACAACTATTGCTATTTCATTACTTTTTTCAAAAACCTCTCAGAAACTGTAATTTCGACGGAACTATGAGGAATATTGTGTATTTTCCGTTTTATGCTTGGATATTAGACAAAACTCACTGTTCTTCCAGCTCTCGCTACGATTTATTTTTTCCACTTTTTTCTCTAATATCTTAGTTTGAGACAGCTTCATTTATATCATAAATATTTGTCTCAGAATAAGTACTGCGGTTCTACCGAATGCCTTCATCTAAGAAAAATTACAGCACTTACTAGATATTTTTTTCAACCTAATTTTATTTGAAGTTTGAAAATCTGTTTACGATTATTGTCACAGCGCGCCAAACTGAATACTTTTCGAAAATGTGCGACACAGTTGGAGCTTTGGAAATTTTATGTCTATTGGATACTAGTGGAAGTTTTCAAATGTGCGCCTATTTGTTTGTTTACCACCCTCAATGATAAACAACTGGCTATTAAAATTGTGAGTGAGCTTAATCGAAATCGTGGGTGAATTTATTTGAGTATTTGGAAACAACGAAAAACATAGATCTCTAGTGGAAAACAATTCTAGAATCTTGTTTACTGTTTGTTTGTTTTTTCTCTAATCTTTATTAACCACCTCAAAAAATAAATTAGTTCTATTTTGGAGGGAAATAACAGAAGATAAATAACTAAAGTGAATCAATGCTTTAAAGATTTGGACATATATTTTTCAGTTAAAAGTTAAGTTAAGGTTATTTACAGTATTTTGGAAAATATGTAACAATAAGGTAAACCATGTTGTGAAAAACTTTTACCTGTAGGTTAATAGCAGTATTCTGGACATTTTTCTGCTCATTTTTTTATTCTTTTCGTGATTTCTTGCAGGAAATCTATGAAAAAGGCAAATGAGCGCAAAAATGTTTTAATGTGTTAGCAGAAAAAAAACAAAAAAAAACTGGAACATTTTTTCAGCAATTTGTTGGCTTTATTTGAATATGGTATCGTTGTGCATAAGTATTATAATGTGAAATTTTCAAATTTAAAAAAAAAATTAATTGAGAAATAAAATAAATAAGAATTATTTAGGTTCGAGCTGATTGGATCGTCGAAGAGGGCTCAATGTTAACAGCAGCTCAACAAGCTCAGGTATCAACTTGTCGATATTTTTTGTTCAGTAATGAATTCTACAGTATTTTATTTTGCTTTATTTTTTATTTATTTATTTATTTTTAGACTGCTGTTCGAAAGAAGCGTGTAATGTACGTGCTAATACTGATGGTTGTAGTGTTTATGACCAGTTGGTTACCACTTTCTGCCGTTAATCTGATTAAGGATCTAGAAATCCCTTTGGTAGGTTTTGTCATAGCTTACAAAAAAGGTTTGCTACGGAATAAAAATTCCGAAAAAAAAATAAAATTCTAAATATGTTGAAAATTTTGAAAGATTTAGAAAAGAAAATAAAAGGGAAAATAGTACACGGAATTAATAGCGTTTATATTTCCCTCTTTCTGGAGCGGTGTCAATTTCAGAAGTCTTTACACTATTTTATTTTATTTTATTCATTTCTTCAGTCATGTGCTGAGACACACTGTAGAAGGTAGAATACTACTGCGAGAACAAAAAAAAAAAATTCAAAAATTACTTATCGCCTTGTAGGATCGCTAAGTTCCACATCTGTTAATAAAAATCCATAATAAATATCCACAATATCCGGAATAATTCCATTCTTTTTCTTTTCTTTATTAATTTATTTGAAAATCCCCACAGATACGTTCCATGCAGAGTTAAAAGAGATAAACTACAATTTCTCCCAAATTATATAGGAGCGATAGCGGTTTCTTTCTGCACATTTGTTTATTTGTTTATTTCAATACACCAACAACTGTACCGATGCTGTACATAAACAATTACAAGATTGGACAGCCTACAAGCTAGAATTTTGCTTAAACACTATAGAACAGCGTTGAGCTTTTTTGTACATTCGTATGACTGGTTAACTGGCCATTCTCCTGTTACAGTAGCTAAGAAATTTCCATGCGAATTTTTTTTTCACCCAGGTTCAGAAAGGAGAACAACGCTTTTCTTGGTTTGGGTGACCAACGTAACCAAAGCAGCGTATCACGAAGTAGACGTAGTATGGAAACCCCAGGGAAACGTAGATTTCGGATTGTAGATTACGGAAATGAGCGTGGTCCGCTCAATACCCCCTTGTCGCCCTAAAAAAAGATATGGGAACCGGTTTAGTCTCTACGAAGTATGTTAGAATAGGCACCCTTGTACAGGCCCTCTTAGCAGTCAATTCATTGGTGTCACACTTGAATAGGCTGCTGAGGAGACCTCATTGATCTTCGACCGCTCGCATGTGGATGCGGCGCGTGCGCAAAAGTGGTTCCATGCCTTTTTTCTTAACGATGATCAGAAGAAGATGGGCGGAGCAGCAGCGCTCGTTTCCGTAATCCATAACCTAAACGTTACGTTTTCTCCGAACTTTCCTGTACCATGTCAACTTCGTACTACGCTTCCTTTAATCTAGAGCAAACGAGTCCGTCAGCGCTCCAAGCCGAACGGGTAGAGTGAAACCACAAGTGAGAGGGTTCACCAATTTTTACCAAATATTGTACTTAAAGGCATCATCTTACGAATCTGGCATGGTATGGATTTTCCCTGGAGTATATATCCCTATATCGGGGCGTGGATTATGAATGCAGGGGTGGTTCTGCTCATCTCTCCCTGCATCACTGCAAACAGACGGCTCAGCAACGCTGTTTCTTACGACGTCCTCCATTGCAAGGCGCCACCCTAGCGCCCCGCCCCCGCCTGCGACTTGTCAAATGAAACGAGTTGCTCATGGACGTCCGAATGGAACGAATCGCAGGCGGGGGCGGGGCACAAGTGTGGCAAGTTTCAATAGAGTTTCAATTTAGTGACTCGTAAACTATATCCTTATATCCGGTGATGCAGCATACGATTAGCGATAGGTAAGCATAATCAGCTATTTAGGTAGCAACAAAGGTGAGTTTCTTTAGGATACGCACCATCGCTAACTGCTCTGCCGTGGTATGATCGGGATCGGGCTCGAAAATCCGCCGGGACCCTCCCTACACGAGCCCCGACTCGTCGGTATCACTTTATGTGGTTTTTTTGTCGTGGGGAGAGAGGACGTCGTGAGGAACCGCATTCCTAAGCCGTCTGTTTACAGTGACGCAGGGAGAGATGAGCGGAACCACCTCTGTATTCATAATCCATGACCCGATATAGGTATATTGTAACGAAAATCCATACCACACCAGATTCGTGGGGTGATGCCTTTTAAGGTGTTCGTTGTAACTGAAGTATTTTGCTTGTGGTCTCCGAAACAGTAATACTTTAGGCATCCATCGTACCAGAAAAAGTAAAAACTGTATTTTGATAGCTTACTTTTGAAATCATGTCCCGGTGCATCCTCAAATACTCTAAATACTAATAAAAATTTTATTTTCTATGGAGAAAATTGTTTAAGAGCTGTAGAATAGAGTTAGACATAATTAGAATTTTCAGATACTGGAACAGATGTACTTCAAATTGTTGAATGTGCACGCTATAGCGATGACATCAGTTGTATGGAATCCTTTGCTGTATTTCTGGATGAGTAAGGTACGTGCGTGATTATGAATCAACACAAAAAAGTGCCGTAACTGGTACGTGACGGGTTATCCGGGTCTTTCATGCTGTAATTATAGCTCCCTGTAATTATTATGTATTTCGGTAATAGCCGTGCTAACACATGAATTATGATTTTAAAAAAAACGATAAAATCGCATGATAAGATCAAATCATGCAAAGGAAAAAAATTTAAATCTAAAGTCTAAAAACCGAAGTATTCTGTTTTGTCCTTACTTCTACCATTTTTCCACCGTTTTTGTTCGTTTTCTTTTTAAATTTTATAGCGATATGTCTCGGTTTGAGTCACTTAGAATCTCTTTTATAAACAAATTAATCTACTGGGTTTATTTTAATAGAAATTGTAAAAATTAAATAAATAAATCATTGTATAAATTTCAAATTATCAATTACTTAAACTAAAACTTTATGATATATAAAATAAATTATTTTATAAATTTACTTGAATAAAGACAATTTTTATTTGAAGCTCATAAGAAAATCCATGAATTTGTTGTAGAAGTTCTCGTTCCAAAGCAAAATCCGAATAAACAACAAACAAACGAGAAAAATAAGGGAGTTTCAGGCGCAGTAAGGTTTCTAAGATCATCTCACTCAACTTTATGTTGATTTGCTTTGAATTCATCAACATCTCAGCCTCTCAAACAAGCCGTGAACGCTTTCAGCGACATCGTCGAGCTCTCAAAGATGATATGACATGGTTGACAAACGTACGTCGACATACGAATGTTGGTGTTCTATCCAGATTTGCACCATCACCATCCGTATCGTTGGTGTATCGACGAACACTTGAACGACATCTTGGTGTCACAAATTTTAGGTACGAACTCATTTCGGATAGAATTAAACAGCAATTAAATAAAAATTGAAAAATAGACGACAAAACATTTTAAAGCATATGTGAACTTCTACTGATTCAGCGGCAATCTTCTACCTTTAGAAATTACTGAGAATTCCTGGAAGGGAAGGCAGTTCCTCCATGCATGGGAAATGCGTAAAGTACGACCGTATCCTTCTAATTTTTTTCAAATAATAAATAAATAAACAAATTTATGGTGATGAGCGTCTGAGCATCAACGTCTACTGTGAAGACTTCCTCTTTTGCGATTCTCTCCTGTCGCATTAATCACTGACGGCAAAACAACTCAAGCGCGCGCAATCAAATTTCGACCAACACGCACACGCACACACACAGGCCAAAAATGCGCTATCTATTGGAGGGCCCTGTTCCATTACGAGGGTGTGGATGTGCTCAGAGATATTTTTCCCAGAAAAATTCCCTGATTTTCGCGAATTTTTGGATGGATTACACGGAATCGCAAACTCGAATCGAAATTTTTGGGAAAGGGGCGGAATTAAATTCTTATTTCTTATTCTTCTTATTTTATTCTTCTACTTGTTTTTTTTTGAAGATATGAGGCTAGAAAAAAATACAGTCAAAATAAAATAGAATAAAATAAAATAAAATAAAATAGAATAAAAATAAAATAAAATAGAATAAGTTAAAAATAATGGCTGCTCCGAGGTGGACAACGACCAATTGAGGCCTTCAACAGCTTCTCTTATGGTTTTACTCGTGTCTGCTTCAATTATTGTCCTCATATGATCCTCATATATTACTAGTTTAGGGTCAACCACGACCTCTCTTCGATCTTCGAGACCGAAGGTGCCGTTACGTACGAAAATTTTCCAAGCAATCCATTTGTAGTAGTCTCAAGAGCTGTGCCTCATCACCTAAGGTCCTGGTGACATTTTGCGCTGATTCTGCCCGCATTATGCCCAATTTTGACCCTATAAATGTCTTTAAACTTGCCTTAAGGCTTAACTTAACGCCTTAACTTTGCCCTTGAAATAATAATAATAATAATAATAATAATAATAATAATAAATAAATAAATAAATAAATAAATAAATGCGAGTTGCTCGGTTCGACAATATCTACAAATATGATGTTATTTTAGGTGAAAAAGCAAAACTTAAAGGATGCTACAACATCTGTCGATTGAGGAAAAAAAAGTATTTCAAGTGATATATTTCATGAGCATTTTAAATTTTATTTTAATAAATTAACTTAATTTTAAACTCGTAAGAGATTTTATTTAAATAACACTTCACAAACATACTGATAGAAGGAAACAGCCATTATTTTTGCATCAGTCTAATACTATTCAATAAGAAATTTGCCGCTGGTTTCAAATATGCTTCCAGAATTCAGTTTTGACAAATGTATGGAAACGATCCCTCTGTGATGCCGTAAATTACTCCACAAGGTTGGGGAAAATTTCTCCGAAACAGGCAAAGTTTTTCCAAGCTTCTAAAGTTGTTTACGGCGTTGTAGAGGGACTTTTTTTTAATTCTCAAAATCAATACACGACCATAGAAATGGCCGGGTGAGAACTACTTGTACAGTAATATTTTCAGGCGTGGAACGTTGGCCGATCCCACGTGTATGTCACGTGAACGAGCGCATGCCGATTTACAATCGAATTGTTTCCTTCTCGTACCGCTTATGCCACTTTGTCAATCCGTTTCAAGAAGAAATAGTCATCTAACAATCGATGATCATAGGTGATTGATCATATGTTCTACCGATTATGACTGATCAACAATTTTTCGTAATATCCTCGATCCTATTTGTTGTAATTTTCATTTTCAATTTTCTATTTTTCATTTTATCTCTCTAATTTTAATCCTGCTTCTAATTTCTAGGATACCGCTCTCGAAACAGTCAAGCCGTAAAACGAGTACTGGATCGACCACATTGACAAAAGATCGGTGATTCCGGAAGCAAGCGGCCAGCAATGGAGCTCTAACTGAGGCGGTGTACCCTTCAAAAATAAAAATATCCATTGATCTCAATGGCAGATGATAAATCCTAGGTTGATCGATAATCGATGCTCACATTTTCGTCTCGTCACACATATCGTCTCGTATAATGTTTCGTTTCTTATTATTAAAGCGACGAACAGAAAAAAAAACCAGTACAGTAAGACTTGTAATGATGTTCGTGACAGTCTTGCATAAATTTATACTGAAATTATTGTTGTTCTCCTCAAATTATGCCTCAATTTGTTGTGTGAGAATCACGATAAACTCACAAGAATAACGTCAACAATCGCCACAAAACAAATGCTCAGAAATAAGGGACATTAGGATTTTGTGGATTCGACAATGGAAAAAAAAACTCGCACTAAACCATACGACAATAAATCATGGAATTCAATTTAACACCAAATATTTACTTATTTATTTGTTTATTTATTTATTCACATACACCAATGGTGCACCAGAAGAAAAAGAAAAGGAAGAATTACACTTTGTCTGAGTCAGAACACTGGAAAAAGTTGGGACACAATTTATTGTCGGTGGGACCCGTCGCGCTCCTTTTCCTGGCAGATACCGTGTCGAACATGCTGCTCTCCTAATACAGATTGTGAATAATCCTCTTATGACGCCTGTTTTTCCAACCCAGAACTCTTAACATCGTTCAATTTATCCATATGTCAGGGTACAAACAACCAACACAGCCTAAGACCGAAGGAACACCTTGGGATCCGGGGTGATGTAACGGGAGACCTGAATGGAATGCAGCATACCACAAATCTGACGTGGGAAGGGAATCCGCGGGAAAGGATAGAGAAGGGGTTGTAGATTACAGGGGTGGTTTCGCTCATCTCTCCCTAATTGTCTTCAACGCTGTTTTTTCACGACGATTTCAGATGTCACGCGCCACCCTTATGCACGCGCCGCATCCACATGCGAGCGGTCGAAGATCAATGAGGTCTCCTCACCAGCCTATTCAAGGGAAACCAATCAATAGGGCACTGAGAGGCCGGAACTTGTACATAGAGGGTCGTTCTAACGAATCTCGTAGGAACAAAAGCGATTCCCACGCCGTTTTTTTTTCTACGACGATTAAAGAAGTGTAAGCAGAAGCACTCTGGATCCCAAAATCCATCCTAAGCTTTTTCCGCGGATTCCCTTACCTAGTCAGATCCGCCGCATGCTGCCTTTAAGCGCTTTATCAACTTTTGAAACTTTAAAAACTTTAAAAATTTTGAAAAACTTAAAAAAAACTTTCAAAACTTTTAAAATATTGAGATGTGTGTTCTAAGTTCTGGACAGCTCCTGGCTCTTTGGTGTACAGTCAAGTAATTGCAAAAAGTAAACGTAGTTTATTCCATTCGTTCCATCATTATGTCCTCTTATATACGTTTGAGCATGTTTCCAAGAGTTTTAACATAGTTCTTCATCACTTAACCAACTATCCATTCCAGTTTTTATTAGGAAGCTTTCACGTTTGGTGTTCCGCTAACTTTATAGTGTCTTTTAGTGTTCAAGTGCTAAAAGACTATAAATACAGTTCCCAGAAAGACATTGATCATTATCGATCCGCATGAATTCCATCGTCTATCTCCTCACAATTCTCTTCCTTATCATGCCGAGGTAATTGTAGTGAAATCGTACATATTTTTAGCTTCAAAGAGGTCTGACAATTTTCCTTCCTCTCATAGATCTCCGCAACGGTAGGTTAGAGAAGGCCTGGAAATCTGTAATCCTGACCGTTACCGTACCAACCTTTCATTCAAAGTCAAGAATTCTTTATTATTACTGTGTCAGTCGTATCATTTCAAGGTGTCAAGGTGAAAGGTTTGGGAAATTTGCCAAAAAAAACTCAGCACACTTGTGGCTATGAACCACACCTGGATACAGCTGCTACATACTGCGTTTATACTTCCAAAAAATGTTTAATATATGGGTGCAAGCGACAGAAGAAAACTTTGCACTTTTCACTCATTCCTTTCCGTGTAGTTGCTATGGCACATTTATCTCTCCAAAATAAACCTAATTTCTGATTTTCCTAATTTTTTTTTGCCTAATTTTTTCCAAATATCCTTACTGAAACAAGGCTAAGATGAAATAAACAATAATAGCGCGCTCCAATGCCAGAACCTGTGGAACAGAAAAGTTCGAAGAAGTTCTGTAAAGTGTAAAAAAAATTAGGAAATGTGTACAGTAAGGAGATGCGAGTGAAGAAATTCTTCCTCAACTTTCCACTTCTTCTTCAGTCACCAGAAAGAAAGTTTCTTTTTTCAGGTCTTACGCCAAAGATCCGTCAGCGTTCTTCAACGGTTTGTACATTATTTTTTCTTGGAAAAATATAAAATGTATCCTTTCGTATTAGATCTTTTTACTGATAGTTCTCTTTATTAAAAAAAAACATCAGCACGACTTTGTACGAAAGTAAAACCTTCGGTGTGGTGTCGGAATGAAATTTTTCTTCCAGAAAGAACTACTAATAATAAATCAGTTTTCCTTGG
Organism: Necator americanus; assembly: GCF_031761385.1. NCBI lineage: Eukaryota > Metazoa > Nematoda > Chromadorea > Rhabditida > Ancylostomatidae > Necator > Necator americanus. Next base: position 5,729,395 of record NC_087375.1, on the reverse strand, counting down.
ATTTAATAATATCAACTAAAATTTATTAAACTTAGAGCCTAAAGCCTGTGATTAGTTCCGCATGTGAATTATTTTCTCATATCGCTTATTTGCTTACTGCAAATCCATAAATAAACCGTAAACAACAAAAAAATGACACAGAATCGCTGCTTGCTAAAAAATAACTTCAAAGAAATACAATCAGTCTTCTTTTCTTATTATGATGACCTACACTATTGATTTTCTAGTTAAGAAGGTGTTATTACATGCAGAGCATAATATTCTCTTTTGCCTTACACTATGAAAATTGATTTTATGGCGACAGCTGAAAAAAATCAATAGCTGATAGAATAAATAGTGTTTGTATAGTGGTTCGTTATTGTTTAGGCTATCCACGGCATCCGGAATTCCACCGGAGCGATTATTTCCCTTCGTCTAGTCGTTTAGCTGTTCCAGCTTCTCTTCTACAGGGTTCGCTGCCTCCCAACCTTCCTCCATTTCCTTTTTCTATGGTGAGTTTTTTTTTTCGTGTCACATCACCTACGAAGGACAATAAATAAGGAACTGAAAACTAGGCTTTTTTATAATTATTTAAATTATTCCACTATTTTTTCGTTTTCAGCCCTTCTTTTATGACTCGGAGAAAGAATTTCGCAATATTGCTGGCGCTTTTCAACGTGGTAATGATTATGAAAATTCAGAAGCCGGAAAAAAAAACAACTGATTTATCGTTTTCCAGAAAATGACCTTCTGACCGATGTCACGATTCGCTTCCCATTGAAGGCTTGAAATTTCGCTAAAACTGCACTTAAAAAGAAATACGCAAAGAGCTAATCCTAGGAAATCATCAATTTTCCATTGAATTTTCGAATAATCCCTGACAAACAAATTGTTGCTCAGTAAGGATCTGCTTATTTTTTTTTCTTGCAGTGAGAAGGAGAATAAGTAGATCACGCTGTAAATTATATTGTGATGATGTACGTTTGTAAATGATGCTTGTAAACTTAAATAAAGATGATTGAGATGATTGAAGAATCAGGAGATGCAAAGAACTTCTCAGGTCATTCAGTCTCACGTGTCTAGTCTCGCTCACCTTCCTTTTCATAGATAAAAGTACATTAAAAAAAACTGTAAAGAATAAAAGCACTCTAATAAATTTAAATAAGGTAGATAAAAATGAAAACAAATAAAGATAAATAAATGAAGATTTTAAAAAAACAGATAAAAATAACCCTGAGGAATTCCACCTAAGTCTCGGAAAATCAGTGTGCACGAATCTTAAGGAAACACACAATTTCCAGAAGAGAAAACCTCACGAAAAGGTGCACACAAAACTCTGAGTATCCTCATTGAAAGACTATTTCGATTATTTCACATATGGAAAATTAGCTCCAGGAAAACAAAGGAAATTAAAACGATAAGGAGGTTTTCATAAAATATATTCTTCAGGAAAAGTACGGTGGAAGTACTATTAGCATAGAGTAATAGTGTACTCCAATGAGAAGGGGAGTTACAGCTCCGTCAGGGGCTTCAGAAAATCCAGTTTTTAGCCCTTCTAAACCCGGTTCGGCATTGAAATTATTAATAATTTTTTCTCTATCCACCTTCTTCGATACTTTCGCCCCTCGAATAAAAAATATCTTAAAAGGCACACAGATAAAAAAAGATTTTTTTTTATTTTATGGCACATCTGCAGGTGTTTTCAATAAATAGATAATTAAATAAAGAGCGAACTGTGTTTTTTTTTCCACTTAGATTTGTGGACTTTAGTCTAGTTGAGATGCGTGATCACTGCTTTTATTGATTGGCTTCGGAAAATCAAGTAGGATTATGGATATATCTGGGCTCGTCCACGAGCAAATTGCAATTAGTGAGTTATTTACTTACCTCCTTTACTTTTTCATTATTTTATTTATTTTACTTGTTTAGTTTTACTTTACGTTTCACTAAGCGCTTTTTGTCCAGCAATCAGGTAGAAGATCGCCGGTAAAGGTGAAAGGCTCCTAACAAATTAGAAAACTATCCGTTAGCGCGCAGCACCAAAACATCCGTTGAGCTTTTCTTCATCAAAATATGTAGAATTACCACTAACTGAATTCAGCAGAAAAACCTCATTAGAGATTCTTCAAAAGCACCAACAAAACCAATGGAATTTAGCCTTTTCAACATTCAAAAAAAAAGCCTGAAATTTTTTTTCCTCGAAATCGTATCCCTAATTCTATGGGGGCAAAAATTTGTCCATATTTATGAAGCACAATTTCCAGAAATGATCCGCATGTATTTTTCCTATCGTTGCCGAAGCAGGAATACTGATTAGGAATGATTGGGAATATTTTTCTTGATTAATCAACGACTGATCATAGACAATTTCGTCATCGTGTGGTGATCAGCTTCATGTCAGTCTCGAAGTTTATAGGAATCGTGGATGAGGTCTTCTGCTTCATCGAGGTAACCCGATCTCACAATTTTTTCACCCTTTTTACTCCATTGAAAACTTGAAACTCCACTTATTATCAAAAAAAAAGTGAGTAATAATTTTTAGTGTTGCCTCAGTCGAATAATCAAAAATTCTTAGAAAAAGAGGAGCTGATCTCACAATTTTCACCATTTTTTACTCCATAAAAAACCTAAAACTCCACTTATTATCATCCAAAAAAGGTCTATTATATTTTTGATAGAGTGGATAACAATTTTTAGTGTTGCCTCAGTGGAATAGTCAAAAATTCTTTGAAAAGGAGGAAGAATGATGCGAAAGGAAGTTTGGAACGAGAGAAAAAAACTACAAAGTAATAATCTGATGAAATCAGTGCTGGATCCTAGAAGAACTCTCAAAAGATAAAACACTGACAAACTTTTGAAATCATTTCGAACCCCTCCAATTTCTTTTTTCTCTGATATTTTTGAGGCAGATATAAAGTTTATAAAGGATAAAGTGTCTGGCGTTAATCAATCCACTTGGGATCGGCGCCAAGACGTTCACTTCAATTCAGAATCGTGTGAGGTTTACGAGGGTCTCCTACACAATGAAGGGGCTAGCCGATGCATCAGGTCCCAGTGTTCTTATCCTCCCTGACAAGTCTGGTACCATTTTATCGACCCCGGATGGAGAAAAGGCTTGCTTAGTACTGGGGCGGATTCGAACCTCCGATCGATCGTGCAGGAAGCGGAACCTCTTACCGTCTGCGCTATAATCGCCCCCTAAAGCAGATATTTACCATAATATACCAAGAAAAATTCCCATATTGAAAACTGTCCATAGTTTTTCAATTATTTATTCAATTCATTATTTTTTCATGAACAAACTCCTCAAAGATTTACCTATAGCCGGTTTTTATTCTTTTTATACAAAATTCCTCAGGATATTTCTAGATATGTCCACAACATTTGTTTAAGAAATGACTCCATTGGGGTAGCTCTCTTTTCTCGGTTCGGCTACTTTCCCATATCTTTTTTTCTCTTTTTATTCTCTTTAAAATCAACATTGTGCTGAGTTTACGTCGTTCCTCATCCGCACGTTTACGGAATAAATCATTATCCAGAAATGTTCTCACCTCCTTCACATATCCTTCTCCTCTTAATCGGTGAATTTTCAGGGAGTGATCTCCAGTAAGGGACATTTGAATGGGACACTTCATTCATGCGAACCAGCTTTGAATTGTACTGTGCTCAATGAAAATGGACCACATTTGGACTCAACTCAGGAAACCATCAAATGTATGGATAGAGGATTTTTCTGGGAAGTAGAGGTAGGTGAATCTACCTATTTCTGCTTATTCCATTGGTGAAACATGTAACTCTCTAAATTCCTTTTTTTTCGTAGAATCAGTGCTCATTTACGGAACTGATACGGAAATCGTATTGTTACACGAAGCGACAGTGCTATGGTCTTAAGGTGCGATGCCCTAATCGTTACATCATTCTCACTTCATTCACGGAAACAGGTAAGTTCTTTTTTTCAAAGTTTCAAGGTCCCATGAGTAGGCGAACTGTTAGGATTGAGTTCAACTTCACTCGAGATTGTTACGATTTCCATTTCGCCAAGAGAGTCGTCCTTAAATTATGCAGGACCTCTCCACTTATTTAAAGCTGATTTAATATACATATTTTAATGTATTACATATTATATATATGAATTAATATATTTTTATATTATTTAACTACGCTTATTATTCTTATATTATTTAACTAATCAACTATATTATTTAATTAATCACCCACAGTTATGTAGCAGCGGCGGAAAAATCCTCGATGGTTCTAAGTACAGTAAAATCACTAATTATTCGACAAAAGACGAAAAAGACGGGATTACGCATCTTTTTCATCTTTTTTTTATAACTCGCCTCAATTGAATCCCTTTTATAAAATCTAAGAGCCAAAATATTCGTGTGCTCGAGCTCTATCGATTGGTGTAATTAGAGCTCTTAAATTCTTCCATCAAAGGCATCACCCCACGAATCTGAGGTGGTACGGAGTTCCAAGTGGAGTATTCTTAGTTAAGATAGTAGATTATGGAAAGGGGGTGATTCCGTCCATTTTATCCTAATTGCCGTAAAAACCCGGGTAGGAAGATGCGGCGCGTGCACAGGGCTGGCGCGCTCCAATCGAACTCGTTGTAGAAAATAGCGCGCCGGATCGCTCAAAGCCGTATCGTCCGGGCCGTTTTTTACGGCAATTAGGAGGAAATAGACGGAATCTCCCTTATCCCCATAATCCACTATCCCGTATACGAATACTCCACCTGAAATCCGTACCATCTGAGATTCGTGGGATGACGCCTTTAAAATACTATTCAGAAAAATTACCTCTGGCTACATATTAGCAAGGCTGACCGGATACTTATTTATCTTTTTTGACACCCCCACTTCTAACTGAGATAAGTTTGCAGGATATTTCTGGATGGTCAAATAAGATGTTTCATTTAATAAATCACCATCGATTCCACCCTCTCGATCCTTAAAGAGAGTGAATTCGACAAAACCTAAGCCAAAATATAAAGATCATGGCAACATCGGGTGTGGTTCATTTTAAAACGACAGATACTGGATCATCAGGATGCTCAGGCTTAGTCATTGTCGAACATGGGTTTCTTCCGGATCCTTATTCTTAGCCTCAGAGCTCCTTTGTGCAATGTTGATCAAAGAAAGAATGATTCTGAATGTTTTATTGGTAACTCTGATGCATTATTTCAAAAGTAAGAGGAATTTCCACACTCTCCTGGATTTCCATTACGTACGTATGCGTCCAAGTATTATTATGTCCAAAAAGAAAAATTTTCGTTCGTTTCGATTTAATGCGTAAAGATTGAGGTCCGGATCATGTTCACATTCAATTAATAATATTTTATAATTGTCATTTTATTAGTGACTAAAAACCATCTCTTTAGAAAGATGGGGTTTTAAATTCCACGGTTCATTCAATTTGCAACATTTTTTGGATTTTATTGCCTAGGACAATTCCTCTGTTGTTCGCAAATGTGAATCCATGCTTAGCATGGAAAGGGCATTGTATCAATAATTTCTTGCATTTAATGAATGTGAAAAATTAAATGGTACTAAAATGACCCAAAAATTCCGAGAATGGGAGATCCTTAGATGCAATCTGTTCCCAAGCGATTCCTGTCCGTCGGGCTCACATTATAGCTATTTTACATCATATACCTTCTTCTTTTTGTTTAATTTTAAAATTTTCACTTTTGAATCTTTTTTAACTATATTTACATTATATTTAGTTGTTATTTTCTTTATTTTTATTCACCCCTTTATTTTTGCTACGAATGTGAATATTTCCAGCACTAATAATCGTCGGTTTGGTTCTGCTATCCGCTGCGACGATAATTATTATCAAATATGCATGTCGATCCCGAAGAATCAATGTCGCTGCTTTCCCAAGCGACCTTTCCGAAACCAGCACCGTCACAAAATCGGACAAAGTGATGCCGTAGGCGATGAAACACGAACTCACCACAAAAATTGTTTCCTTGAAGTAAAATAAACTTAGAAGTATCAATTTATTATATTTGAACTCTTTGGTTTAATAATTGGTGGATTCATTGGTTGAATAATAGCATTATTAGCATCTGGAATTTGTTCACAATAAATCTCTACGAGGGGATTTGAGGGGAAATTTGCACCCATTGCGTTGAGAATCTCTAAGATTCTCGAACTGCCTCGTGTTCTTTGCAGGACCAGATGATTCTCGCATTTCGGGAAGAAATCTATTTGACTGATGACTAGTACGTCGAATGGGCTCGGCGATGGATGATCCGTGGAGTAGGCGACTATCACTAAAACACGATTTTTTATGTCGGGTCTATTTGACTAGATAGATAGTGTGGAAAACAGAGAGAAACTGAGACGCAAATAGATCATACTTACTTTTTGTATTCAACGATGGCCCAAATGAAAATTGCAAGGATTTATCGACGTCTCTCAGAACATCACCGATCAACGACATTCTCCTACCATTTTTCAGGTAAGAGATCTCAAAACGTGACGCTGCATTGTCGTTCAGGACTGGAATGAAGGAATTTCTAGTAGGTTTTCTGGAAGAATCACCTTAGTACAGAACTTCACGAGGTTGGAAGGATTAAACAAAACATGGCGAAAAGGAAACAATGGTGAAAACCCTTTAATTAGGTTTTTGTAATTTGCGAGACCATCCATATGTCCGCTAACGAAGAATCTCCTAGAAACTCAGGAAGGAAAATTTTGAAGCATAACCTCATATTTTTCAATCTTAGTCGGATACAGTACACAACAAGACAAAAATTGCGTTGCGATCAGATAATCAGCGAATTAATAGCCGCCACGTATGTTTGTCAAGGTGACCGCGACGCATGCGCTGGAATTCACACTCCCTCCCCCGCTGGCACGGTCCATTGGTCTTCGACATGCTTAAATCGGACGCACCGCGACGAAAAAATAAGTACCGTCACGTCGATGTTGGTGTTGGACCCGGGAATGAAGCCTTCATGAAGATCCCGGAAGCGAAGCAATAGTGCGTCATCCAGAGATCAAGAGAGCGAATTCTAGCGTAAGCATCGCGGTCGCCTCGGCAAATATAAGTATAAGTAAGAAAAGTATAAGTAGAAGTATAAATATAAGTACAAGCTTAACATAAGTGTGTTTTGCTTATTGATTAATTGCTTGATCACATCACGATTTCAAGCCAATCGATAGCCATATGTCGAATCCGAGTAGGATCGGAACATCATGAGGTCCCATCAACTTTTCTTCATTCTAACGGCGGCTGTGTCCAACCTGGGGGCATCACGAATCTTCGATTCGAATGGAAAGATTTAAAATTTTTGTCAGCAGATGAAACCCTTATAGATCCTAGAGACGAAAATTTTTAGACTCAAATAAACAACCAACATTCCATCTTTAGACACGATATCTGCAGATCACGGCTGAAAATCGATCCCAGAGATTTACGAACGGGTAATCGTTGTCCACTCGCTAGAAGATCGATGACCTTAAAAGAAACAACCACAATTTCTGGAAAAAAAATACAGTCTGCTATCCAAAGAGTCAATTCTTCATAGCGATTGATTGAAGAAACTAAAAGAATCGAAAGAAAGTAAAACCACTAGACACTAGGGTCACTCTCTTGGCCACTTCCAAGTCCAGAAGCTCACTGGTCCTCCGGAGTGCTAGGGACTCCACAAAACTCTTTTTTTGTGGACCACACAGACCCAATAACAACATCAAATTTTTAAATACGCAATAGGTTTTTTTGCTCAAAATTAATATGAGTTACTTGTACCGCTACAAGGTGATTAGGAGAAAAAAAAACTAATAAAAAAAGCTTAGGGAAAAGCTTAGGGAACCGATTACTCGGTATATCGCCAAAAAAGCTGAATTCGGTGATTTCGCTCGCAAGTACATATGGTAAAAATGATCAGTTCTCTATTACCGTAGAAATTTTTGGACGAACAATGAAAAAATGCTAAGCAGTCACATATGAAAATTAACGAAAACATGAAAGAAAGAATGAAAATTAATGACATATTTTCATTTGGAAGCAAAGCAGGAAAAAAATCAATGAAAATTTAAAATGAAAAATGCTTGGTTTCACCTCGTCCAGATCAGCGAGAATTGTTTGCATCCATTTTCTGTTCACATAAGTGACGTGCCAAGAACCACTCAACAACGGGACGGGAAGCGAAGCTGGGCATGTGTTAAGGAACTAAAAAAAAGATCAGTTTGAAAAGGTTAATTTTTGAATTTATTTATTTCACCTCGTTTATTTAGCTAAACAATAAATATTGGGAAATTATCTTATTATTACTATTATTCTATCAAATTATTATTTAAATTATATTCGTAAGCATAAATTCTGTAAAAAAAGCGTAATAAATATCATCAAATCTCACTTCACCAAACGATTTCACGGCGTAAGTAGACTTGTCGTCCATTGAAAATGCAGCACTGGGACCACTCATGAAATCATTGGAATTGGGAATAGGAATGCTAGAGAGGACCTGGTGAAAAAAAAAGAAAAAAATGAAATAATGGCCAGAATTTACATTATACTAGAGATATTACTACTAATACTAGAGAAATTATATTTTTTTTACCATATAATAGTTATTTCTCACTGACTTAGTTTACCTTACATACCTGTATTATTTTTTACGTTTTTTGTTTTCGAAATACGGACAAAGCCTGTAAGAAAGATAGTTGGAATCGAGATAAATTGGGAAACTAGGCGCGTAAACCAATCCAATTAAAATTAAGTATTTTAGTTCTTACTGTACTACATTTTGTAAGCATTATGATCTCGAAATATGGAGAAAACACGGTGGAGCACTCAATAAGCCCTCCTAACTCAATAATCAATAACTCACCTTTTCACCAACTCCTCTTATGGATAGAAGGACATTCCGGAGAAGTCCTTCTACAGGATCCGAGGTTAAACTAGGAGGAAAAGATGAAAGAAAAACAAAGAGAAGCCTCATAATCATTCCATGATGAAGTGTGTTCTCGGAGATTTCCAAAATCCTGAAAGTTGATAGAAAGCTCGTACGTAGGTATGTACGAATGAGTGACATACTTCTTTCTAACTCTATGTGAGTATACATTTATTGTTTCACCAATCGAAACAGCATATATGGTAAAAAAAAATATGGAATGTAAAAAAATGGAGTGGGCACGGACAGCAAAAATATGATTTGCACGTGATGAAACAGCACCATAGCAGAAATATCGAACGAATTCGACGAGAAACGTTGACCTCCCGGCGAAACGTATATAATTGCCGCTGTTCAGGTATGGATTTGGGACTAGTTTCAGCCTACAGAATCAAACAATCTCGTCCAATGCGCTTAACACAGTCATTCGTATTGTTTCGAGCATACCATAGCCAAAATATAATAGTTGTCACTAACCAGTTGGTGTACAAAGAAAAAAGAGATTAAATAAAAAATCTCCTAACCTCAATTTGCACCTCCATACTATTGAGCACTTTTTATGTGGTTCACAATTTACATTGACATGCAATTATATGACAATTATATGACATTGTGACATTTATATGTAATTATGTTTTTTTATAATAGGATATGTATTTATATTTTATAATATAGAATTTTTTATATTGTACAGTTTTACAGAGTATTTTACATATCCTATATTCATTTTTGTGTACTTTTATATACTACATAGGGATTTTTATGTGGATTTTCGATTAATCTTCGATCCGTCGTGGCGAGCGCCTACAATATTTCCACTTCCCGATCATGTGCGAAAATTCCCCACTGGCTCCTCCTGTATTAAATTATACAAATAGCACTTGATCTCTGTTTAAAGGAATTGGCAAAGAAATCTGACCATCGAGTCGACGGTTTCCGTATAGTGCGTTTAAAGGTAGCGTTTCAAATTCACATATAGTGGAAATCTGATAGAAAAGATAGAGTTCAATGAATAAGTTACGAATATGAGGGTAGAGCACTTAATTTTCCTCCATTCATCTTAAAAAACGGCGTGAGAGTCGCTATAGTTCCTACGAGGTGCATTAGAACGCGCCACCCTTGCACACTTCCTGGTTCCTTCAGCAGCATTCCTTCTTACCTCGTACGAACGAATACTGTTTCTCACAATGTGTTTGATGACGATTGGGAATAATTGAGCATGACCACCCTCGCACTTGTAATCTATTCCCGAAACTGTTGTTTTCTAGGTCTTCGGTCAGTTTTTCACACCAAGTCAGTTTCGTAATACGCTGCCTTTAATATCGTGAAGGATTCAGGTGTCCAGGGTTCTGATCCGATGTCGGTGAGATGCAGCACAAGTTTGGCTCAGCTAATTTTAGTTTTCTTGACAGATATGTCTCAACTCACCTATCACTGACATGAAAGTTAAAGGATAAAGTTCCTAGCGTTGATCAATCCGCTGGGATACGCCCCCACGTTCACTTCAATTCAGAATCGTTTGAGGTTTACGAACGTGTATCTGGCCTATACAATGACTTGCGGTGGCTAGCCGATGTGTCAAGTCAGTGCTTTTATCCTCCCAGACGAGTATGGTACCAATTTATCGACCGCGGAGGGATGAAAGGCTTGGTGAGCACTAGGGCGGATACGAACCTCCGATCGATTGTGCAGGAAGCGGAACCTCTAACCGCTACACTACACCCGCCCCATCACTGACATAGTGACAGAAATTTGATCCCTCTCTTCCACATGCGAAGCGGAATGCTCTCAGCAGCATGTATTGTATTGTAAATTCTAACTGTACTTCCATCTTTTCTTTATCAGGAAAAAAATTTATTTACTATACCGCATCCCTTTCCTGTATCAAGAACACACAAGGTATTAGTAAATGTCAACGATCAAGCTGTTCTGTTTTTTTTTAGACCAAGGGAAATAATTCATAACTCTAGAGGTGCTCCCATAATGCGATAATTTTATGTTTCCAGCGATAACGTCTGAATTTCTAAGCATAATACACAATAGCACAACTCAATTTTTGGATTTTTAGTCATGAAACGACAGTAAATTGATTTTTTAACGTTTAGAGTCATTTCATCTCCAATATTCCACGGTGAAACATCCTTAACGTCTAAGGGACACGGCGGAATGGACTTTATCGACACTCTACAAAAAAGGAACACATAACAGTTTTACGTACTCCATATAACTAATACAGTTATTACCAAATCACTACTCAAATCGAGAGAAGAAGAAACACTATTTTCTTACGAAAGCAACAGAGGATATTCATTAATACATTCCGAAATGCAGATTCTGAAACAAAAACGAAGTAATCGAGAACCTGAGCAAGAAATAGCGCTAGGGCGAATGAGCAGCAGTGAAAACAATGAGAATGACAATAAAACAAATTATGTGAGAAAGAAAACCATCTAATGCAGTGCACAAAAGTTTATCCACATGTGAAATGACTTTCTAGACAGTAGATGTATCGAGATACGCTGGTAAAGCTTTCAAAGACTTCCATCTGTCAACCACCAAAATTTTCCTGAGTCGATCCCATGTCCTGTAGCTGAAGCGGCAGGTGCACTATGAAATTAGATGTGAGTAAAAAAGTAGCTCAAAACTACTTCCAATAGCGCTCCAGTAAAATAGGATGCTTTAATATGCGAAGATGCATCACAGAAAGAACCCCATAATTTTTTTTGAGTTGTAATTCTATCAAAATAATACCACTCTCCCGTGGATTTTAGGCTTGTTGATGATTGACCGCCAAACTGACTCTCTATGAAATATAAAGTCAAAAACACGCAGGAGAATGAGTTCACTAGTCCGAAGAAAGGCTGCGAAACTCAACGTTAATCCGTTGCCTTCAATAGCGCCGTCGAACCATCAATCCCATGTTCGCTGCTCTTAGCACTGTCCGTTGAATCTTCATGCCCATCCTAGAAACGAGACCTAAGAAGTGCGCCAGTGCACCGACATGATATCCTACTAACCTTTTCGTGATACCTAGGCCCAAACGTAAAGCAATGATCCCCATATCCTCTACTGTGTCTTTCTTTTGAGGAAAAGGTCTGAAGGAAAGTCTAATAGGGCGGTCTCCTGCATGTAGCGGTGTATTATATTGTAATATACATCGTACTTACCCTTGCCCTCGTATCCCAATAGGTATTGCACGGTTCTTCCCTCCTCTAATTCCATTTGCAAAATTGGAAGGGTGTATGTATTTAGTGAGTGTCAGAGAGAGAGACCCTTTTTGAAGAGACCAAAACGGTGGTTCAGTGGAAGGTTTACTATAGTACATTCAGATAAAATTGTGCAATGCTGGCGAATTATTGAGTTAATTGGGTAGACCGTTCTCTGCCACATTACTGGACCATGCAGATGAGATATACACTAAGTAATCAGAACAACGAAGACAGTGCAAGACCACGCTCTTTGTTCTCGGCGCCGATGATACTGCTGCGGGCGACAACGTTGAGGATAAAGAAACCACTATAACAATCTAAAGTCTACGATTGAAGATTTGTTCGTACGCCTAGATTGGTAGTTCGGTTCGAATGTAGCATGACAAAGTGTGGATGGTGGCTGGACGTTGACGGCGTTAGATCGTACAGGTGGATTCGGCTCAATTGGCGCAGACGATGGAAATTACCGTTGAAGCGGATTATGCATTCATTCTTGGCGCTTCGTAGCTTCGTGTCCTTGCGGAGTAAAGATGGAAACTTTAGCCGTGACTACAATTCCCATGCTTGACTCCACAGCTGGCTTCGTGTGCTGTTTTGATGGAGAGGAGACACAGACTCATTTTCGTGACCTTCGACGTTCGGAATAATGGATCCGGAAACCGTGGTCATTCTAGCATAATGGTTGTCGTAATTTTCATCCACAAAACAGAATTTGCACTGGCGTTTGGGAAGCCCTTTCGAGGCTATCGTATCGGGACAGCAGGTGATGTAATAAGGTAACGATGTCGCACCTGTCGAGATCGCCCAAAGCGGAGGGCTGTTTAGTGGAAGAGGGAGAGTTTAGTGGAAGTGCAAGAGACCGAGGGTTCCAACACTCTTTTTGAACAGATCAGAACGGCGGTTTAGTGGATGTTTATTACGGGTCGTTAATGTATTGGCGTTCGACAGTTAAGTTATGATGTTCATCTGTGCTACGCGGGATATTCAAATTTATTCGGCAATCCCTCAAACTTGGAGGATTGAACCTACAATAACAATAACAATGTTAATAATAAGAGTTACAATACAACAGAAAAGAGAGCAACCAAGAGATAAACCACACTAAGAAGATAAATAAACGAAGAGTGACACAGCGATTATACTGTATTTATACGGTACAATGAGGGCAGAGTAATTGTGCGAAGGAATTACTAGTTTCCTTCTTTCCACTGCAGAGATATTGTACTTGGGCTTGTGCCATAATGTATTGTGGTTCAGTGGTAGAATAGAACGAACGAAGACCAATGTGTCATTTAGTGTAAGAAGACTTTCTCCGCTTTCATCAGTCGCAGTTGGCTCTGTTGAGTTCTGTTGATCTGTGTGAGTGCCATTTATTTATGCTGATTTTTGTGTTCTGGCCTTCTCTGCGTTATTTTCATCTTTCTGGCGATGTTCTCCCCATGTGATTCATTTCTGTGACTCAGGCACTCGATCTTGCTTCTTCGTATTTTTGTTTTTACAATTTATTGATCAATACCTGAAGAGCGTTTCTGCTCATTTTGATTGTCTCTATGATCCCAGAAAGCAAATTTGTTGCACTGAGATATTCTCCATACTTTTTCTCGTCTGTTCGAAGCGTTTTGACCTCAGCAATACAGATTTTTTAGTGAAAAACTGGTGCCATGGTGTCGCAAGAGAAATCGTAGCGATGGTACCCTGGAGGCAGTGACTTTAGACTCAAGAAATACGCTTAAGCAGCTATTAGTTTGCTTTTGAAAGCGAAGGGTTGGGTGGACTTTGTGATCCGTTTCAGAATCTCAGCTTTTATTAAATTTAGGCGATGCACCGAAATGTGATGGTGCGAAGGAATTACTAATTTCCGTCGTTAATAAACAACCTTCGTGGGCGGTCATCTTGATAAGATGCCGTTTGTTTGCACAAGTGATATATGATACTGTTGCCAAAAGTGTAGAATAACAATACAGAATTGGGTTCCTGGTCCAAATATCAGGAGGACACGCAGAATAAACTATGATGATGTCCTGCAAATTTTTTGCCTTGCCATATGACCGGCAAAGATGGGGCAGTACAGCAACAAACCTTAAAAAATTATCAATTATCATGTTCCGAGATCGGAACACTCTGACGACACAACAAAAAAGGATCTATACATTACGTTAGAGAAGTGTCGTATTTGCTTAGTTTTTAAATTCTTCTTGTTACTTCGGAAAATGTTGGATCTAGAATTCCCTTTGAGTTGACGACTGGAGGTAGAGCTTGCAGTTGGGTGGGCGGAGACGAGTAGAAAATCCTTGCAGACCGCAGATGTTGAACAAAAGCGTGTTATGCGGTAAACCACAATACACGCAATTGATCCCGCAGTATTTCGTATCACGACTAATGTCTTTGAGGTGCGATGTAAACGGTGATTCAGTGGTAATGTTTATCAAAAGAAGAGCAATGAAGTTAAGAGCAGAGAATAATTGCCGGCATTCGAAACAGAATTGAGGCTCAGTTGGCGCGAAGGAAATATTAGTTTCCTTCTTTTGCACTACAGAAATAGGGTGCCTGAGCTTGTGCCCCACTGTATGGTGGTATATAATGTGGGTGACTAGAGACCTAGGGGTTTTATCACCCTAACTGAACAGACCGAAACGGTGATTCAGTGGAATGTATTTATTATACAGTAGGCAGAGAATAATGTGAGCGAAGTTATGAGTGGGCAGAGCGTTGTCTGCCGCACTCTTCGACGGTACAAGTCATTATGCCACGAAAATAAGCATAACAGCGAACGGTACTTTATACCACGCCCCTTATCCATCACCGGGGTCGATGATATTGCCGCAGGTTCGATTCCCAGCTGATGCACCAGACTATATAAGTGGGTGACTAGAGACCTAGAGGTTTTATCACCCTAATTGAACAGACCGAAACGGTGGTTCAATGGAATGTATTTATTATACAGTAGGCAGAGAATAATGTGAGCGAAGTGGTGAGTGGGCAGAGCGTTGTCTGCTGCACTCTTGGACGGTACAAGTCGTTATGCCACGAAAATAACCATAACAGCGAATGGTACTTTATACCACGCCCCTTATCTATCATCGGGGTCGATGATAGGTGGTTCGCTGATTAAATATTTATTAGCAGACGAACGGTGACAATGTGCTTACTAGGAACCACATAACCAGGAATTGCCATCGTGTACGGTCGTGGAGAAGCAAGCTTAGTGGGTGGTCGTCTTGATAAGATGATCGCCAAAATTATAGGCCTTTACAATGCCGAATATTTCCACAAAGGACAAGTTATATTGAATTGTGAACAGAGGTTGAAATAACAGTACAGAATGAGATCCTGATCCAAACATCAGGACAGAGGCCAATTATTGAGTTGAGTGGGCAGGCTGACCTACTCTGCCGCACTACTGCACGATAAGATGGCATGTATAATGAGCGACCACAACAGCGAAGATTATTTAAGGTCAAGCCTCTTTACCAGCATCGATGTCGATGATAGGGTAGATGGTACGATTATTAGTGGATAAGGCGTAATAGTTATTTGCATCTGTGATCCGTGATCATGCCTTCAATTCCGTAATGGTGCCCCACCGAAAACAAAGAACAAGCAGAGAACATCACTACAAAACCATCACATTAATCACCCTATGTCCCGCTGACCTATCTCGTGATCACACCCATACCATTACCAAAGATCGCTCAAGTACCCTTCTGCTACCACAGTACATCCCTTCTGCACGTCACGAAACATTCATTCGATATACATATGTTTCGTAATCAATACGTACTTCTAGAACTCCCGAAATCCAACCCTGCCTTCGTCTGCAATTTCTTCAATTCCTCCAATGTTTGGTGGAGGAACCAATAGATAACGTAGTCAATTCTGTCATCGCTGAAATCACTTATAATAATCGTTCACTCTGCTTTCTCAGCTTTTCCTCAACCTTGGTTTGTTTGCACGACCGCCGCCAAGTTTCCTCTTGAGCAAATCCGGAACAAACTCATCGACAAGGTGCTGGCTTGACTTCCGCCGTTGCGTGCATTATCCGTCGACATCGTGGAGAATATTGCTCCAACCATACTCATAACTCTTTGATTTTTTGAGTTTTGCATTCTTTCTACATCCTTCTGATGTAATCCTCCTATCCTTCCATGATGATAGAAGATCAGAGCTTCTTATCAGAACTAGAAAAGCAAGTAAAAAAACAAAGAAAGTATATCACAAGTACTGGTCCGAATCCATATTCTTATTATTACTAACCTTAAGCTATTGAACGGTGAACTTTAATTGATTTGTTTTCACTGTCATTAAGGTCCTCAGCGAAAGCCTAAAGGCAATGCTTGGCGGTGGCGAAAAACGTGCTCGAACCTCATATGCTCGCCCCGACGGTAATGAACGTGTCGCGACACTCGCTATGGTCGCGCGCCGCTGTCTTCCTCTTTCCTCTTTCCTGTTTTTCCTGGGATTGTGAGGATATCACGCGTTCGATTTTCCACCCAGTTTCTATTCTTTGCTTGCTTCCCAATACGTGAGTTGTTCGATTCTTTAGTCGTATCTTTGAAGAATTTGCAATTTTGTGGAGGTTCCGGTTGGGGGAAGTGTCGTGCTTTGCGAAGACTGCTCTTTACTATCGTTCATTAATTTTTAATTTGTTATTTATTTTTATCTTCGGGAAGCCTTTCCATGTTCTAGATCTAAAGCTGGCTCTTGTTATACTTGACGTATTGAGCTTTTTCCACTTTTTTCCTTGTATTTTTCTAACGTTTTTATTGCAGCATGTAAGAAACGGCAACCAACTTTATTATATACCAATTTATTGAATTCCTGAGGCTTTCGCATGTTTGGGATTGTATTGCACTTTTGTATCGAATCGTGGCAGTGTTTTGCCTGTTTGCTCTGCTGCAGGGAAAATCTTCACTCCACTGAAAAGTATCGATTTTAGGCCATGGCTCCACAGTTTCCTGATTTTAGACGAGTTAGAAGGCGAATTAGAAGAACATTATGTTACGGGGCGAAACAACCTCATACCATCAATTTGCCGCTTTCTGGTACGTTTTCATTTTTGAGTGTTTATTTCTTCGTTTATGTGTTAGGAAAGTAGAAATTACTTTGACTTTGTGGAAAGTAGAAAAGTGACTTTTCTTGTCCTGTCCATTTTACGGTTTCAGCTTACCATGGTTGTTTCATTTCGACATTTTGCTTTGAAAGTGATCGTTTGCATGTTTGATTTGATGTTGCAAAGATTCGTCATTGTGTAAACCACTAGGAGGAATGTAAAAAAAGCAAGGAGAACAAGAATGTTCATCGCGGAAATACGTGGAATGTGCTTCTACTTTCAATTCATCAAAAAGTCGTTCTTCTACTGATAAGATAACGCTCATTTAGAATTCGGTAATTTCAATGTAAACACCTTGTAAGGTTGTTGTAATAGATGCAATGGAAGATTTCTTGCTGAGAATCAAATCTGCAGAGTTACTAGCTTCGAACTTTGAGAAGATGTTTTACTTGTTTATATGAACTTTTTAAGAACTTGTCGTGGATTTTTTCAACAAGCGGTCCCCTTTCGACTACATGAGACCGGAAACGTCAGCGAGCATATCAGGTCGCGGATATGCAGATCCGTGTACGCTCGTCGTTGCCATGGTTTATCTTGATCGACTAAGAGTTAACGACAAGGTAAGATTCTTTCAATGTTTTTTTTCCTAAGTTTCTGCTTATGTTCGTGGAATGTCAGAAAATGAAGTGCTGCAAATGTGGGGTAAAGTGTAGGAGGACACTCATTCGTGAATAACTAAATGAACCGGAGCCCTAAGACCTAATCATTAGTTACAGCTATTAAAATCACTTAGAGGAGCTATTACATGTAAGCTAAAGTTCTTTTTTCTAAGTTTTAAGAGACAAAAGGAAGATATAGAAATAATAGCGCAGTTGAAAGCTGATGATCTGTTCACAGTAGAGCTGGAAATATAAGTTTAGTTGCTTTGTTAATATTCTTTCTAAGTGTGTTTCTTCAAGGTTTGGTTTGAATCTTCTGATCCGACTGATCTCTATTTGCCTGCACTTGTGGTGGCTTCGAAATTCCTTCATGACTCGGACACATATGACAGAGTATCAAATGCAGACTGGGCTGAAGCTGCGAACATTTCAAACCAACACCTAAACCAACTCGAATGGGAGTTCGTTCAAAAAATGGTAGGTCTATCTCCACTTTGAGCCCCCATTCTTTTTCGAATCGTAAGCAGGAGTTTTTTTTTTCAAATCTTGGCTTGTACCTTGTCACTATTTTTCTTTTGCTCGTCACTGCAATCTATTCTCAATAAAAAAATGAAAATGATGGTTTTTTTAAAATTTAACCAGAGAGGTGATAACATTTTTCTTATCGGATAGTATATGAAGATTCAGTTCTTAACTCCCGATTTCTTGACAAAGGATTATTTTTCTCTCTTATAATATTGCACAAGATTCTTTGTTTGATTTCGTGCAATTTTAAATAACCACCTTGCAGAATTGGGACGTGATGGTTGATCAGACTGAGTTCGATCGATGGTTGTCATTCTTTGAACACTGGGTTGCAAACGATTTCGTGATGAAGAATGGTTTTTGTACTTACAACGAAATCCTACAGCTCAGTTCTTCGTTCCCCTTAGCATCGTTGCTCCAAGCGATCTCCTCATTCTTTGGGCTAATGACTTTGGTTTATACTCTTTCTATTGTCTCTCTTTTCTCTATCCCATCCACGTTATTGTCCACTGAAACTTCCCTACCTGAGAACATTACGGTAAGGACTATGCAAGGACCTATTAACTTTCCGTCTAGAATTAATGAGGAACAACCGATTTCTCTTTCTACTGAGTACGACTTCATAGAAGAACTTGATATTGATCTATATCAACATGTGATAGAAGCAGATAACATCAGCACAATGGCATTCTCATGTCGAGCAGACTTTGAAAAACTTGATTGTAATGTTTATGAACATGAACGATTTCCCAATAGATTCCCTGAATTAGAGAAACATTTTACTGATTTCACAATCCATCCTTTTCTTAATACGGTTTCTTGAATTATGTTAGATGTTAGATTTTAATAAATCGTGATGAGTCTGCAGTTTAATAATTTGATACAGTGCCTAACACAAACAAGTAACCAAAATCTAACTCTTCTTGGCTAGCCTCATTGGAAGTCATTTAATTGTTTGTCATTTCTTTGAAGTCTGCGGAATTTCCCAGGTGTTTGATCATTCATTTTTTGACTTGGTCTGGAAGGGTGTTGCGGGGATTACTCAACGTTTGCAGATCGAAGGGAAAAGAAACCGTACGGCTTGAGTTAAGTTTAGGGTAATGAATGTGAATGGGCCAACAATTGGTTAAAGGCATCACTCCACGAATCTGAGGTGATACGGATTTCAGGTGGAGTATTCGTATACGGGATGGGAGACTATGGAGAGGGGGGTGATTCCGTCCATTTCTTCCTAATTGCCGTAAAAAACGGCTCGGAAGATACGGCTTCAGGAGTTCTGGCGCACTATTTTCTACAAGGAGTTCGACTGGAGCGCGCCAGCCTTGCGCGACGCCTCATCCGTATCTTCCGGGCCGTTTTTTACGGCAATTAGGAAGAAATGGACGGAATCACTCCCCTCTCCATAGTCTCCCATTCCGTATACGAATACTCCACATGAAATCTGCACCACCTCAGATTTGTGGGATGATGCCTTCAAATAGTCGGTGGTTCTCAGTTTCGTGTACGAGTTCCATTAATGTGCACCATCTGTCGCAATCTGTGTATTGTCTTTTGTGGAAAAAATCATAAAGTGTAATGGGAACGATAAACAATGTGCTAATGTGCTCACGGTATGCACGGTCAGGTTCATTTATTGCGTTCTTTCACACTCACATGGTAGGGTCCAGGTGATTAGCATGTCGCAAATAATTTTTCCTGTTGTTGTTTAGACCGGGAATCCGTCTACTGATATCGATACACTACAAAAATCAGGATACAATTCTCCCAACATTGAGAAAGCGTAAGTAATGTGTAGTGCTTTGAGGTGATGAGTACACATAGTGCAGTAATTATGTTCAATTTCTATTATCCAGAAATAGCAAGGATAACTGTGAAGGGCATTTTGTATTTCTGGATGAGGCATTGTCGGGCTATAAGAACAGAAGTGCTGGAGCGATCAATCGTTTTTGTTGTTTACCCGCTCTCTGTCTGAAATCAATCAACTGGCTGGCATAGTTCAGCAGTCTTAGCGCCTAGTAAGCTCTGAGCAACCACTTTCCTGCTGTTTAGCAGGCCATAATGTCTCACAAAAGGAGGATATTGTCCTAGGAGTAGGCTTTGGTTACTCATTCTGCAGGTAGGACCTTCAGCAAGACGAAGACGAAATCGGGAATCAGGTAATTGCAGCACCTATATCCGAGAGTACCACCAGTTCCTTCCATGTTGACTGAACGATAGGATCAGAATGATATCAAGCTCTTCGAATGCGTCACAGCTTATCGATTTTGATCAGCTGATTTCATATCATGGATGACCGGCCACTGTTACCGAAATATTGCAAAATGATTTGAAGATTGCACAACTAATCACTGATTAGAAGAGAAAATTTGGACTCTTATCAACACACGACTCCACTGCTTATCAGAATGGTGACAATACGACCCTTGAGTATGACATATGGGGCGTATAAGACGTACGTAGTCCTTCTAAGGTACTCCTATACGAAAAGATGTCAAAAAATACTGAAAAAAACGAAAAGAAATGTATAACAATAATAATACAATTATGAAGTTAAAGGATAAAGTTTCTGGCGTCAATCAATCCACTTCGGATGCGCCCCCACGTTCACTTCAATTAAGAATCGTATGAGGTTTACGAACGTGTAACTGGCCCATAAGCCACTTGTGGTGGCTAGCCGATGGGTCAAGTCAGTGTTTTTTTATCCTCCCAGACAAGTGTGGTACCAATTTATCGATCCCGGAGGGATGAAAGCCTCGGGAAGCACTAGGGCGGATTCGAACCTCCGATCGATCGTGCAGGAAACGGGACCTCACACACCACACCTGCCCCAATACAAATATACTGCCAATATTGGGGATAATAAAACTCATAAGATGGTGGTATGCGAGAGATCAGATCAGAAATAACGCTCTGATCTCATGTTCCACAAAAATTTCAAAGAACGCGGTCTTCAATGAGAGTTGGATAACGAAAAAAAAAGCAAATCGACGCCTCTGGGCATAGATCGGTCTGGTTATGTGTTATACAATAATATAATATACAATAATACAATAATATAGAATAGTTCATAATTATGTTCGATATCAAGAATTAGGAATCTCTGAAGATGAAAAAATAGAAAGATTTTCAAACGAAAAAAAAAACCCGGAAGAATGCTTATTACAGAGTTCCACGATTTTTCTATTTATTGTATGCGATTCCGTTCCTTGTTGTAGTCGCTTATATAATTTTTGTATTCGTTTACCGTACGAGAAGTAAGTCCATGAAACTAATAAGGCTATTGTTATATCTCGAATTCGTTGACGACTACGGCTGCAAATTTTATTTATTTATTTTTTAATTTTTTTTTTTGAAACGAATTTGTCGTTATCCGATGTCGCCAACGATTTCAATTTGAACATCGTCTTATCGCTCTGTGATTTTTTTTTTTACTTTCAGAGGAAAACTCACTTAAAAGTCTAGCAGATATAAAACCAAAAATGCCGCCACCAGGACCAATAGACGAAAGTAATTTTGAGTTTTGTGGTCCGCTTAAACTGCAGAGCAGATTTTTAGGAAGAGTGGTAAGAGTGAATTTAAATAGTTGGTTGTTGTCCTCCTCGAAAAGTAAAAATACATCAGGAACATGCATTAGTGAATGATGTTTCATATCCAATCGAACAACTTGCCTACGATGAAAATATGAATGAAGTGAACGATATAGGTAGCAATATTGAGGAAATTGAGGTACAATTTTTGTTCTACGATTAATTTGTGACTCTAGGACAATGATGAAACTTAGCTAAAAATAAATAAATAAATACTATCCTAAACACTACTCCTACTAAATACTAATACTATCTCTACTACTAGTAAAAATAAATAAATAAAAATAAACAGATACAGCAACGGAGTTTTTAAAGTATATTTATCAAGTTTATTATTTATCTTTATCTTTTTATCAGTTTATTTATTTATATTTTTATTTATTATTTTTAAAGTATATATTTATCTCTTCGAGACGTTAATACCTCCTATTTTACTTTATATGTATATGTATTCCTTGAGATCGCTCCTTGTTTTCAATGACCGTAGCCCTATTCCTTTTTTTTGCGCTCAGCTCCGTACTAGTAGTATATCTAGTTTCCATGTCAGATAAGCTAGCTGGGAAAAACGGCTGATGATTAGGGTAAAAAAAGAAGAATAGAGATTTTTAGATCCGAAAAAGCGT
Organism: Necator americanus; assembly: GCF_031761385.1. Taxonomy (NCBI): domain Eukaryota; kingdom Metazoa; phylum Nematoda; class Chromadorea; order Rhabditida; family Ancylostomatidae; genus Necator; species Necator americanus. The sequence continues at coordinate 5,706,852 of NC_087375.1, read as the reverse complement.
TTGTATAGACGTTTTTATCCATGGAAAACTAAGGACAGCGCTATGAGTGAATTCTTAGCCTTAGACCGTGTACTATCCAAGCTATCTCCAAGCTCCAAATTTCTTGAAATTCAGAAGACGCTCATCACTAGGGGAGGAAGGGTCGTGTTTCTATACCTTCTTAAAGTCATCACCCCACGAATCTGAGGATCGTAGATTATAGAGAGGGGGGTGATTCCGTCGATTTCTTCCTAATTTCCGTAGAAAATGGTTCGGAAGATACGGCTTCGAGCGCTCCGGTGCGCTATTTTCTACAGCGAGTTCGATTGGAGCGCGCCAGCCTTGTGCACGCGCCGCATCTTCTGCGCCGTTTTTTTACGGCAATTAGGAAGAATCCCACGAATCTGGACGGAATCACCCCCCTCTCCATAATCTACTGTCCCATATACGAATATTCCACCTGAAATCCGTACCACCTCAGATTCGTTGAGTGATGCCTTAAAGTGTTCTCTTTACATCATGGCACAACGAGGAAAAGAAGCGGAGTTAAGAGGAGGGGACATTTGTAACTATGTACATATGTATTAGTGGAAATAATGACTTAGATGAAAAATACAAATTTACGATCAGGAATTATAGTACAATTCAAAATAAGCAAAATCCTAGAATTACGAGAATTGGGTCTTCTTTACTTGACTTTATCTCCATCCATCATAGGGAATTTCCGATCCGACAATGTCCGCACAAAAAGCAAAGAGGAAATCTACACTATTCGTTTCAAGAGATTCATCGAAGCGTCCAACAGTAGCGTCCATGAAAGCAAAAGCATTACTCAAAATGAGAAAAGATGCGGTGTGTTTCACACATTTTTTTTTATCTCGAAGAAAAATTCTATATTAGTCGAAGTAATATAACAGAATGTGGCGTTTATGTGCATTGCAGGCTGAAAATAATAAAGCGAGCACACCAAAAGAGTGAAACAGTTTGTCGAAATGGTCAAAGATCAATTTATCATCAGAAATGTTACATCAGGAATTAATAAATCTTTAAAGAAATTGTTAAACACCGGGATACAGGAATCCTGTGTAATACAAGGTCATGCACATGCATTTATGACACTAAGATAAAATTTGATTTGATATAAATAAGATGATTCAGAAAGACAACGTATATTCAAAGTGTTGACGAAGAAATAAGCAAACAAATAAACATATCAACAAACAATCAAGTGTTAAGACAGTCGTGCATAGTCTCTTCATGGGTGTCGTTTGGGGGGAGGGGAGGGGGGAGGCACTCAGTGGCGCCCTTATTTCCCGGGGCTCTAACTCACTTTTTTTCTTAGTAACTTAAGTTTACATGTCATAGATCCTCTAGGAGTAATGTTTAGGCCTTAGCGCCCCGACTGATTTGATTATTTACTTTGAGAAATAAGGGAGCCACTTAGTACCACCTCTCCCCTTCAAAAAAAAAAAACGACACTTTACCCCTCTTCTGTCACCCATTTTTGTTCGTAATGATTTAAAAATTAGTTTCTTTGATATGCAGATATGTGTATTGCAATGAAAAGGCTGCGGCTCCACGTTCCATGGCATGTTTTCCATGGTTAGTGGTTCGAAATTTCCCGATGCCAACTAAGCATTCAGAGGCGGGGTCAATAAAATGGTACTAAACTTGTCTGGGAGGAACACCGACTTGGTACATCGGCTTTCTGCTATTTTCTATTTCTGTTTGCTGGAATTTCACAGAAATTTGTAAGTCTAGGGCACTGCAGTTTACTTATTTTTCTGGTAAACGAAACTCAACAATACCGTTTTAGATGATTAGAGAAAATGCTGGGGAAGATGGCTGAAAATTTCCCGTTTCTCAAAAAAAAAAAAACTCGAAAAGCCTATTCCTCACAGTCATCTAGCCATAATTTTGACAACCGAGGTACTTTTGATGCTGAGCGATGTTTTCGTTTTAGTATAGGATATGTTGTAGAATATTTATGATTACAGCTAAGAAACTGATAATTTACAATTTCAAACAATTTTTTCCATTATATAATTAATTAACATAAACCACAGGCACGCATACATTGTTGACGAACTTGTGGATAGCCACAGAATCCGAAGAAGGCAAGAATTGTACAGCTAAACGAGACCAATCAACAGTATATCCTTAGAAAATGTTTCTTCATTGAAAACGGTAATTTAAAATTACTTACTCATAAAAATTGTTCACGCATTTTGTAACCGGCCTAGTGGTTGTCTGAACGACGGATGGTTTTTTAGTAGTTATTTGCACAGGAGGCTCGACAGCGTCTGGTTGGTTCGAGTCAACTGAAACGTACTGTATCTCACAGAATCATATTTAAGAATTTCATTTGATTTATGAAAAAAAAAACTTTTAGAAAAGATTTCTGCCACATCATTTGAGAAATAGAAAGAAAAGTGAAGTGTAAAGCACGAAAATCATACAAAGAGTCACTACCGTATCGATAACTGAGTCCAATTGTGGATTTTCCATAGCGATTGAACGTTACCACAGGGACCAAATTTGAGACTGCAGTTAATGTGGTTCCCGTAGTCGTACTAGAGCAAAATCTGAAAAATTACACCTGTTAGCATGGTGCGGACAAAAGCGCTTCGTAACGCTACTCTAGAAAAGAAGTACAAACTACTATGGCTAGAATAGTTGTAAGGTCTGCGCACGATTTTCCAATCGGCGCCTCGACGGGAACATCACCGCGAACACCTTCCTACTGTAGCTATCTCACACCCAGGGAGTATATAAGGGATGGCACCCAGTGCCGCTTCCTGTGGTATTTCGTCATCCCTTACACGCGCCCAAATTTTAAAGGCATCACCTCACGAATCTGTGGTGGTACGGATTTCAAGTGGAGTATTCGTATACGGGATGGGAGACTACAGAGAGGGGGGGGGGGGGGTGATTCCGTCCATTTCTTCCTAATTGCTGTAAAAAAAAGCCCGGAAGATACGCCTTCAGGCGTTTTGGCGCACTATTTTGTACAGGGAGTTCGACTGGAGCGCGCCGGCCTTGTGCGGCGCCGCATCTTCCGGGCTTTTTTTACGGCAGTTAGGAAGAAATGGACGGAATCACTCTCTTCTCCCAAGTCTCCCGTCCCGTATACGAATACTCCACCTGAAATCGGCACCACCTCAGGTTCGTGGGGTGATGCCTTTAAGTGCACGTGGCTTTTGAATTTAGCTTCCAGTAAAATTCAGAGAGTGCTCTTTGATATGACTTCAAAGTGTACCATGCTTCCAGATCCTAATTGGAAAGAGTTTCTTGGTCGTAAAAGAAAGTTCTGGACGGAGGTGGTGAAGGAAGATCTGAGAACACTTGTCGTTGACAGGCAGTTCAGTCGAGACGTGAAATTCCGCCGCTTGTGGTATAGCGACGTATGGGTAGATTCTACGCGAACTCCAGCTGAAGATCGAACAGGATGAGCTCGGATATGTTCAGGGACGACCATAAGGCCTTTTCCAATTCCAATCGGCGAAAATGCGGATAGCCGCGTTAGGCCGTAACACCCGCCCGCCGATTAGGTCAAGTAAGTCACCATCTGGGCACTGGTTGAGAGTGCGCCTGGAAAAGGACATCCACTGCAATATCTGCTGATCTAGGGGCGCGGGTCTCCAGCCGAATGACATGTACCACGTAAGCATCTAACTGAACTTCTTGTATGGTACATTGTTACTTGTGCTACTATTTGCATTGTTATCATGCACATCCACGGATCTCCCTCACTAGAGGGATCACAGCCGGTTAGTCGTGAGGCTACGTGGCGCGTCCCCGGGTGGCAGATAGGGGGCTAAACGCGGACCAAAAGCGACCTTGCGCTTGCCCAGAGACGCAGGTGGATTCAGGGGATGGACTCCCTGTTTCTGCTGAGCCAGGACTGACTCATGACATCCTTGTATCCCATGTCGGTCCGGCCAAAAGCCTTCAATCAAGTGACTGGGAGGTGCAAGGGAGGCGGTTTGGAGTCGCCTCCAACAAATAAGCTCCACATGTCCACACCGGGAGAACGAAAGTTCTCCCAGAAACTCATGGGACTAGAGGCTTGCAACCTGCCCATGGGTTTTAAAATTTTTAAGCAAAACACAGTAATAGAAAAGAGTCTCCTGATTCCGGAGGAAAGCCTGGTACGGTAGCGCCAGGTAGGATGGGGTTGCAGGAGTCATGTAGGCTACCAAAACGGAAAAGGACTAGGATGGCGATCTGTACTTATAACGCACGTACGCTTGCATCGGAAGCGGCTATCGAAGATCTGATGATGCAAGCCAAGAAGATCAAGTACGACGTCATCGGACTGACCGAGACGAGACGACGTCACCCTCTCAACGCCGTATATGAAACTGGAGAAGAACTGTTCTTAGGAACATGCGACAGTAGAGGTGTTGGTGGAGTTGGCGTCCTCGTCAACACGAGTATGGCAAAGAACATCGACTCTTTTGAACAACTTACGACCCGAATCGGACGTCTGCGGATGAGAAGATGTGGCCCAATACCAGCTTTGACTATCTTCGTCGTTTACGCTCCAACATCAAGCTACGAAGAAGAAGAAGTCGAAGCTTTCTATATGGACCTGGAGAAGTTCTACCAAGAAGATCATGCCTTCTACAAGGTCATAATTGGCGATTTCAACGCTAAGGTTGGCCCAAGAAGAACGCCGGAGGAACTTCACATCGGGACCCACGGCCTACAATGGAATGACCAGGGGGAGAGGCTCTCCGAGTTCATCATGACGACTAAGACCATCCATGGGAACTCGCAATTTCAGAAGCCCTCTTCTTTACGCTGGACGTGGGAGTCACCCGCTGGAGGATACCGTAATGAAATAGACCACATCATCGTCAATAAAAGGTTCTGCCTGACGGACGTCGGTGTTGTACCAAAGTTCTATACGGGATCGGACCATCGCCTCCTCCGAGGAAGATTTTCCTTCACAAGGAGAGCAGAGAAAGCCGCCAAGTTCAGAGAGAGAAATCCCAGGACTACCATCAACTGGGATCTCTTCGCTACGCTAGTCGGCTTTTGGGAAGATTCTGCAATGGACAACATCGACGAGGAATATGACCGGCTTGTCGAACACCTTCACGACTGCGCGAAGAAGGCTGAGAGTTTTAAAACCACCAAGAGGCGTCTGTCTCTTGAAACTCTTGAGCTGATACGCCAGCGTGGAGCAGCACGAGCCGCAGGGAACCAAGAACTCACGTCCGAGCTCGCAAGGCTTTGCCAAGAGGCGATAAAGGAAGACCTTAAAGAGAGAAGAGCAGAAGTGCTGGCTGAAGCTGCAGAGGCGGGGAAAAGCATCCGCTAAGCCCGTCGAGACTTCGCCAGTCGCAAGACGAGGATGACTGCTCTCCGGAACCCAAAGGGAACAGCCATTGCATCGAGAAGGGGGATGGAGAAAATCATCTACGACTTCTACTCTGATCTCTTCGACAGCCATGTCCACTTGCCTCCTCACCATCTGAGGGAAGATGGACAAGTCATTCCAGAGGTTCTCCCGTCCGAAATACGACATGCTATCATGTCGGTAAGAAATCGTACGGCACCCGGTCCCGACAGAATAAGACCAGAACACCTGAAGAGCCTTCCGCCAGTACTCATCAACACCCTGGCGAGGCTCTTTACACGTTATCTGTCGGAATGCAAGGTTCCTAAACAGTGGAAGACCAGCAAGACCGTGTTGTTGTATAAAAAGGGAGATCCACATGACATCGGCAACTATCGCCCAATCTGCCTACTGTCCGTCATCTACAAGCTCTTTACAAGAGTAATCCTTAATAGGATTGAAAAAGTCTTGGATGAAGGACAGCCATGCGAGCAAGCAGGGTTTCGAAAAGGATTCAGCACGATTGACCACATTCACACTGTTTCGAAACTCATCGAGGTATCACGAGAGTACAAGATGCCGCTCTGTCTCACCTTCATCGACTTAAAGAAGGCTTTCGACTCGGTTGAGACGGAAGCGGTCGTGGAAGCCTTGGACAACCAAGGCGTCCCTACTCAATATATAAAGGTACTTCGAGAGTTGTACAGTAACTTCACGACCGGAATTTCGCCATTCTACAAGAACATCATCATTGACGTGAAGAGGGGGTCCGACAGGGTGATACAATTTCACCCAAAATATTCACAGCCACCCTCGAGAACGCAATGCGAAAGTTGGAATGGGACGACATGGGAGTGAAGGTTGATGGTCGGCAGCTACACCATTTGCGCTTTGCTGATGACATCGTACTGGTAACACCTAGCATCAGCCAAGCGGAACGAATGCTGACCGAATTCGACGAAACATGTGGATGCATCGGTCTTCAGCTGAATCTACAAAAGACGATGTTCATGCGGAACGGATGGGTCTCGGATGCCCCATTCACGCTCAACGGAACGAACATATCCGAATGCACCAGCTACGTTTATCTGGGTCGGGAACTGAACATGATGAACGACCTGACCCCCGAGCTGGGCAGGAGGAGACGAGCGGCTTGGGGAGCGTACAAGAGCATCGAGGATGTAGTGAAGAAGACCAGGAACACCCGGCTCCGTGCTCACCTCTTCAACACCACCGTACTTCCTGCTTTGACCTATGCTTCGGAAACCTGGGCATTTCGCAAGCAGGAAGAAAACGCGGTGAGCGTCATTGAACGCGCAATTGAGAGAGTGATGCTAGGAGTATCCCGTTTCACGCAAGTGAGGGACGGGATTCGAAGTTCTCTCCTACGTCAGCGATCGAAGATTAGAGACGCCGCCGCGTTTGCCAAGGAAAGTAAAATAAGGTGGGCCGGACACGTGATGCGCTTTAATGACAACCGTTGGACCAGAGCCGTGAGCGACTGGGTTCCCCGCGATATTAAGCGCACTACAGGAAGACCGCCGACCCGATGGTCAGATTTCTTCACGAAGTCCTTGAAAGAAAATATGATGCTCTTCGTGTCCCACGCGAAAGGAGGAACCACTGGGCTACTCTGGCACGCGATCGGGACAAATGGAAGAATTACTGGCGCCCGCTCGACCAGTTCGAAGATCAACGGGAGTCAAGGTGATCAAGGTGATCATGCACATTCGCTTCGCCATTTAGCTATTTTGTACTTCGACTTGTATTAGAGGATAAAGGATAAAGTTGCTTAGCCAATCCGCTTGGGATGTGTCCCCACGTTCACTTCAATTCACTAGCCCCAAGGCCCTCGAAGAGGGCGGAGGAGCAAGACATGGGAGCACGTGCCTGTAATGCCCCGGAGGGCACAGCAAGCATTTGGTGGCCTAGTCAGTCCAGCGCAAACTCCTCCGGATCTGGACAGTGGTGACCGGATCTCACTCTGCAACGCCGCTGCTCCTTGGAGCAGTTCCGTGGCACGACAATAATATTCGTTTCTTTCGCATTATATCATCAGGAATTTCCAAAAAGTCAACTTAAATAAATGATATAAGAGAAAAGTTCAATAACACCACTATGCTGTTCAATGAATATAGGATTTCCTGTAACTATTAATTTTTGATAGTTTCAATTCCCAAAAAAAGTAATCAAGCGGTAAGAAATTAACGGAAAGCATGAAAAACTTTTGCTTATGAAACTTTCAAGCCCCAACTTTTTCTCAAACATTGCGTAGTTGATCGTTTAAAGAAATCTAGACATCAGGTGAAATGATATGTATTGAGACATCTTTTAACCTAAGATCAACGGGAAAATAAGTTGATTAAGTGGACTTTCATGTTCTGTGGGAGAAGAACGACTTGTTGCTTTGACGTTGTCTTTATAACTTTTTTTTTGTCTTTTAGAAGAGATGAGAACAGATCAGCAGAATTGGACATGGAAACGTCATATATTTTCAAATAACTGAAAAAACGAGGTGAATTTTTGTAATAGCTTAAGGAAAAACCGTGAAAGAGTTGCATTATTTTCTAAATGCTATACACGAACGATGAAGTAGAGATGAAGAAGAAACAAGAAAGTGAACCGAATTGAAAATAATATGAGAGGAAGTTTGGAGTCAGGTGATTTATTGGAAAATGAGCAAATTGTAGAAAAAAATCACTTTCTAGAAAATTTATCTATGAGTGCAGATACAAAGTGTAGTACTTTCTTCTAACCAGTGTCATCGCAGCTCTAGTGAGTTCCTACAGTGACAGATCAATTTGATCGATTTAGTTGATTGGTTCCCCTATTGATTAATCCAAGTCATTGAACGTATGATCGTAGTAATACGTTGATGAATTTCCTTTACCGCAGCAAAGACCTAGAGCCGAAGAAAAAAAAAACTGCCTTCACCTGTAGCCTGTCCGTAACTGATCAGGATTGGTTTTAATCTCCACACCTCCATAAATGCAACCATCAGCGGTAATACCCTTATAACTATCCAGACGAACCTGTATTTGTTTCCCTGGAGGAGCCTGAAGATAAATGTCGATTAGAATCACATTATTGATGAGAAGAACGGAATAAATTAATTGCTATAATTATAATTATAACTAAAATTATAATTTCTTCAAAGGAAAAAAATGCGACGTAGAATCATCATGTCTGTAGAGTATGGGGATCACTTATCACAGCACCTATGACCAGTCAGATCAAAAATTCGTGAGTTTCGTTCTGCTCTCCGTTGCTGTCTGTCTATACCGGACAAGTAACGACATAAGCATTCGAAAATTCGAATGCGCTTGGACAATTTATTTGGGTCCACAACAACCATAATATAATCATTCATAACACTTAGATAATAAGTGAAAAGTCTCGGGGTAGATTGTGGACGTCCGATAAATAGAACATATGAAAGCACTTGGAATACTACTAAAGTATGATAAGTAAGAATGAGTGTCAGTTCAATAATTTAACGTAAAAAATTTGGAGCAGTCTGAGGTTCCGGAGGTTTTGGTGCATCAATCCGTTTGGGATGGACCAACGCGATCGAGTGCAATTCGGAACCGTCTGAGGTTTACGAACGTGTGTTGACCTACACAATAACCTGCGGTGCTAGCCGATGCGCGTATCGAGTCAGTGTTTTTATCTTCCCAAAAAGTTCTTCCAGAAGAGGGCTTTAATTTAACGACTTCGGAGGAATGAAAGCTTTGCTCGGCTTTAGGACGGTTTTGAACCATCGACATTATAGTCACAGTCAAACTTCTCAGTAACTGCCCCACTTCGGCATATACTTAAAGGCAGCATACCACGAATCTGAGGTGGTACGGATTTCAGGTGGAGTATTCGTATACGGGATCGCAGATTATCGAGAGAAGGGTGATTCCGTTCATTTCTTCCTAATTGCCGTAGAAAACGGCTCGGAAGATACGGCTTTGAACGTTCCGGCCCACGATTTTCTACGAGGAGTTCGATTGGAGCGCGCCAGCCTTGTGCACGCGCCGCATCCTCAGGGCCGTTTTTTTACGGCAATTAGGAAGAAATGGACGGAATCACACCCCTCTCCATAATCTGCTATCCCGTGTACGAATACTCCACCTGAAATCCGTACCATCTCAGATTCGTGGAGTGATGCCTTTAACATAAACGTATGTATAGTCATGTAGGAATTGTACCTGAATCCAATATGTGCACTTTTGGAAGTCGATTTTAGTTTGCGTTGTTCCATCTCCAATCGTACTTATCAATGACTTGTATGCCGCTTCTGCGTTGAACGTCCCACCACAATCATCTGGCTAGAGAAAGACTTCTTTAACGAAATTTTGAACCAGATTTGATTTTCTCTTACAAAATAAGTGGGGTTTTTCTTAACAAAATTTACATATTTTAGTGTAATTTGAAGAAACGACGATAAAGCAAAAACAACACAATTGGAACAAATTAAACAGCGTATCGATTTTGACAAGATGTACCCGAGGTTGTTAAATAAATTTATTTATAACGCTTAATAATGCTAACGTTTCGGCAATATCGCCTTCTTCAGAGCCTGAAATGGGCGATTCAATCTACAATTATCTAATTTATCAAAATCGATACGACATTCAACTATGCCGAGGTTCATTGAAAGTTGAACTCTTCAAATTAAACAACAAACCTTTTCACTACATAGCGAACCGCCGTATCCACTTGGACAAATACATTTAGAACAGTCGTTTGGATTAGGAAATCCTCCATTTTGACATTGAGCAGCTTGTCCGTTCTTACATTTAACTGGAAAAAAATCGGGTTATAAGTCTCGGAAAAAGTAAAGTGAGAAATACTCTTAGATAGTCATGAAACATCCAAAAAATTACAGTGTAGCTGAAAAGTCACCTTTACAATTGTAGTGCTCGTTCATCATAGATACATCATAGAAAGAAACCATGTCGGAACCCATAGTATCTTGGTAATTTTCTTCTTTAGCGACCATTGTAGGTTTTCCATTACGAGATGCACTGAAATAAATACAACTGTGTTCTATTCTCAGTAATGTTTGTCGCGTTTCAGAGTGCGATGTCAGCAGAGCCAGTGTCCTTTAAAGGCAGCATACCACGAATCTGAAGTGGTACGGATTTCAGGTGGAGTATCCGTATACGGAGTCGTAGATTACAGAGACCGGGATGGTTCCGCTCGGCTCTCCCTGAATCACTGCAAGCAGCCGGCCCTTGAATGCTGTGTTGTACGATGCCTTGTGTTGCAGCGCGCCACCCTTGCACGCGTAGCGTCCCTTACTGCCTATCGGGGCAGTCCGAATTGATTTTCGACGAATCGCAGGGTGGAGGCGGCGCAAGAGGTGGAGCGTTGCATTAGATGGGGTCGTTCAAAACAGCATTCTGGAGGCGGCTGTTTGCAGTGATGCAGGGAGAGATGAGCGGAACTACCCCGGCCTCCATAATCTACGACCCCTTATACGGATACTCCACCTGAAATCTGCACCACCTTAGATTCGTGGTATGCTGTCTTTAACGGATAGATTTGGAGGTCGTTAATAAGCACTGACACAGGGGAACATGATTCAAGGACGCTCTCGGCTGTGTTGAAGCTTGCGTTGTTTCTTCATGAGATGGTGGTAACCATTGAGGCCGGGTGGCTCACACAACGCCCTCCGGGCGCAATATGTCTGGGTGCTGAATTGTATGTGTCCCTAGCTACACCCCTCCGGGCTCGTATGGCTTCAGCTGAAGACCTTTTCGCTGCGTTTCTTTCCTTTTTTTCTTACTCTCCTATTCTATTCTTATTTTTTCCTTTATTTCATTCCTCTTAGTCACCACAGTTATAGTCATCAGGAACTCGTATATTGCTCTTCGTACAGTGCAATGGATGTTTATACATTTGACACATCACTGTATATAATGCACATATACTAAGAGAGAACTGAGCGGGTTCTGACCAGCCCTTTATTACTGGTCTAGCAAATACAAACCCTCGGACGCCTGTAACCTCCAGCTCGTGGCGACGACTCCTCCTTCTGGCTGTTGATACTGTTCGAGAGTTGCACTTGTTTGAATTGATTGTTCACATTGGTTCTTTGTTTCTTTGTGATCGCTCCGTGCTACGATGGAATTGTCGAATGATTTTTCAAAATGCGAAAGTGCTGTTTTTATAGAGGCAAAGGTTGGCAGAGCAAAGAGTGCACGCAATGGAGGAGCGCTACGGGACCCTTTCACGCCTGCGTCCTGCGACCTCCGGATGGAATACAGGTGAAATCGCTTCGAAAACGCAACTATACTCGTGAAATCATTCCACTATCTCTGATGGAGAGGCCTGAGAGGGTTCGAGATTTTTATTTTTCTTGAGGATTGCATACTATGAGAAAAAACGGTCAAATCAGTAATGAAAATAAATGTATGCTCGAGTCCAAAACAAAATTCTATGAAACAGTGGTAAATCGCGTTTATCGCAAATAAAAGATAGAGAACACGCAATATTTTTTTCAGTCTTTACCAAACTGCGAACCAACGGTTGAAGAAAGCCACAAGATCTCATTTGGGTAAAATAAATGGTACAAAAGTTGCAGACATAAGTGTCAACTCACCTCCTTGCTCCGTACTGCATTATGCTACCGTAATCATACGGCATCCCGTAGTTGTAATTGGTTGTAGATGATTCTTTATCGAATTGATCAATATAACTAGGCTAAAATTCAGTGCCGTAAGTGAAAATGAACGGCGAAGCAAATAAAGCAAAAATATTCAAGTAAAGTTCAAGTAAAAGTTATCCATTCCCAAATAAAATGCTTTTTGTATCATAATTTTCTTCAGAAACAAATTTAAACCCGATAAATATTCAATTTAGTGCATTTGACGGGAGAAATTCGAGCGACAGATACCGTGTCGATCTTGTTTTTCATAAGTATGACAAGAAGAAGACGAGCAGAGAACAAATGACAGAGGAAGAAAAGCAAAAGACCCAAACGAACTTCTTTTTATTGGCAAGGAAACATATTTAGAAAAGGGGCGGTGTAAGAAGTACACTATTGGGCATATCATCCTAATAGCTCCGCCCAAAAATGTGATCGATATTTTTTGTCACGAAAAAACAACACTTGCTGTACTAGAGGAAGTGTTTTGTTGAATTTACATGAATTTTTTTCTGCGATAAATTCGAAGAAGAGATTCGTCTCACCACTATGTTAGCCACAATTATACTAATCGCATCATCTCGATCAAATCTCGATTGAGTGTGGAAAAATCCGAGAGCGTGACCAAGTTCATGAGCAGCCGTGCCAACCTAAAAATTCTACAGTGAGAACCATTTTCTAATGTATAAACAAATAGTTAGGGAACTTACGCTTTCGCATCCTTTTCCTAATGATAAATCTTGTTGACCACCGACTCTACCTACGTATGAGTAACATCCTTGTCCTTTAAATACCCGAATTTTGTTTGGAGCTAAAAGTAAGGTAAAGGATCTTAGTATACGTTAAATGGTTAAGCGCAATCACCTACCAGACATACTTTCCACAAATTTAATGCAGGTGTTCGACTGCCAAAACTGTACAGCTTTCATAAAAACCGTCTTGATACTATCGGCTGAGAGAAGCGGAGAAATTAATCAATACACATCCATTGTATGGCTACAGTAATCAAGAAGGGGCTTACTCGCTGTTCTATCAAAGTAGTAATAAACATCATCGCTCCAAATCGTGTTAGGATAGTACCAGTCACGATACGCTTGTCTTTTTCGTTTTTGCAGATTCATAGAATCCTTAGCGATCTGTTCAGCTTGTTGCCTGAAACGTTTTTTTTCTACATTCAGTGATTTTTCATGTTAATATCAACTTACACAGTTAGCACAATGTCCGCTTGATACATGAATTCGCTCAAATTTGCATTGTGGTTTATCTCGTGTATGGGGCGAATTGTGGGAGCGTTCCTCCGATACACCGTCCTCCTTGGCGCCTGTATAATTAAAGGAATTAAAGGCAGCATACCAAGAATCTGAGGTGGTCCGAATTTCAGGTGGAGAATCCGTACATGGGGTCGTAGATTATGGAGATCGGAAAGATATGGGAACCGGTTTAGTCTCTACGAAGTACGTTAGAATAGGCACCCTTGTACAGGCCCTCTTAGCCGTCAATTCATTGGTGTCACACTTGAATAGGCTGCTGAGGAGACCTCATTGACCTTCGACCGCTCGCATGTGGATGCGGCGCGTGCGCAGGAGCGGTGCCATGCCGTTTTTTTTAACGATGATCAGAAGAAGATGGGCGGAGCAGCAGCGCTCGTTTCCGTAATCTATAACCTAAACGTTACGTTTTCTCCGAACTTTCCTGTACCATGTCAACTTCGTACTACGCTTCCTTTAATCTAGAGCAAACGAGTCCGTCAGCGCTCCAAGCCGAACGGGTAGAGTGAAACCAGAAGTGAGAGGGTTCACCAATTTTTACCAAATATTGTACTTAAAGACATCATCTTACGAATCTGGCATGGTATGGATTTTCCCTGGAGTATATATCCCTATATCGGGACGAGGATTATGAATGCAGGGGTGGTTCCGCTCATCTCTCCCTGAATCACTGCAAGCAGCCGGCCCTGAATGCTGTTTTGTACGATGCCTTCTATTGCAGCGCGCCACCCTTGCACGTGTAGCGTCCCTTACTGCGTATCGGGGTACTCCGATTGATTATTGACGAATCGCAGGGCGGAGGCGGGCGCAAGGGGTGGTGCGTTGCAATGGATGACGTCGTACAAAACAGCATCCTGGAGGCGGCTGTTTGCAGTGATGCAGGGAGAGATGAGCGGAACTACCCCCTTCTCCATAATCTACGACCCCGTATACGGATACTCCACCTGGAATCCGCACCACCTCAGATTCGTGGTATGCTGCCTTTAACGGATTGATGTGAAAGTCGTTAATAAGCACCGACCACAGGGGAACATAACCCAAGGACGCGTTCAGCTGCATTGAAGCTGGCGTTGTTTCTTAACGAGATTATGGTAACCAGTGAGGCCGGATGGTTCACGTAATGCCCTCTGGGGACAATATGTCGGGAGGCCCTTAGCTACAGTCACGCTGACCTGTTTTTTCCCCTCTACTCTAGCTGCCTGCCTGGTCTTGGGTGCTGTACCCCGTATACGGCTACTCCACCTGGAATCCGCACCACCTCAGATTCGTGCTATGCTGAGTGTAAGAATGTCGGTGATTGGTATAAATAGATTAAAATTTAAAAAAGATGATAAATTTCTTATCATATCAATCCGCTTGGGATGCATGTTCAAGACAAGCCAATGTTTTTATTTTTCCAGACAAGCCTGTTTCCAATTTATCGACCAGGGAGGTGTGAAAGTCTTTGTTAGCACTGGGACGGTTTCGAACCACCGACCTTACCCATCGTGCCACAGCAAACCTCTTACCGACTGCTTTACACTCTTCCATAATTAAACTAGGAAATAAAGAAATAAATAAAAGTAAATGAAAAGAGAAAATAGAGTAAATTAAAAATAAAATATCTATAAATAAAAATAAGCAATATGTTAGGAAAGAAAGCGAAATGTGACAATATTGAGAAAAGTGAAGTGAAAATTACAGCAGTTGTTGGGAACATCACTGACCCGTCAGATTTCAGGGCAGCCCTACGTTTTGAGTTTTTGTCAAGGTAACCACCCTGGAAATTACTGATAGTGGTACAACTAAAAAAGTTGAAAAAATTAGAGCAATGAAAAATTAACATGCTTGACGGTGAACATAATTATTTGTAGAAACGTAAAAATCGAAAATATTTGAATATGCGCAAAATTCACGTCAATCCAACGAATACAAAACAAATACTAATGTAATTCAGATTTTCGCTATGTGATCTTCTTTTCCAGTTTCTTCCTATAGTGAATCAATGCTTTTAGAGCGGACGATGATCGTTCGGTGATTTTTCCCATATAAGCGGATTATTGTATTATTTATTACAGGAACTGCTCTCGTAATCGCCTGTACGGCTCGAGAACAAAAGTGAATGGAAAAAATACAATTAAATCGAATGTCCTAAAACAACTACGCGGTAATACTCACCAACATTTTGTCTGGTATTCGCCTTTTTGGTTGTTTTGGGTCATTATTTTCGTTTTGTAATTTTTTGATCCATTTTTCTCGTAGACCTGCCAACTTTTCATGAACCAAATGCACATCAGACCGACTAAATGCCTGAAAGTAGAATAAAAATCACTTCACACGATAGCATATCTCGTCAAGTTGAGCACGGCCATGTAATCCATTGCTCTCCGCAAGGCTTATGCTGTATGTTGTTGTTGTTTTGACAGAAACGATCACAACTACATACACGTTTAAGCGGCTAGAGTACATTCCAATTATCGGTAATTATCGGTAATTGGGAATGGTGCCGATTATATATGTACGTACATTTGATCTGCTGTAGCTGTACAATAAAAAAGCATTGGATTCTACCTCCCAAAATAATTCGAATAAAAAAATTAACCGAAAAAAAATTAAAAATTAACCAAAAGAAAGGAAACATACCTGTAGCAATTCTTGTTTTTTCTCATCGGGAAGTTTTGAAAATTTATCGTCTATAGAAAGTACCGCTTTAAATGCTGCCACAATTAATGCAAGTATAAATGTTTGCATTCTACCCACTTGTCACACAGACTACCACCCAATAATCCTGAAAAAGAGGATTTTTTCCTTGAAAGCAAAAACAACGAAGAAATGCGTGAAATTCCCGCGAATGAGGTACAGGACTTTAAGCTGATCATGTAAACATAATAAAGTTGTTGACACGTGTAAACAATTTTTTACTGAAAACCAAAATATAGTCGATTTTCATTAAAAATCAAATTCAAGAAGCTCGAGGGTGAGGTTGAAAAAGGTGACGAGGATCTGAGTCACTGTTTGCGAATATTTTTCGTTTTTTATGTGTTGTGCATGAAAGCATCAAGAATACCGGTCAACGATTGTATTTTCAAAGATATCCATGTGATTTAAGAGAGAAAAATATACTAATTTTTTGTTCTTTGTTTAGAACAAAGAAATACAAAGTGCACGGAATTTTTACGTTTTTTTTTCCCCTTGGATTACGAAGACTATTGTGTGAGAATGTTCCTCAAAGGAAAGTAATTAGAAAAAAGAAAAAAAAATTAGAAAGTAAGAGAGCAAAAAAAAATTTCCGCTAAAAAACCCGCAAAATGACTTTTATTTGGGTTTGTAATAAAAAAACACAAACACAACTGAGTGATAAATATCAGTGATTCCACCCCGTGCTCCCACGTGCCTCTATTTCGCCGAATCTAATACATTAATCCGATACGAAACCAGACTGCAAAAAAAAGGTTGATCCTATGGCACGGAAGTGATTTAGAACGGATTTTTCTTTTTTTTAACGTGCGCCCTCTACCCCCAGATAACCTCAAAATACTTTTTTTTTCAAAAAAGAATAATGTTGACAAATGATATTTTTTTAGTAGTGCTGTCTTTGTGAGGCTCAGTCTAAGTAAAACCTATTCTAAAAAAAAAAACTTGAATTTAATACGAATTTGTGGAAGGATATTCTATGAATTTGATATTCGTATGAAAAAAGTCATTTTTTTTCTCAAAAAACATAAGGCAAAAAATCCGCGGTAAAAACTATCACAGGCTTTAATTTCGAGCATTGATCATAGATCATACGAGTACAACTTATCGATTTTACCCCTCTGTTCTGAATCTCCTCTTAAATAGCAAAAGTTATTCAAAATCAGACATCGAAATTTTTTCTCTTGCTACAGTTCTTTTCTTACTAGAATAATAATAGCATAGTAATAAAAAATAGAAATAATATTAATAGCTGTAGCAAAAGTAATAATCACAATAATAATGACAATATAACAATAATAATAATAATAATAATAATAACAGCAATAGTAGTAAAATAGTAACCGATCAGCAATAATAATATAATAATAGATAATCAGAATCACGCGAATCCTCATTCTGCAAAAAAAGTAGATTTTTGTCCTATTTTCCGCATTTCTAGAGCATTTAACGCAAATTTTCTAATGCAGAACTTTAACTATCTAAGGATTTATTTTTTTTTCTTATTTAATTATTTTAAAGGAGTATAGGATAAAGTTGTGACAAAAAGAAAAGGAAGCAGCAAAAAAGTTTAATAATTTAGTTTCAGAATGGGGGTTAAGGGTTGTTGGAATGAAAACGAGAGATGCCAGAATCGTCCGAACCATACCACCACGCACACACAAACACGCATAGAACTATGAGAGGATTAAGGGTTAACCGGTGGCGCATCTACTACAATGATGGGCTCATTAGTATATAGACAGTGAGTCAACCTCATCTAAATAAATTCGTTTTGATGACGTTCGTTGCTGTTTTATTGTCCGTGTAGGTGACTACGGAAAACGGTTGCACTTTATGTAGTTGTTCAAAAAGCAGTTCAGAGTAATTTCTGATTCACTGAGTTATTGATAGCTGGTTATCGATCAGGATCAGGATAGGATTATAATATTCAATAAACTTGAAAATTTCTCGTCGCTTTTTAAGATATTTGCAAAAAAGGATACAAAAATAATAACCTAGACAGTTTTTCTGAGGTTTTTCCTGGAATAAAAATAGATGATAGGAATAGAAAAAAAGAATAATAATACTAGTAATAATAATAATAATGATAGAAAAGAATAGGGTAATAGAAAAAGTGAAAAGTAGAATTTTGTGTTTTTCTCTAATAATATAATGAATTAGTTGACTTAATCAGCGGTTTGATGTCATCGCCTGAACCGATTACCCGCATCCTCTCCAAGGCGTACCCTCCTTGAACGTAGCTCTGCCCCTACGTACTAAACCCGCGAGAGCTTACAAAAAATTAATCCCATCGCTGCCATTTCATATTCTTTGAAACCTCATGTCTCACCTGAACTGCCTATCCACCTCCGAATCTTCTCTGGTCTTCTTTAAGTACCTCAGCTCACCTAATCCGTCAAACTCCCACAACACGTTGAACAAGGCGATCGCTTGGTCTCCTCAGTTTATGAGGAAAGAGGCGAAGATGATTTTCTGTAGCCATGTTTGGTGCCGGTACAAGATGTTGTCATCCGCCGGTATGCCACATAGATTCCCACGTGAAGATCTTCATTGTGGCATACACTAGGTCAGAAGCAGCCAAGCAGTCGTATGCAGACTCCTATTCGTGTAGTCAATCCTCTCCTTCGCAGTAGAAGGTGCTGCCCAAGTGTCCGATCCGTACATCATGATGAGGCGAATTGTGGATAGGTAGACTCGCAGCTTGACTTCCTTGGTGATGGGGGTCAACCACAGGCATTTCGTTAGGGAGTTAAATGCAGAAATATCCTTAGCGCATCTTTCCTGAATATCTTTCTCGTAGCTGCCGCTGTTCTTTAGCATACACCCAACGTAACACAACTCGAGATCAGTCAACGGGCAGCCTGTTGGTGCTAAGACGACGTCGGCAGGACACCGACCGACAATTATCTGCATGATGTCATCGATGGCGACGTTCAACAGGAAGGGTCCTGCCACTGTCCCTTGTATTACTCCCGTTACCACCTGAAACGGTGTTCTACATCCGACTGGTGCTCGTACTACAGCAGTTTTTCGTTGATTAATGTGCCCTAGCAGGCGAACAAACTTTCCTTGTACTCAATCGGCGTGGAGATCGTTGAGAAAACGCCCTCGATGAGTAGAATCGAAAGCGGCTCCAAAGTTCACAAAGGCCAATTGCACTGGAACACTGTTGCCAGATTTCGATCACTCTTCTAACGAAGAACAACTGATTGATCGTAGATCGGCCAGGACGAAAGCCAACCTGTTCTTCGCCCGTTGTTTCTTAGCGTGTCTCTATGAATCACTCCTTGTTAGCTCACAAGTCCTAGACGGAGGAAGGTATTAGGGTTGTTTTACTGACAGCCACTCCATTGACAGTCATTCCAAACTCCTTCGCTCTTGACGTCCAACTCTTCATCGCAGTCTTTTTGCAGCTGGCAATGCAACTTTCTCCAAAAACGTTTTGCTGGAATCGTCAGTGCTGCGGGCGGCGCATACAGAATTTCATCGTAGAAGACGTCTTCACTGTTGTCCTTAGCGGTTTCAGTAGGTGCGTGGGGACTCACGATCCAGAGTTCACGTCCTCTGCGATCCCGCAGTCCTAAAAAGACGCATCTAGGCGACGTTAAGTGGGATTCTTCCAAGAGTTCGTTATTATCGTTCCTCACAGCTATCGTGCACCCACCTATCCTCTTTTCACCAA
Organism: Necator americanus; assembly: GCF_031761385.1. Lineage (NCBI taxonomy): Eukaryota > Metazoa > Nematoda > Chromadorea > Rhabditida > Ancylostomatidae > Necator > Necator americanus. Next base: position 5,687,260 of record NC_087375.1, on the reverse strand, counting down.
CATTCCCGCAATAGGTAGTGTAGTCTCCGATGTTGACGACATCCCGATCTCTGATGCATGTTTCCTGCAGCGCAGCAAACGGAAAGCAGAGATATTGTAGAAGCGTGGAAGGTCGACTTGTTTGAGTTCACTAGAGAGTGTTCGGGAGTTTCGCGTGACGAAACGGAATGTTGTTACCAAAGTGTAGTTACCTTTCTCTAGTATTTGACTTGTTTGAGTTGGGCTTTGACAATGTATTTGACGACAGCACCTTTTTTGCAATATCTGGGTAGCTTCCCTCTTGTAGCAGTGCGGGTTATATAGCTCGTACGCTCGTAGCGTACATTCAAATAGCTGCGTTTAGCCAAAATAATATAATGTGGTCAGCACTAACGTGAATCTAAAATTAGAGAAAAAAAGTTAGTCATTTTTTAAAATTGAAAACTATGACGGAAAACTACCTTCCTTATGTCAACATTTCAACCAGCAACAAAAGTTATGGACTTATTTTGAATCTGATAAACAATAAAGGAAGTAAAAATACATTTTTTAAAGAAAGAAAATACGTCGATTTTAAATTTTGGGGACTAAAAAGACCTACCGTGTTTCAATATTTGTCCTCCTGGGATTGATTGCTCTGATTCTTTGATTTAGTTTGCGTTATGAATTCCGCAATATCGGATTCGTGGACTGTTCTCCTCTAAGCATAGTTTTCGGTGTCTCGTGCGAACTCGTCCACTTTCTGGAATCATTAATATTGGTTTATCTGAAATCTATTATAAATGGTTGCTTCTATACGTTTCAGAGTGGAGCGTGATAAAAATTACGAATTTGGAATAAAATTTATACGATTAGTAAATTGTAGTGGTAGTGGAGTGGTTTGGGCCGACGAGATGCTAGTTTGCATCTGTATTAGAGAAAAAAAAAGTTATTTTATGAATACCCTGGATTATATTGGTATCTTTCAAAGTTTTACAAGGTTCCTCTCATGAAAAGTTTCCCACGCTCACTGGCCGTGTTTTTTTTTCCCTCACCGTTGAATTTTTAACATTGACATGTTGTGTGCGGTTGTTATGATCCTGAGATAAAACACTAGAGATTCCTGGTCGGTTCATTAGTTTTGAGGTTACCCAAGTGAAGAACGGTGGCTTTCAACCTCCGATGACATCTACTCAAATTCTTCTCGTATTCTTAGCACTACTGCGACATCGAGTTCATGCTGAGCAGTGCTATGTAGGAGATAAGCACGTTAGAAAATTAGAAGTAAGTTGTTGTTTGCAACTTGTCCTTTTGTTCTAGAAGTAAGGAAAGTAAGGAAACATCCTTAAAAAACGATGGAGATCGCTCATCGAACATTTCAATCTTTGGAAACCGCATGAAAGATGTAGTATCCTGCTAATATGAATTTCTGTAGGCTTAAATATGGAGTTTCTATAGAGACAAAAGGTCCGACAATGAAACTAATCCTGGCCACCTGTGCAATCGACCACTCATCAGTCAGTACCTCTCAAAGATGAAGCAACCATTAAAGGCAGCTTATCACAAAGCTTACTATGTTGGGGTCCCTATGGGCAAATATAGAGTTCGAAGTGTAGATCACGAGTGTGAGGTTGGCCCCACTCAATTCTCACTAATCGTCCTCCAAAAACGGCGTTATAAACGACGTTTGTTCCTACAAGATATGTGAAAGCGCCATAATTGTACACGTGCCGCATCCACGAGCGAGCGGTCAGAAATCAATGAGGTTTTCCAGCAGGTTATTCAGGCTAAAACCAGTAAATAGGTTGCTGAGGGAGCTGAAGCGTTTAGAAGGATGAAATAAGGTGCCTCGTAAGAACTAGGGTGGTTCCCACACCGTATTTGAGAACGATTAGAACGAACTGACACGGAGCTGTTGACTCTATCAAATCGCCTTTTTCAGTGCCTAAAATGAGTGACTCGATCTGTAGCCCACCCGAGCTGTAGCGACCCGAATTTCAGCACCACTAGACAGAGAACTCCAAATTACGTTTTTGATCAATTACGCGAGAGAACCAAATGCTTACCCTGACGTGGAGCGACTTAGTAGTGACCGCTGACTAATCGATACGACTAGGAATGATTTTGAGGTTTCATTCAAATCAGATGAGGTATCAGAGATATGGCACAAGTTCCCTTGTAATCAAATCAAAAGGTGATCATTGGCATAGATCTGAAACTTTCCCATCGACGTTCTAGCCAATCGCCTAGGACCATGCATTGATTTTGAATTTTCAAAAAAAACTAGACATACATTTGACACCACTCTGCACTTTTTTTCCTGTGTGCTTCTTCTTCCCACGAAATATTCTCGTCATTCATTCCTTTTTGAAAGAAATGCCTAACAGTCGTGCTGTTTCGCCAACGTATATGTTCCATATGGACTGAGGGATTGGTCTCCAGTTGAACGCAGCGATCGTTATACAAGATTTGAAGCAAAAAGGACAGTAGCCGCAGCCGTAGCGTCCATCAATGAAACCAACCATTTGGATAATTATAAATTGGTAGGAACTATAATATTCACTACTCGAAGACAAATCGACTTCACATGAAAGTAATTCGCTTTTTTTCAAATTTTATACGTATCGGTTATCAAGTTAGTACATATCAGGTTGAAAGATGTGACGGGCTCACTGCATTGTCGCGTCAAACACAAAAAACGATGGGATCAGACGTATTTGTATTGATATGGAAGCGCTGAGGACTAGTGCCAGGAAGTCCCTCCACGTGGTTCGAAATCTATGCATCTGCCCCATATTTGTAATGAATGTGATTCCATGACTCTTTTGCTAGTTCCTAAAATTTCGCGGCTTATATTTGTTTCAACGTAGCTTACTTTGCCAAGATTTACATGAATAAAAGAATCCATCAGAATATAAAGGTAGTTCACTACTAGACGATGTTGTGATGACGGTGTTGTGATCTTTCCACGAAAAGATAAAGTTAAGGATATAGGTCACCAATATGAGTGCGATCCCGCTCAATTTCCCCTAATTGTCGTGAAAAACGGCGTGGGAAAATGCCTCGGCGCTCGAATTTTCCTACGACGCACTTAGTGACGTGCCACATCTGCGATCGCAGGCGAATCCGGCAGGTTTCCCAGCGAGTGGAAAATCAATGAACTTCCGACAGCGCTCCTTCAGCCTGCAAATGTAGGTGCCTTCAAGGAAATTTCAATCGCTAAGGCTACCTCCCACGCCGTAGTTCGAAGCAGTTAGGGAGAATTGAGCGTGGTCACATCTATACTCCCTATCCAAGCGACCCTATTTTTTGTGGAGAGATCTGAAAATATTCAATTTTGTCGTATGCCGCCCTTAGCACACTTTGTTTTTATGGATGATGCTTGCGGATGGTACCTTTTTTGAGCCTAATAAGAGTGTCCGCGTCTTCCTGCACGCAACAATAACCGATAGGAAATACCGATAGAAAAATGTAAATATACAGTTTTTGCTTTTAGACGTTCCGCCCAACGTGTTCTTTTACAATCATATCTCCAAGTGAGAACTGTACTAGACCGACGAATATGAATTTTGGTTCAGTGAATCACCTGATACCGCCGGGGGTAGAGTTTCGTTCACTTCATGGTGTGTTGAATCGAGTAATCGGGAAGCTTCTTTACAGCAAGATTGGCTCTGCTACCATACAACCATCAAGTTGCGTTGTTTTTGTCGTGGATATCTCTGTAATGGTGAAACGAACATAAAGGTGTGCATCATTTATTTATTTATTTATTTATTTATTTATTTATTTATTCGGGAGGTGGGAGAGGTTAAAGAATACGATGGCGTGTTTGACCATGTGTTACCGTACTACTTTTTTTTGAAGAGTATTGACGCTCATTAACATTTCTCTTGAGGGCGTGGTGGTAGAATAAGAGGAACTCCCAGAAATTATTTCTGTCAATTTTTTCCCTATTTTTAACCGAAAGCTTGACCAGTAGGTGCTGCTTTGTCGAGAAAAAAGATTGTATTTGATTTATCTTACCGGTAATAAAAACGAAAAAAATATATAGGTAAACTATAGAAGACTGACCTTTTCTCTTGCTGTTCAATCGAATTAAATCTCTTTTTTTGGACTGACTGATCTTCTCCCAACGAATTCAGCGCCCAGTGCTGAAGCAAATGTAGCGACATCCTTGGTGGAAAGAAAGACTTTTCGGGATTATCCACTGAACTACATAGGCAATAATGTTGAGCGTCAAGCATCAATTAGCAATTCCATAGTTGTAGAAAATTCTCGCACAAGAACTTGGAGGAGCAACTAAGGAGATGCAAAAGATTATTTTCTGTTTTCTTTCTACGAGTAGAGGTAAAGAATTGAACGGTAAGCGTTAGGTCATCCGAGCTAGGACCTTGTTTATAACTATTTTTTTCTTACGATTTATTGAAATGTTCAGGAAACCACACGAAAGAGTCTAACGGGGACAAAAATGACACCAAAGACCACCTACTGCTTGAACTGGCAGGAAAAATCGTATGTCATAGAAATGAATCACATAAGCATCACATAATTCATAAATAACATTTTTATACATTTAGACTAGAGATATAGAAAACGAGGCAAAAAACAGACGTGCTAGAAGAGAAGAGAAAAAAATGTGAGTGTTATTTCTTTAGCATTGAGTTCCAGTGGTCATTTTTGTGAATTTCCGAACAAATTCCTGGTAGTTGTATGTCAAATCGTAGAAGAGTTTACTCGCTGTTCACGCAACAAAGAGTACAGGTTAACGAGTTAGAAGTTTCTGTGAAACACCTTTTGGTTCTAAAATGCGTGAGAAACACCTCTTAACCCATGTTCACTGATGAAGGAAAGAGAAAGAAGCAAACGCGACAACAGGTGTTAGAAGAGTGTTTCTGAGCTCACTTCCTAGGATCTGTAGGAGCACAGACGCGAGAGATAAATAATCCGGCTCCTGTTTAAAGTCTCAGAGTTTAAGTACCCCATAAACATAGAAAACATTTATAAGAAGTTTAACCCTTTACAAGTTTAAGTCTGGGGCTGATGTACGAGCTACAAATTCAAGACAATACTTCAGTTGTTTGGAAATTCAGTGAACGATACAGGAAAAGGAAAGAGATTTCTGACTGAGGAGGAAAGTATGGTACGGTAGCGCAAAAGAAAGACAGGGCTGTAGAAATCATTTACACTAGCAGAACGGAAAAGGACCAAGATTAAAATCTAAACCTCATATAATATCACGAACGTACGCTTGCAGCGGAAGTGTACATTGAACATCTCACAATGTAAGCCAGGAAGATTAATTACAGTACAGACGTCATCGAAGTGATTGAAACAAGACGATGTCACCCACTGAACTCCGTACACGACACCGGAGAAGAAGTGTTCTTAGGAACAAGCGAGAGGGGGAGTTGATATAGGTGGCGTCTTCGTCAACACCTATGGCAGTTCACATCGTTTCTTTCGAAAAACTGACGACCGAATAGGAGACTGCAGATGAGGAGATGTGACTCAACGCCAGCATTGGCCATCCTATTCGTTCAATTTCCGACATCAAGCTACGAAGAAGAAGAAGTCGAAGCTTTCTGTATGAATCTGGAGAAGTTCTACAGGAAAGATCATACCTCTTCATACCTCCTATAAAGTCAACGTTGGTGATTCCAACGCAAAAATTAGTCCGAGAACAACGCCTAAGGAACTTTACATCATTACTCGCGCCCGGAAAAAGAATGAACAGGGAGGATTTCCGAGTTTTTCTTGGCAACTAGGACTACTCAACTCGCAATTCCAGAGCTCTTAACTTTAGAATGTATGAGCCAAGCTGCGGAGGTATCCTAATGAAACTGAACACATCATCGTTCACCGCATCGGGTGAGGAGATGGAGAACGAATTCCACACAAACCTCTTCGATAGCCACGTCCACAAGGCAGATGGACAATTAATTTTTATTTCGTTTGCCCCATTTTGAAGTTCGATATGCCATAATAGAGAATCGTCCAATTGCGAGGGTAGAAGGTGCGGCTGTGTCTCACGTTCATCAACCTAAAGAAAGCCTCTGGGTTCATTTGAGACGGAGCTCATGGAATCCTCGGATAACCAAGGCGTCTCTTCTCCGTACATAAATATACTTGGTGAGTTATATTGTAACTTCACGACCAAAATTTCCCCATTCTACAATAATATCACAATCGACGTGAAGAAGGGTCCCTCAAGTTGAAACAGTTTCACCCAAAATATTCAGTGCCACTCTCGAGAACGTGATGCGAGGATTGGAATGGGATGACATGGGAGCGGAAGTTGACGGCTGGCATTTACATCATCCTCGTTTCACTGATGACTTCGTTCCGATAACATCATGCACCAATCAAGCGGAACGAGTTTTGATCAAAAAGAGATCTCGGAAGTCCCATTTACACTTAACAAAACAAACATATCCAAATGCACCACCTACATTTGTCTCTAAAGGGAGATAAACATGAAGAACGACCTGGGCATGAGGAAGCGGGCATGTAAGAGCACAGCATGTATTGAACACGGCTAAAAACAGCCGACTCCGTGCTCACCTATCCAACACCATCATTCTTCCTGCTTTGACCTACTTTGAAACTTTGGGCGTTTGGCAAGCAGGAAGAAAGTTCGATCAGTGTCATAGAACGCCGAATTGAAAGAATGGTGCTGCGAGTATGCTGCTTTAAGAAAGTAAAACAGGGGATTTAAAGTTCAGCCGTCAGCGATCGAAATCGGATACGCTACTGTCTTTACCAAAAAGTGTAAAATTAAGTGGACCGGAGACGTGATGCGTTCCAATGACAATCACTGGACCAAAGCTGGGGGCGACTGGATACCACGCAACATCAGACGTCCTGCAGAAAGACCGCCAACGTGACGCTCTTGGACCTCTTCACAAACTCTTCCAAAGAAAGATATGATACTTTTCGACTCTCTCGTTAAAAGAGAGGCCAGTAATAGACGTTTTAGCGCGATCATGGCAAATGGAGACTACTCGAGTTCGAGCAAATCGGGAAACAGTGGGAGCACAGGTGATACTTCAAGTACAGTTAGGAGTAATGTCGAAGCATCTTCGATACAAACACACAGAATAACTCAGGAACCCTGAGGCGCTTTGGCGCTACATCACAGTATAACTACAAACATAACAATGAGAGAAACGGTGATGAGAGAAAATCCGACCTCTGATTCAGACATTTTGGAAGTTACCGCGTTTTTCTGCCTCCTTAACTACGACTTTCAAAATTTCAAAGCTGACTTCCGTTCACACTTGGTAGAAAGTCAAGCACACAGAGCGGCAAACTTTACGCGCCATCGTATGGCTAACCAGTCCGCTTGTTGCCCGATCTTACGCAGAAGATCAGACATAGCGACTGCTTGGACCATGTCGAGTCCGAGGGAAGTTACGAACATAGTCTCAGCTGACATTGGCTTTCGAAGCTGAACGAGACATTTTACTAACGTGACTGGATGAAAGGTGGTTGTGCAGAGTTGGGTGCTGCAATGACGATCGGCGAGAATGAATTTGCTTTTGAAGAAAATGGCAAATTCAAATTGCGGGAAAGGATCAAGGACATCACACGAGTAGGGGACTTCATAGATGAAAACTTCCGTCAGTAGACTCATTTAAAGGTGGAAAATAAACTGTTTAGTGTTGATCAAGCGGCTTCGGCTGCTGCAATGCAGTACAAAAGTCGTTTAGCTGCAGTACAAAAGTCGAAGATTTCTGGATCATATGATCATTGAATGATTTGTGAGATCCATTCAAAATATGATGTCACTGTTTTTATTCTCTCATCTAAGTCTGGCACCAGTTCATTGATCTCAAAAAGGCGAAGTAATTGATGGTACTGTGGCAGTTTTGGACAATCGTGCAGTGGTAGCCAAACCTCATACCTCACTGCGGTGCACACGCCCCCGCAAAACATCAAGTGGTTTTTGTGTTATCGCCGCAGACATATTGGTGGAATAATGAGTAGTATAAAACCGATTAAATTGTCATTTTCTCTCGCGTATTCACTACTGCACATGATTCGCTGGTTTGAAATAATGGCTAGAGATTTTCTGGATTAGAAACGTTTCCCGCTTATTTTCAACAAACGTTTTTATAGCAAAAGTTTTACATGAGCTCAGCTAAATTTTAAAGAATGAAATGGGATATGAGAAAATATAGGATTCAGTACATTTATTTAGGAACACTCGCTTCATTTGGTTTCTCGTACTCACCGTTAGTGGAGTCATCGTCATTGCAGTGGATATCGTGCTAGTTATTTGTATTTTTATACTCGCGATAAAAAACAAAAAAGAAGAGGAATCTGTGAAAGAGAAGGAGGAATCTAAGAAGTCGAGAAAAACTATGGATGAATTCTCGTTGTCAGATATTTCATTGTACGCAGAAGCTAACAGCGAGGAGCAGATAGAAACAATAAGGAAAATTGATGAAAAAATAAGAGAGGCGGAAAGAAGAGAAAAAAGTTTAAGAAGGAGTGAAAGGAATGGAGAAGGACACAGTTGTACGGATGAAGAGAAAGACGAAAAAAGCTGAATATGAATATAAAACTAGAGACTGTCCTGATTCAGTACATATTTATGTGCGTTCCTATTGTAAGTCAAGAACAAATGCGGTATATATGTAAATAAATGACAATTTATTACCACTTTGTTGATTTTCATGATCTCTTTTTTGGTGCATTTAGTAGCACATTCTTAGGATGTTTGGACAGAAATACGACTTTTTTTTCACAAATTTGAAAATTTCACACCAAAGCGGTATCTAGATTTTATTTCATGTTATCAGGTGGAGTCATAAATAACTTCCATTTTTTCCATACTTCTGTTTCCCTCATAAAAAAATAACAAAAAAAAAAAGAATTAATTGTGACGTATTGAGTTCCTCTGCTAAATTTCTGGTTATTTGACATGAATTTGTTCCAATATTAACTTCAAAATATCGTCATGGAAAGCTGGATGGCGACGCCCCTTGCTTCGTCTTTCAAGGTCACATGTCCAGAAAAAAAGAAAAACCAATTTTTAACCAACCGATCAGTTACCGGTACTTTGCCATACACAATACATTTTTTTAGCCGTGGCCGTAGCACTTTTGGCTTGTTTAAATTCCCAAAGCATCAGATGGTGTAAGTGTACTTTTTGATTCTTCATTTTAAAGGTGAACAAAAAATGGACCTAACGTAACGTACACGACACTAGACTGCTGCCTAAAGACTAACCTAAGTTCTGCCTGTGAAGCGATAAAAAAAAATCCCTTGTTTGGATTACGTTTCCATTCCATACGTTAATAATAACAATAGGTACACCATTTACATGAGGGGGAAGTTTTTTTTAATCACTTAAAGGCATCACCCCACGAATCTGAGGTGGTACGGGTTTCAGGTGGAGTATTGGTATACGGGATAGTAGATTATGGGGAGCCGTGTGATTCCGCCCATTTCTTCCTAATTCCCATAAAAAACGGCACGCAAGAAGCGGCGCGTGTACACGGCTGGCGCGCTCCAATCGAACTCGTAGAAAATAGCGCACCGGAACGCCCGATGTCGTATCTTCCACGCCGTTTTTTTTACGGCAATTAGGAAGAAATGGACGGGATCGCCCTTCTTCCCATAATCTACGATCCCTTATACGAATACTCCACCTGAAATCCGTACCATCTCAGATTTGTGGGATTCGTAGGGTGATGCCTAACTTATTCTTCACAACTATCAGCAACATCTCGCCAACGTACACGTAGAGGACGAATGCCCTGCTTGTAGAATTGGGCCGACTGGAAGTCAAAGAAGTTGGCCGTCCAGACTTGCGGACTTCATGGAAATTCGTTGAATTTCTTCTCTCCCAGAGCTTGCTGTAACGAACGGAAAATGTGATCTCGAAGGTTCGAGCTGTATGACAGATACGGTAAAACAGTCCAGCGCACTACTTCAATTTTCTAATGAACGATCTTCGAATTAGGAGACTGAGTTGTTCGCGTCACTCAACTGAGCCAACACTTCATTTACTCCGACGACAAAAGGTAGAAAAAATAGTGATTAGACGCAACAAAATAGCGAATAAAAAACATCAAGCACTTTTTTGGAATCATTTCTTTCGCTATTTTCTACAACTGGTTCGATTGGAGCGCGCCAACCGTGTGCACGCGCCGCATCTTTCGAGCCGTTTTTTATGGTAATTAGAAACAAATGGACGGAACTACACTTTTCCGCATAATCTACGACCCCGTATAGGAACTCTCCACCTGAAATCCGTACCACCTCAGATTCGTGGAGTAATGCCTTTAAGCCAAAGTCTCTGAACTGGCAGTGTACGTTTACGAACTTCGATGGGAAAGGCTTCAAATTAATTTCATTTTCTGGAAGTCACTTTACGTGACTTAAATACCTATGTTTCGAAGTGTGTATTTAAAAAAGAATATTTCGGTCCCAGTTTTATACTAGAACAAAGCTTTCTATGTTGTTATCCATAATTCGAAGTGTTTGAAGTTTTAAGGACGTTTCTTAAGAAATCTTCGTTCCTATGAAATTTAGAGAAGTTTTTGTGTTATCCAAGGAAAAAAAATTCTGTTTTGTTAGCACGATCTTGTTTACCAAGTTCGATTTTTGGCGTTTTCAATTATTTTTGGAAGGTCGCCCTTCATAAATATTTTTATCCGTCATCTAGACTTTCGTAAACATCTAAGATACAATGCCAAGATCGCTAGTTATGTTCAGTTTGCTAAGTGAGTCAGCGGCAGAAGGCGGTGTTCACTGTTTGACATCATTTGCTAGAAGTAATGTTTCCCATTACTTCCATACTGGTATTGTCGTTGCTATACTGTAGAAGCGGCTATGCTGTACAGTGTTATGTGGGATCTAATGGCTACGTAGAAAAAGTGCACGTAAGTTTATAATTTTCCTTGCAAGACAAGTAAATGGTGTTTTGAAGATGGACATTTAGCGAGGAAACGGTGTTTAAAGGCAGCATACCACGAATCTGGAGTGGTACGGATTTCAAATGGAGTATCCGTATACGGGGTCGTAAATTATGGAGACCGGGATGGTTCCGCTCATCTCTCCCCGAATCACTGCAAACAGCCGGCCCCTGAATGCTGTTTTGTACGATGCCTTCTATTGCAGCGCGCCACCCTTGCACGCGTCGCGTCCCTTACTGCGTATCGGGGCACTCCGGTTGATTTTCGACGAATCGCAGGGCGGAGGCGGGCGCAAGAGGTGGTGCGTTGCAATAGATGGCGTCGCACAAAACAGCATTCTGGAGGCGGCTGTTTGCAGTGATGCAGGGAAAGATGAACGGAACTACCCCCGTCTCCATAATCTACGACCCCGCATACGGATACTTCACCTGAAATCCGCAACACCTCAGATTCGTGGTATGGATGGGTATGGGATAAAGGTAAAATCTACCGTTCAATCCGCATAGAATGCTCTAACGCTTCCGATTTCAACTCAGAGTATAACCACGTGTTCTGCCTATACAATGACTTGTGGAGGATAACTGATGTATCAAGTCAGTATAATTATCCTCGCAGACGGTTACCCTTCCGGTGGATTTTCGAACTTTTAACCATGAAATCGCGTTAATGACCTCTTGTCATTCTGTTACGTATGCACAACAAAAACAAAAGGAAGGCGAGAAATGTAGAGGCGTAGAGTTTTGTAGGGTAATCTGAAAGTATGGATTGGTTGCCAACGACAAATTACTCCTTGCGGTTAGGATGGATTTCATTCATGTAACATTCGTAGACAGGAAATACGAGAAAGATACTGAATTAAAGGATATACTTAGAGAAATGTAGAATGGACGCAGCGTTTTGACGCAGGAAACGACCAACGGTAGGGTATTAGGACATTCTGGCTGTTTTATGTAGTTCCTTTTCTGCTAGAATGTAACTGCACTGCTGGCTAGGCTCTATTCTGCCATCAGCGGTGGCCATAGCTTCATTTTTGATGAGTATCGACTATCGGCGGAATGATCGCGGAGACCGACCACTCGCAATTGATGTCCGTGAAAAATGGATTGCGGTCGAACCATATGGAAAACCAAAGTTGCCGGTCGATGTCAATCGAGTATCGGCAGCCAAGGTCCACAGGACAATTATACAATTGCATCGGCCCAAAAGGGCGAGTGTAGTGTAGCAGTTAGATGTTCCGCTTCCTGCACGATCGATTCGAGTCCGCCCTAGTGCTCACCAAGCCCTTCATTCCTCCGGGGTCTATAAATTGGTACCAGACTTGTGTGGGAGGATAAAAACACTGACTTGACACATCGGCTAACACCACAAGTCATTGTATGGGCCAGTTACACGCTCGTAAACCTCAAACGATTCTGAATTGAAGTGAATGTGGGGGCGGATTGATACGCCAGTGACATTATCCTTCTTAATATTTTGCAGTAGTCAATTTCCTGTCCGAAATTGAGGCCTACCATAAATCTTACCCTCTGACCTCCTGCCCGCAACCCATTCCCAGGCACATAGTGCACAAAGTGTTATGTGTGCTCTCGTTCAGGTCAACGATCCATTCTGCACTTTCACGATCAGATATGACAGTGATACATGCAATAGTGAACCGAGTGTAGTGCTAGCATATCACGGTCAAGATGATATACTAGAGGTACAAAATGCTTCATTCTCATCCAATTAACAGGTTGGAGGACAGCACAGATTACTTTTATAGGATGATAATGCGTGTTACCATGAAAAGAATATGATCAGCTGCCTTTGTTTCGGACATTTGTGCAACGATGCAGTTAATCATAAGGTAGGTGATCTTCCATGTTTAATAATAAGCTGATCTGAGTTACCTGGCAAAATGATAAACTAAACATTTTGGTAAAAATTCCTCAAATGACGCAAATAATCATTGTTGGTTGTTTGCAACTTCTAGGATTAACAATTTTCTGGATAATTTTGCGTCGATAAAAAAGTTCTACAACTCATGAGAAATCTAATAGTTGAAGGCATCACCCCACGAATCTGAGATGGTACGGATTTCGGGTGGAGTATCCGTACACTGAGTCGTAAACAATGGAGAGAAGGGTGGTTCCGTCCATTTCTTCCTAACCGGCGTAAAAAACGGTCAGGAAGATACGGCTTCGAGCGTTCCGACGCGCTTTTTTCTACAACGAGTTCTATTGGAGCGCACCAGCCCTGTGTACGCGTCGCATCTTCCGGGCCGTTTTTTTTTTCGGCAATTAGGAAGAAATGGACGGAATCATCCCCTTCTCCATAATCTACTAACCCGCATAAGAGTACCTGAAATCCGTACCACCTCAGATTCGTGGGATGATGCCTTTGACTAGTTATTTTTTGCACGCGCCAACCCTTCGAATTCCATACTTCCATAATCGCACATTGATGTTCATCGGTCAATGCATTCACCATAGGTGTCATCACAGTGCTCCATCTTTCTGGAGCAGTTAAAATTCCTCTGGGACAAAACTGGCGGGCTTAGACTCTCAAAACAACGCAACAAGGGAATTGATGGCAGTGGAAGAAATGAACACTTTTCGCTGCCGAGTATGCTTGAATACCTGGAGTAGTGATCTGGTAGAGCGAGATTTTGCGGATAGGTTGAGTGGTAGGGAATGTGAGTACCTTACCTAAGGCTTCAAGCTGGCAGTGAGTGGCCTGAGTGACGTGCGGCTGCGGGTTGTCGTAGAGGAGGTGAACGGCGAAGTTGCGTCGAGGTGGTCAGGGGTGGGGTACGCAGCTCGACCCAACTTTTTAGTATCTCTAGTACTTACCTAGCGTGTAGAACCCCGGATGCTACGCCTAGCAAGATCTAAGTTCTACACGCTCTTGGATACCAGAAAGCTTTGCGCAGCATCTCGCCAAGTTGTGCAGCCGTCGACTGCGCCTTGGGGGTTTGGAAACCGCTCCGAGGTACCGAGCACATCGTCGTCAATTTTGACGTATGAATGTTCCACATGTGGCAAGTCGTCAAAAGAGAAGTTTCCCTCGTCGAAGCAGCAGAACCAATTGTTGGCGGCCGGCTGTTAGATGTGCAGTATGGCGTTTCTTTCACTCGAAGAAGAAGATTACTCGGAAATAGCGCCAATCCATTTGCATTACAACAGCGGAACAACAGAGACGCGACGCCTTAGATACGATTGACTAGGAAGTTTCTAGAACCACTTAGCTTTTGCCTAAGCTCCTCGGAAGAAAAGGCATGTCCTCGTCTCCGAATATCTTTTCTTTCAAAAGCCCAAAAAAAGTAAGCAGCCAACCTAGTAGATCGTCGACATTTACAGGAGATTTTGGCGATGGAACTCACTAAAGAGACAACTAAACCGTTGAGAACTCTTATCACATGCTATTTATTATTCAACCACGGCAAAGCTGCATTCGGTAAAGCTTATTGCTATGTCGAGAATTTTCAAGGGTTAATTTGCTACTTCATTTTTTCAGCTAACGAAAAAAAGGAAGGAAATCCCTCTTCGGATACCGTGAGTGAATTTCAGCGCAACGATGTTTGCGCACTAATTTGTAGGTTTACTCTTGCGCTCAAATGTCTTATATTAAGAATTAAATTTGGAAGTGGCTTCACCTGCGTAGTTCAATTAAAGGTTGCATTAGATGACCCATAAAGGAAATTAACCATCGTACGGGGTCTAGGTCATTTTTCAAAGAAAAAAATTCATCATATCGCCTCGGGAAGCGGAGTGGCTTCCCGAGGCGATATATTCTGCCGGTCGTGGCTTTCCCGAAAATGAAAGGGTACAGCAACTAAAAAAGATCAAAAATTCCTCTCTCTAGGGATTGGATATTTTTCACAAACTCTTTCGTCCAACTTTCAGTTCTCATATGTATCTGTAATCAGTTACTGGGAATCCATTGTTAGGTTGAATTTCATGGGGTCGTTAAAGAAAAATGTGTTACGGTGGGACAAATTTCCATTTAAAGGCATCACCCCATCACCCCTCTGAGGTGGTGCAGATTTCAGGTGGAGCATTCGTATACGGGATGGGAGACTACGGAGAGGGTGGTGATTCCGTCCATTTCTTCCTGATTGTCGTAAAAATCGGCCCGGAAGACACGGCTTCAGGCGTTTTGGCGCACTATTTTCTGCAAGGAGTTCGACTGGAGCGCGCCAGCCTTGTGCGGCGCCGCATCTTCCGGGCCGTTTTTGACGGCAATTAGGAGGAAATGGACGGAATCACCCCCTCTCCATAGTCTCCCATCCCGTATACGAATACTCCACCTGAAATCTGCACCACCTCAGATTCGTGGGGTGATGCCTTTAAGTCCATTTATCGAAGCAACCTTCAAAGTCATTAAGTAAGGTAGGAGAGTTCTGATTTACGAAAGAGCAGGGAGGCTTACCAAGGCATCTCTTTTATCTCTTTATCTTAAAGGAATCACGAATCTGAGGTGGTACGGATTTCAGGTGGAGTATTCGTAGACGGGATCGTAGATTAGGGAGGGGGGATTCTGTCCATTTCTCCTCGTATCAGTGGGAACGGACAACCCCAGAACGCTGTTTCTTACGACGTCCTCAATTGCAGCGCGCCACCCTTGCGCCGCCCCCCGCCTGGGATGTGACCGATTGGGTTTGCGGGAGCGGGGTTGGGCGGAGCGCAAACGTTGCGCATTGCAACATAAGTCGTCATAAGAAACAGCATTCCGGGGTGGTGCGTTTTCACTGATACAGAGAGAAATGGACGGAATCACCCCACTCTCCATAATCTACGATCCTGTATACGAACACTCCACCTGAAATCCATACCACCTCAGATTCGTGGAGTGATGCCTTTAGAGGAGTTTTTGTGAGGGAAAACGTTTTTATTCTTCCTTCCTTACAACAATGACCATGTGTATTTTTATACTGTTGTTTACAATTAATGTGACGGGAAATGTTCAATTGCAGACGGATATAACAAGGTCGTCCACAGAAGATTGGGGCCATAACAGAAACAAGCAGGTACACACACACGTTCACAAAAAATTATATGGGCCGACACTTGTGTTTGTGTCAAGCGCCACCGCAATGTGTACGATCGGGACGAGTTTAGGAGTAATGTGGGAGTGCGAGAGTTGCTGCCGACGCGTTGCGGTCATGTTCGAGCAAACATAGGAGTCGGCACCACGGATAACTGTTGCTTTTCATCTTGAGAAAAAAAAAAACTTTATTAAAGGATAAAGGAGCTCCAAAAGAAAGGGTAGAATTGGCGCGTACAGGAACGAGGTAAGTGATTTCGATAATTAAAATTTTGAGATTACTTATGATAAGGAGAGTACACTAAGAGTAAAAGACAAACAGTTCTATAGTCGGGTCAGCACCGACATGATGCATGAGTGTAGTTACACGAGCGGTCCCGCTGGAGCAACGCGGTTTTTAATCGCTCGCAGCATGCTGCGAGTGGGCGGCTTGGCAGTTTGCCAAAGTGGTGTGGAGTGACGTCACCCGGGTCGATATTATCCGCAACTTTTTGTTTCTTTGTTTTTGTTTTTCTTTCTGGCTTTTTCGTCTTTTGAATTCCTTTTTTTCGCACTTTTGTTATGATTGCGGTATTTGTTTTTATTATGTGTATCTTTATTGTATCCGTATTGTTCTTAAGCTATTATATTGCTTTTGTTAATGTATTTATTTTCATGTTAATGCTCTTTTTTGTTTGTAAGGGAGGTAGGGAAGGCGGAGGAACAAAAAAGAAAGAACATTAACATGGAAATAAATACAACTTTGAAATAAATTTCAAAACCAAAACATGAACAAAAGCAACACATTAGCCTAAAAACAATATAGATCCAATATAGATCTACATAACAAACGCGTATACAGGAAGAATATCAAAAAGAATGAAAACAAACAAAAAATTGCGGCCAACGTCGACTCGGGTAACATTAGAGGATAAAGAATAAAGTGTCTGGCGTTAGTCAGTTCGCTTGGGATGCGCTCCACGATCACTTCAATTCAGAATCGTTTGAGGTTCACGAACGTGTAACTGAACTATACAATTACTTGCTGTGGCTAGCTGATGGATCAAGTCAGCATCTTTATCGTCCCAGACAAGCATGGTATTACTTTATCGATACCGGAGGGATGAAAGGCTTGGTGAGCACTAGGGCGGATTCGAACCTCCGATCGATCGTCCAGATAGTGGAACCTCTAACCGCTACACTACACCCACCCACGAGTAAAGTTATAGTAGGGTCAAAACGACATGAAACACGTACGCAATTGCGTACGCGGCTTCTTTCGAGGCGCTTCAGTGGAACGTAGTGGCCAGGAGCGTGGTGAAATCCTTGCTGGCATCACCCATCGCTGCAGTTGGCGACGGGCCCACCTCGGTTCCAAGTGCTGCCTCCACAGCGCCGTCTCGAGCGCGTACGCAAATGCACATCAACTACACTCGTGTTTCATGTCGTATTGACCCGACTATACTTCACGTCTTTTTGACAAACAGCCAAGCCGCTCGTTCGCAGCACGCTACGAGCGGTTAAAAACCGCGTTACTCGAGCGAGACTGTTTCAAACTGCGAAAAAGCTACATATATAAGTAAACTGTTGTTAGCTGCGCAGTTTTAAGGATAGGAAGCTCGTATTTTCTCAGGTTAGCAATGGGAAATGGCATTAATAGGCGAACTTTTAATGCAAATGTCACGACCATTACATTACAAAAACATAAAAGTGGAATAAAAGGATAAAGAATAAAGTTTCTGGCGTTAATCAATCAGCTTGGGATGCGCCCCCACGTTCACTTCAATTCAGAATCGTTTGAGGTTTAGAAACGTGTAGCTGGCCTACACAGTGACTTGCGGGGGCTAGCCAATGCGTCAAGTTCGTGTTTTTATCCTCCCAGACACGTCTGGTACCAATTCATCGATCCCGGAGGAATGAAGGGGTTGGTGAACACCACGGTGGATTCGAACCTCCGCTCGATCGTGCAGATAGCGGAAACTCTCACCGACTGCGATACACCCGCCCCTTCTTTGCAGTTATATGAAGCACATTATGAACATAAATGATAAAATTTGAGTATTTCTCGAGCACGAATGTTGTCCTTTAGCGAATACTATAATGCGCCTTTCTTACTGTAGATCCGGCGTGCACAGACACAGGGAGAGTGAATTCAGCAGAGATTTCGTGGAGTTCCTGTAGAAAATTTAAAATAGGAAACAATAATTGTTGAGAATTGCAAATAGTTTTTGCATCACAAAATATAAGTCGATTTTAAAATATTTTTGTAACATTGGACAGAAAACGAAACAAATCAATAAATAAAAATGGCAACTCAGGTCTGTTTGCGTTGTAAAATGTTTTTTTTTTACAACATCAATCCTCTCTATACCCTCAATAATCATCTTTTATTTATCTTTCTCTCTAAAAAAAATTACAGTGTGCTAATAGTGCTTTTTTTCAGCTCGAACCTCTTGTTATTTGTCGTAATCGGTGAAGCAGCACTGATGTTGATCTTCTTGCTGATATTTATAGTTGTTGTTATTGTCGTTATTATTCCAAAGAAGAAAAAACCAAAAGAAAAATCAAAGAAAAAATCGAAGAAGGAGAAGGGAAAGAAATGGGACAACACTGAAAAATCCACATGTGATACAGAGGACTCAAATTTGTCGAAGAAGAAAAAGAAAAAAATCCCATCCTGTTCATCTGATCTTCGCTATAATCAAATATCGTACGCGCAAAAACTTGCAAGAGGTGAAATTCGTTATCCAACACATGAAAACGTGGACGAAAATGGAAGCATGTCAATGGAACGAGAATCATCACCACCGCTAAGAAGTGATCGCGTGGAAAGAACTAAAAGTGATGACAAGAGTGGAGAAGAAGCGTAAAAGCTAGGAAAGAAGTGGTGAAATCAACAAAGTGACAAACATAGCTGAAATTATCCTTATTCGGTACATATTCACTTGTGTATTTCTTGTGTTTTTCCAAAAAAAAAGCTATGTGTATGTTTACTGTTCACTACAGCGGTTTCCAAAACGTATAACAAAAAGATAAGAATTGACTCTACAAAGGTTATTACCGTAATACAATTAATGGTTAAACGCATCCCCCACGAATCTGAGGTGGTACGGATTTCAATTGGAGTATTCGTATACGGGATCGTAGATTATGGAGAGGGGTGATTCCGTGCATTTCTCCCTGTATCAGTGGAAACGGACAACACCGGAACGCTGTTTCTTATGACGGCTTATGTTGCAATGCGCAACGTTTGCGCTCCGACCAACCCCTCCCCGCCTGTGATTCGTCGAAAACCCATTCGGACGAATAGCAGGCGGGCGGCGGCGGAAGGGTGGCGCGCTGCAATTGAGGGCGTCGTAAGAAACACCCTTCCGGGGTTGTCCGTTTCCACTGATACAGGGAGAAATGCACGGAATCACCCCTCTCCATAATCTACGATCCCGTATACGAATACTCCATCTGAAATCCGTACCACTCCAGATTCGTGGGTGGTGCCTTTAATAAGACAGAATTCGCTGTCTCAAAATCTTACAGAACATTCTAAAAGAAGTTGATTTGAGTAGAAGCTCAAGAATCAAACTAAATTAGTCGACGAGTTTTTCCAATTTTCACTGAAAATTTCATACAGTTTATCTATGTAGTTTCTAAAGCTGAGACAGATCCAGTAACCTAAGTCAGTGTTCATCAAGGGAGAAGATTTTGTGATCTAAACGTGCACCGTAAAGGTGCAAAACCTATCAGTGGACAAATTTCTCCAGAGCTCTCATATTTTCAACAGTCCACTCCACTGCTGAAACCAAAAAGAACTATTCAGAAGTCATCTACCTCATTTTTGAACATTTAGTTTTTTTTTTAAATTTCCGGTGATTAGGTCACGAAATCAACCTGTAGATAATATTGAGGCAGGCCTAGACTTCTATTTTAATCCATTGCCACAGCGCACTTCTAGACGTCAGGGGGCCCACGTTGATCCATCATACGTGGTCCCTGTTGTTTGTAATATTACTCGAAGATAAAATCAAATAAAAAATAAAAAAAAAAAAAAAAAAAAAAAAAATAATAAATAAATAAAAAATAAAATAAAATAAATAAATAATAAATAAATAAAATAAACCCATTATGCAGCAAAAAACTTTGAAAAAATTAGAAAATCAGGGAGAATAAATGTTGAAAAGTGGGCGGCTCATCGATGAGCCGAATTGTCCTCCGCGAGCAAAAAAAAACCTTGCCAAAAAGTTTTGAAAAACCTCTAACAACAAGATTTGTTTAACTATAGAACAGCTGGACAGTTGCCTGTGCTCTTCGTTAACGCACTAAAGAAACCCCAGAAAACCTAAAGAGTTCGGGTTGTAGATTAAGAAACCTAGCGTGGATCCGACGAATGTCATCCTAATAAATGGCGTTAGTCGCTACGAGGCCCTTACGAGTTCCCTCATCCAAGCCTACGAGGCACATTAGAACAGGTCTTCTTGTACCCGCTTCGGTCCCTCATCGGCCTCAATTCACTGCTTTTACTTGAACAGGCTGAGGTGAGGACGTATCAGTCATTGATCTTCGACCGCTCGCTCGTGGATGCGGCGCGCGCACAAGAATGGTGCATTCCAACTTACTCCTTAGGAAAGAACTCCGTCTTCCACTCCGTTTTTTTTTACTGCGATCAGAGGAAGTTGTGTAGGGTGACGCAGGGTTCCGTAATCTACAATCCAAATTCTACGGTTTACCTGGGGTTTCCGTACTACGTCAACTTCTGGATACGCTGCCTTGAACGCCGCGTCTTATTTGTCACGTGATTATCTGATTTCGAAAGTTTTCCTACAATTGTTCACTACAATTTTCTACAATTGAAACTCTAACGAAAGTACGTTTTACTACTAATAGAAGATTCTATTGTTTTCTCGCTCATTTCTTGATTTTAGTTATTTAACCCTAACATAAGTGAACTCAATACGTCCAACGATAGAACTTCTTACACTTCTACAATTACAAAACTCTCGACTTTACGAGGATAAAGTGTGCGGTTCACTTCTTCTCAAGAAAATCTTCGGCCTTCTAAAGTGCGTTGCTGTCTCGCTTGCTTGTGAATCTATAATGAGCCCATATTAATAGCCCATATAGCGAGAATATCCAGTAATCGCTGCACGATCAATAATTCCCCTTAGCAACGCGAGCAACGTTAGTGTAGGTTTCCGAAATTCATACCAATTACCAGCACCACTAGGAGGCTAAGGACACCACGGAACACTCCTCCGATGTGATGATGATTCGTGGCATCATTTAATAGCGTGTTGAGGTTTTCACGTCAAACGAGCGTACATCGTCAATCTCCGGCTCAGCCCTCGCACCCCCCTCTGGCTATCTAATGACCACCGAATACACGAGAAATGAAGTGGCGCGTCATTGTACTGCCGATGATTTATGGATTATTTTTGATGGAAAGGTAATTTTCTTGGGATTTCTTTGTTTTTGGAAACAATGTTTTCCTTTTTTTGCTTTCGTCTTTCTCCTCTTTGAACATTTAGCTTTTTTTTGGACTTTTGTGGATTTTTCTAGGATCTTGGTGCACATGCTGCGAATAACTTCTTCTTTTTGCAAAAATATATGAAAGAAAATTTTGTAAATATGTAAAGAATAACAGAACAGCTAGTTTTATTATTATGTTCTTAATGGGACCTTTTCTTGGTTGCATGGGACAATGGTGAGCCAACGATGAGCCCACTGCACGCTTCCAAACCGTTATTTTCAATGATTTTCCGAATTTTTTCGAAAAAGAAGTTTTCTGTACTTAATAAGTTTATTTTTTTGACTATTTTTATTTCCTTGTTCAAAAATACAACTCGTAACGGTCGATTGGAGCCAGATACGCAAGAAGAAGAATTTAATGGGCCATTTTGAGTAGCATGGGCTGTTTTCGGAGATTTTCGTAAGAACACCTCGAAGGCAACGTACTTTTCATTCTTAGAGAAAATAAACAAAAACAATTAGTATAATTCCCAGTGCCCACGTGTGACTATTCCACAAATGCTTATTAGGGAGGAGTTATGGAAAACTTTTGGTATATTTTTGCACATTTTACGGATTTATAATTAAAGAGCGTTTTCAAGAGCGACTTAAGACGATGTGTGTCCCGCAGTGTCTCACGGCTAAACATGTAGGAGTGGTTCACCGGTGACTCACCCATTAATTAACGTTTCGAGTAGCTTTTTACTCATCAGTTCTCTGTTTGATTTTCTGATGCTAATTCTACTCGTTCTTTTTTTTTGACGAAGTCCTAATGCAATAAATAAATACTGACAACAAAGTTTCGGTGAAATAATGCAGCTCCTAGCAGTTATGGACAATTTTTTAAGGTTCATAATATGACACCCTACTTCGAATTTCATCCTGGAGGCAGTGCTATGTTACGACAAGCGGGCAAGGTTTGTCATTCTATTTTCTTTCACATTTTTTTCTCCGAAACACCTTTAAGAAATATTTTAAAGCATTACTTTAAATAAAAAGAATATGCACTAAGTGAAGGAGAGAACGCACTAGGCTTGCTTGCAGCAGCTACCGTCGGTAGAAAATCCTTGTTTATTAATATATCTTCATTATCAATGTGGATGACTGGGAAACCATTCCTACTTTATCGTAGCTTTTTATAGAGTAGCTAGTGCTCAGTACAGTATGATAGTGCTCAGTACAGTATGATAGTGCTCAGTACAGTATGATAGTGCTCAGTACAGTATGATAGTGCTCAGTACAGTATGATGGTGCTCAGTATAGTGCTCAATACAGTATGATAGTGCTCATTATAGAGCTCAGTACAGTATGATAGTGCTCATTATAGAGCTCAGTACAGTATGATAGTGCTCATTATAGAGCTCAGTACAGTATATCTAGAGACTATTGATAAGCTAAAAAATTATGAAACTTTGAATAATAACTAATAACTGAAAATACTGCTCTTCTCTCATGAAAAGTTATGTACATGGAAAATTTTGAAAAGAAATATCTGAGCAGTTCTATTCACAAATTAAAAGATCTTGCTATGTACATTTGATTCGTTTGCAAATTTCCATGTATGAATGGAAATCATGAAAATTATTTTCTTCCTCCTAAATTCTTTCACTTGCGGAAATTGACCCGATGGTAGTAATCTCTAAGCTTAACATTATTTTTCAGGCACTTTTTATTACTATTACATTTTTTCGTTTTTAGTTTTTGCACTTTTTTTATCTTTTCCCAATTTCATCTCTCATATTTTTTTTATTTTCACTGTTTTTGACGTATTTCATCAAACTAACTGCCTACATTTTAATTTACATTTGATTATATGTTTATGAGTATGTGCCCAAAAATAGACTAAGAACAAAAAAGTCAGATTATTTTCCAAGAAAAATTCTCTTTCCAAAAGTCTATCCAAAATCAAATTTTCTCGTAAGTTTTCTTGTTATCTTAGTTTTTCCCTTAAGAAGTCGTTTGCGTTGAAAAAACTCAAATCGCAGGTAATATTGCGTGACCGAAAGGACATACCTTACGTTTTTTCTAGGATGCTTCAGCTGCGATGCGACTCGTACATATGCATGGAATATCGTGGTCGGCGATTGAGAAGAAACTTGAAGAATGTAAAATTGGAGTCCTTAAACAGTAATTTCGAAAAGGAGGAAAAATGAGGAAAGCAACAACCCCACGAAAGATACTCTTCACGACCTCAACTCCAAAAGAGATCTCATAATTTTTTTTTAATGTTCAAATTTTGATTTTGCTATAAATGAATGGGTTGTTTTCGTGAACATGGTGGTGATTGGTGATGATGATGTTTTTATTAAGTCATATTACCCTAAAATCCCATAGATAAGAGCGGTTTGTGCTAGAAAATGAAAATTGACGTTTGTATAGGTTTTTGTTGGCGTTGTGTGCTCATGATTATCGCAATAATAGCCTACAACTCTACCTTTATTCTTACTGTTTTCTATACTCTTTCTATTCTGTATCACCTGCTATGAAACGTCGTAAATCGTATACAGCAGCTTTCAAGCTAGACGCCGTCAATTATCGTGATTTGCATGGAACCTTGGCAGCGGCTAGTCATTTTGAAGTCACTGAAGCAATGATAAGAAAGTGGGTTGTTGATCGACAAAATCTTCAAGAGATGCCAGCAACGAAGAGAGCCCGACGATACAAAAAACCAAGCGTTGAAGAAGTTGAAGATGCCATCTACAACTGGGTTGTCAAAAAACGAGAAGAAAATAGAGCTGTCACGGTGAAAGAAATAAGGACCAAAGCAAAGGAATTAGCAGAAGAGCATGGTCACCAAAATTTTAAAGCATCTGCGCATTGGTGCATCCTGTTTATGGCGCGAAAAAAGCATCAACAAACCGTTTAAAGACCACTTGAAAGCTGGCTGGGAAAAATGGATGAGAGATGAAGCTAAAGCAACTTACACAAAAAGTGGAATAAGGAGAAGGATGAGCTACGAAGAAGCTGCATTTTTAGTTAGCGAAAGTTTCCAATCCATTTCATCTGATGTTATTCAACATAGCTTTGAAAAAGCATTGTGTGATTTGGAAAATCTCAAAAACGATTTTGCCATGATGAATATAAACGATGATGACGAAGTAGAAATTGGAAAAGTTTAGTGTTATGTTTAAGTATGTTGGAGTCCTTGTTGTTTAATATACAAATAAAATTTTAAAAATATTTTTTCAAAATCATTTTTTACCGGTAAATTAAACCGCTCTTATCTATGGAATTTTACTGATCGAATGGGCTCTTCAAGTTCTATCCAGAGATCAAATTCCGGCATTTCTAGAGAGATTCCGGCAGAAATTCCGTTAAAATCGCTATTTTTCTATATGAATTGTTTATTAAGTGGACGGGGTTTAGAGTTGAGGGGCGGAGCTTCTTCTAAACTTCTTCTCCGATTTTTATTTATCCATCCATCAAGTTAGAGGGGTGACTGCATTCAATTTCAATTTCATTCCAATTCATTTTTCACCGGTAAATTAAACCGCTCTTATCTATGGGATTTTAGGGTAATTACTACTTAATCATATTGATTGTATTGTATAGCGTACCATTACATTGATTGCACTGTTTTTATTCTATATATAATAATATCTGAGATTCTGATGTCTACATAATATTTTTAATATCTAAGTATATGAATATATCTAATATCGTATTCAAAATTGGCCGAGCTTCTCACATTAGTGCGGGGCAGTACACTCGCACTTTCCCCCGTGTATAATTAGCGGAATAAACTCATCCCGATAAGGTTTTTGCTATTGGTCAAAATGGGTCCCCGTTTGGGACGCTACGCAAAACTAATTTTAGTGTCTATGAGTTCCGTTTTCACTATCTTGAACGATTATTGAAACACTGATCCAGAATAGTGTGGGACTTGACGGAATCAACATGAGATTGTCGCAATCAACCTCCATTCAAGCCTATGTAGGCGGCAAAAGAGTCGAAACGTCCAACAAATCAAGATCCCATCTAAAGACCTCGTCGGCACACTAATAGAAAGCATTTTGATGTACATTTTTATAGCTATAGTGACCTCACGTTGAAAACGTTGAGTTATTCATAGCCTCAGGCAGACCGAGTTATTCGCAATTTTAATGATAGCGTAACTAAAAGGCAACGTAACGCATTCCGCTGCCTACTGTAACCTTTACAATTGTGGCTGGATAGAGTAGATGAATGGGTTATCCGCTTTTTCTCAATGACTCGGTGAATTTGATGCGTGATTCGAGACCGGTATTGGTAATCTGTTCATCTGTTTTGTTCTGTTTTTAGAAAAAAAATCAATATTTAATCGAATCAAATATTTTTGAATCAAATTCAATGGTTTTTTTTTTGAAAAAGGGGATAATTAGGGTAGCTCTGATTTTGTGCTGATATAAAGAGCAGGCCAAAGTATTCTATTAGTGTGCGCACGTGGCTTCTAGAAGGAACGCTTATTAGAATGTAGCCTAGAATATTATTTATTTATTATTAGAGTGACGCGTCGAGTTTTTCGTCGTCTTCAGTGGTCTGAAGAGAGATTGATTGGAACAATCCTATGTTTATTTCGTCCAGTGCCACACTACCCTGGATCAGTGTTTCCATAATCTTCAAAGTGGTGGAAACTCATACACATTGAAATTAGTCTTGCGTTAGCTAGTTAGTAAGTTGGTGTGTAGTACCGGGTATGTGGCCGCTGGTTAATACGGGTCTGTTAATGCTCAGTGTACCAGGGAATGAGTATTGCAGTGTATGGATCACCATCGACGATATAGCGCTTGATCTACATACATAATATCAGGCAATTATAGGTCTTAGTCAGTTCTACTAGTAGTTTTAATCAACTATTCATTTCTATTAATATGATACTAAACTATAAGGGGACCACTTCTCGCTTCATTTCATTCGTCGACCGTTTACTTCGAGCGAAGGGGATTAGTTATGTGTTGTCTTGGTTTTGCACAAAAAAGTCGCAATAATTCATGAAGAACAAGGAAAAAAGAGCAGATTCATGAAATGAGAACATGTTAGTACACAAACGGAGCTGTTGAGGTCCAGTACTGTTGTGATAAAGAGAAAAAGTGGACAAATATTCAGAGAGAGTGGATTTTGAAAAGTGTGAATTGGGCTTTACTCAGAAGAAATGTGAACCTCTTAGATATGACCGGTGAGTAGTAGAGGTTATCCTACCAACACTTTAAGCTTATGACGAGCCCCTCTTTCTCCGGAAAAACAAGCGAAAGCAGAAATTACGAGTGAACTGTCATAGAAAGGGAATGAAAAGCAATGAAATAAAATGGAAAATTCAAACTATGATGGTTACGGTAGCGACTCTAGATACTCTTTTTTAGATACTCCTGTATCTAAAAAAAAACTAGGCATGTTCAGTTTTATCTGAGAAACTTTGAGGTTATTGTTTGAAATATGGAATTAGCATGCCTATCCGCAATATCCAAGAGATATGTAGCAGCTGAAGGAGTAGTACGGATGTAAAGAAGAAAAAAGAAAAAAAATTGAAAATAATGAAAAGCTTTTAAAGGATCAAAGTGGTGACGGGCGAGCAAGAATTGCTCGAGTTGGTGCTAACGTGCTTGAATGGATAGATCAACTGTAAGGTTCCCTGATCACTAGAGTAGATCGCAAAATAATAATAATAATAATAATAATAATAATAATAATAATAATAATGATAATAATAATAATAATAATAATAATAATAATAATAATAATAATAATAATAATAATAATAATAATAATAATACAGCACTAATACAAAATCAAACACCACATGATCAAACTTCGTGTATTATTGGAGCAATTATTGTATTAAAATTCCTTCCCATCAAAATTAGCAATTAAACTTTTTGAGAACTCAACAAGCTATAATCGAAGGAAATCTTGTTGCTGGTCGAAATAATTAACCTGAAAAAGCTTGAAATAAATAAATAAATAAAAAATAATAAGAATAAGAATAATAAGAATAATAAAAAATCTTCAGTTTTTTGTTTCTGTTTTCCAGGCTAGTAGCACTCGCTAATACTCTCCTAATTAATGAACTAGATTTAATTAATTTCGCTTGTACGTTTGTTGGTTGTCGATTTGAATTTTTTGTATTTTCTGAAAACTTTTTTTTCTCGCTCATATTTTCCATTTTCAACAGCTTAATTATTACGACGCAGGCTATACGACTGTAGTTTTTTGGACGTTTCCCACCGTTTCAAGATGAGCTGAAAGACGATATTTAGCGGATAAGACGAGTAAAAAAAAGATATTTTCGGCTGATGTGCTGAAAATATGGGATCGGGCGCATTTTCGGATGAAATTTAATCCGTATCCGTGAGCTGGTACAATGGAGCGGCTTATAAAAGGAACAAGAGGCCTACCTTTTTCCAGTGGAGTATGTATCTGTTTTCTTGTAATGCGCTTATTTTACATCTTTTCACTAAACTGCACGCAGTTTGTCAGATCACAGATTACTTCACCCCTCATTTCATCCTTCCACCTTTTTCTTATCGCTTAGTTAATGTTTCATTTTTTTCTCACCATTTATCCGCATTATTTTTCTACTTATATTATTTGTTTATTTGTTTATCTCAGTTAACTCAATAAAAACTCGTGATGTTTTGTTATTCAAAAATGTAGTATAATATTATAGTATTTTATCAAATATTATATTATCATACTATACTATAGTATAATACATATTTTTATTATTTATTATTTACAATTTATCTATAATACATATTTTATTATTTATTTATTTATTTTAATAAGATTCACTGTACCGTGCACAAGTGACAAATTTTTCCTTTTGTTTCTTGTAGTTTAGTCCTTCGTTTAACGCTACTGTTCATTTCTGACTCTACTTAGTAATTATATTATACTACTATTACTTAATAATTTTATATAGAACTATTAATTATAATTCCTTGAAATATAATTTATTTGAATATTTGATAAAATTCGATATCATTGCCATTCCACGGAAATGTGGACGTTTTTTCTCAAGAATCAAACATCTCCCGGCCGTGGAAGTAAAATCCTACGGGCTAAAAATAAGCCGACGTGAACCTTTTCTGATCTAATTTTTTTTCCTCGACACGAGCAACTCGAGTTCATCAGAAGAGCATTCAACGGGAAACGGGCCTAATAGGGACGACACAACGCTCAAAATTTAATAATATAATAATTTGAAAGGCGAAGAATAAAATTTGTGCTTGGTGATGTGCAGCCAGCACATCATTCTCGGACATTACATATTTAGTTCTGATGGTATGTGAATATTTAAGGACATCCTCTCGTCGTCTTCTCTCATTGTTCTGCATTTCACTCGTTTTCTTGCTTCATATGGGCTTATAAAGCTTTTGATGAGCTTTTATTCTTCTTTTTGATGTCCTTCTCAGTGCTTACGTTGAACAGATTCTTTTATAATTTTGGTATATTCGTTTATAGGGTCATGTTCAACTCTTAATTGAAAATAATAGCTCCTAAAGAAATTTCTTCCATTTAAAATCACCTTAAATCATCGAAAAGTTGAGAAGAACGAAATTCAGAGAAGGAAGGCAAATTTTGCTAATACTTATTGACCTAAAACGAGTTTCCTCTTTCGAGCTGTTGCTTTTTTGGAATGATTTCCTCCTCATTTAAATGACGTTGAAATTATTACCATTATCTCTAGTAACTGGTAACTTGGGGAACATGCACCCTATAAAAAATTAGCTCTAACAAAAAAAAAAGACCGACCAAAAAGCTGGATGCTCTTCAACTCAAAATCTGATGTTTTATGTTGGATAAAAGAAAAAAGTTTTTTTTTTTACCTCAAAACAGTAGAGTTTTGGGTATGTACACCTTTCCTTTTTTTTTAAACTTTAACTATTCTTTGCTGAGTTGCACTAGAAGAAAAAAAACAGCCTCAGACATGGAGCTTATCAGCTGAATCGGAATATCTCGTGTTCTATACGATCAGAGCATTTTCTCGGTTTTTTTTCGCCCATAATGACAAGAAAAAACTTGAAAAAATTACGTAATTTGTTTTATGCGGGTCCAAAAGCAATCGTGACAGGATATTTCTTAGAGAACGAAGAAAACGGGAGAAAATGCCAGGATCTGATGTCAGAAAGTTTTGACCGCTGCTCAAGGAAGAATTTTCAACAATGAAAGGACTTCGGTCTTACCATTGATCGATACAAATTTGTACTATGTAGTATGGTTACGACAACATCCAAGAAGAAATAAAGGAAGTTAATGAAAAATTTAAGTTACCATGCAAAAATGTTGATGTGACCTGTTTATGTGTTAAAATTTCTGACTTAGACAAATGTGTTTTCTTTTTTTTGGTGCACCATTTGTGTAAGTTAATAAATAGATAAATAAGGGAATAAATAAATAAAATAAGTAATTCAACACAATAGAACCAACAGAATCGATTCCAATTACTTATTTATTGCATTCATTAATACAAAAATAAAAAAAATCTTATATATACATATATGAAAGTAAACAAAAATATATAATACAAAAGTAATAATAATATAAAGATAGAAATATGGGAATGTAAAAGTAATAGAAATATAGAAATATAAAAGTAATAATAATATAAAGATAGAAATATAAGAATTAAATAATAAAAATAGCATTATAAAAGTATATAAAAACATAATAATATAAAAATAATAGTATAAAAATAAGAACATGAAAGTAAGTAGCAAAAAAATAATAATATGAATAATAATATAGAAATAAAAAAACGAAATAAGAAATATCAATAAAAGGTCAATATAAAAATTATCTCAAACTCACAAGATTGGCAATAAACCCAAGAGAACAAATTTCTAAAAGGAAATTATTTGCTAAGAGAAGTAGCGTGGGTGAATATTACTTGTAAGTTCTTAATTGTCAATTATATTCAATTTTCAAGTAAAAAGTGGACTTTTTTTTTAAATTACAGGTCATAATTCTCTTCAAACATAGTTCGATACAAAATTTTAACATTAATTCTATAGAAGTATTAGAGAGAAATATTGATTCTATAGAATATAAGTATGGACCATCGATATGACGATATGGTGATCTACTTCGTAGGTCAATGATCGATCGATTCATTCAATGTTTGGCACCCGTCGCTTGTTAGCGGCAGCGCTAAGAGCTCTAGTTTTCATAGACTTTTTCATCTTTCTTGACTTTTTTCTTTTGTTTCTGTCTTTTTTCTACTGGACCACTTTTGAAAAAGGTAAAATTGCCATCTTTCAATTGATACAGATTCGTGTAACTGCCCTTAATTCTTTTTATCTTATTTTTGTCCTTTATCCACGAAAAACAGTAATAGATGTTATTATTCGACAAAGTTCTTCTTGTTTTTTAAAACTTAGCAATATGGAATTCATATCTTCACTCGAGTGATTTAAAAGTTTATTAAAAAATCTGTAAAAATTGTCACGTAGAGAAAAAAGAGACAGAAAGTGTTTTCTTGATCGTCGGAAGCTGTCATAAATATGATTTTGCTAATACTGTTGTAATATTCAGTAGTACATAATAAGTATGCAGCCAAATATTGTACTAAATATTTTTGTGCGGCCGAAAACTTGTTTCGTCTGTTGAAATCTACCAAAATCATCGTCAATTATTAAAAAAAAAGTATTTCGAATAGTTTACTTTGAAAACTAAGCTTCCTGCACTAATCAATTTCTCATCCAAATCAACTGACCTACACTACAACTCTTCTTCTACTGATTGAGTGATGCTCGCTGCCGATGATTCCAAAATTTCCACCATCATAGAGTACTGTAGTACATAATCACGAGAGATCATCTAAGCTTCCTTCTTTTCCCTGATTTCATGCTTTTGAAGTAGCAGTTAGTATTTCTGTACATATTTGACCAGCTCCTTCTACTTTCTGTGACTCATAAGTGGAAATAAATAGAAGAGCTGAAAAAGACAGCTTTAGTCAGCTTACAATAGAAATTAATCGCAACATATAATCACCATTATTAATTACAACAACAGTCCCACATAGTAATCAATAATTAACTTTATAGTGTTATTTGGTCATGTTCTATAACTGATATTTCCTGGAAACGGTCCTCAGTGACCTTAACAAGTTCGGGTCCCACTTGCGGCAAACTCGTCTCAAGTGCTTTAACATCGTTTCTGGAGGTGAACAAAGTTAGTCTAGAAATGAGTGGAAATGAACCGGACCTTCTTAAAATTCCATTTCATTCATTAAAAATTACCATTTCAGTCCCTAACAATTGCTACGACTTAAAAAAATTAGAAATTGGCAAATAGAAGGAGTGCCATCCTGGAGTTGAAGCGATTCGGAGAAAATACTCTCTCTTCTTCGTACGATGTATGGATTTCTTTTTAGTTGTGTTATTTGGTCATGTTCTACAATTGAAATTTCCTGGAAACAGGCCTCAGTGACCTTAAAGGCATCACTCCACGAATCTGGAGTGGTACGGATTTCCGGTGGAGTATTCGTATACGGGATCGGAGATTATTGATAGAATAGGGGCATGATTCCGTTCATATTTTCGCACTATTTTCTACAATGAGTTCGATTGGAGCGCGCCAGCCTCGTGCACGCGCCGCATCTTTCGAGCCGTTTTTTCTTACGAGAATTAGAAAGAAATGGACGGAATCACGCCCCTCTCCATAATCTACTATCCCGTAAAAGAATACTCCACTTGAAATCCGTACCACCTCAGATTCATGGGGTGATGCCTTTAACAAGTCCGGGTCCCACTTGCGGCAACGTCGTCTCAAGTACTCTAACATCGTATCTTATCATTTTACATGAAGGACGTTTTTACTCTAGCTCTTCTTGGCAAAGCGGGAACTCTGTTTGCATCCGGAGATAATTGCATCCGGAAGTATTCGAAGGCGGCCTTTGTTCTGTTCGTGACATAGTGGTCAAAACCTCGAATCCCCCGGAAGTGTCAGAATCAGGTTCGAGCTTTTTAAATTATTATATTTTGAGAATGACTGACGGAGGGGATGAGGGACGGTGTTGAGCGGTCGGTAAGAGGTCAGCTGCAGCATGATCGATCAGTGGTTCGAAACCGCCGTAGTGCCAACTAAGCCTTTCATTGCTTCGGGATCGATAAACTGGTACCAGACTTGTCTGCGAGGATGAAAACACTGACTTGACACATTGACAGCTGAACCCCATAAGGTCATTGTATGGGCCAATACGCGTTCCAAAACGTAAGCGATTACGAATCGCAGTAAATCGTGCTGGCACATCTGAAGCGGATTGATACCCCGAAGACTTTATCCTTTCGTCCTTCACATCTTGAGAATAGGTATCAAAGTAGTATCATGCTGGATGGTACTGTAAATAGCACGAAAAAGGTAAACGTATTGTTAACCTCGTCGACCATGTCGTCGCGCATGAGCGATGCCGCGAATAAGAGTACCACTGCATGTATAGGACTATGGATATAATGCGCCTGATTAGCTGATTTATTAATGTTAATTCAATCTAATAAACACAGGCGCATCGCATATTGTTCTCGGAAAGCTCCAGAAAAGCCTTTGATGTAAATATTATTGAAAGTTCATGTGTACCCTTATGTCATAGCCATTACCGTCATAACATCTCCTCGTGTTTTTCGTAATATAATAACATAAAATCCCGTATTCTCCCTAATCAAATCCACCGTCTCTATCCATTGAGTATTTCTCAGAATAGTAAGTTCATGTTTTGATTGAAAGTAAATTGGTTTTGTCGTCTTCTTCAAATTGTTAAAGGCATTACCCCACGAATCTGAGGTGGTTCGGATTTCAGGTGAAGTATTCTTATACGAGATAGTAGATTATGGAGAGGGGGGTAATTCCGTCCATTTTTTCCTAATTGCCGTAAAAAAACGGCCCAGAAGATGCGGCGCGTGCACAAGGCTGGCGCGCTCCAATCAAACATTTTGTGGAAAATACGGCCCCGGACCGCTTGAAGCCGTATCGTAAGGCGAAAGGCGAATGATATCTATAATCTGCGATCCCGTATACGAATACTCCACCTGAAATCCGCACCACCTCAGATTCGTGGAGTGATGCCTTTAAGTCTGCCACGCAAGAACTCTAAACAGGAAAATAAACCGACCGATCTCACCGACTAGAGGGCTAGGGAACCACGAACAGCGTTCTTACAAATTGTCACCCAAGGCGAAAGGCGAATGATATCTATAACATTCTGTACAGTATCCTCAAGTACTGATATCTGAATAGTGTTTAGAAACTGCATGTGGGAAATCTCATAGCTAACAAAGTGTTTTTTGTTGTACAGGATACTCTTTTACCTCTGACACTTTTCATATTACCTATTTCTTCCACATGCATGAACTTTCCTGCGTTTTTTTTCCTTCACGGCCTCGTTTTACCACTTTTACAAGGTTAAACCAGTTATGTTCAGGAGCAATTTTTTTGTGTAATAACTTCTTGAAGAAAAGAGTAACTACTATGAATTATTGTTAGGGTTACATATTGCCCCTATTCTTGTCGATAATCATCTGATCCGGAAATCGACTCCACGACATAGAACTAACTGTATTACCGCTTCGATTTCGCTCTTGCTTTCAAAGTCAACTCAGGCAATATTGCAGAAACGGTAGCCACGAATAAAGGATTGTAACAACCTCGTGTCCGGCTCAATTAAATACAACAATTATTAAAACATCAACATGCCGAGGTTTATCGAAAGTCGCACATGGAAAGTTAGCTCAGTAAGCGTGTTCAGTACCACGTAGTACCCTCTTATGAGGTCCAAAACCATCACTCCTTCTTGCTGAATAGCTTTTAAACGTGTACTTAGACCAATTCGCCACAGTACTCAAACAGAAAGTAGTTTTTCAAAAATTACTCTCTGTTCCTCGTCAGCAATTACTGCAACGGCGTTTTTCTTGGGACCCATGTTTGATATTCCAGAACAATGATGGACCACAAAAGTCAATGGTACCATAAAAAAAACGGGTCCGAACGCCTAGGTTTTGCATCAACTCAAACATTCCTTAATATATTTCCTTGAATTTTATGCTAATTCTCTTCTTTGTGATATTCCTATTTTATTCTATTTTATGCAAACATTTTCGCCTCTAATCACCAATGGTTCAACCCAGCATAATATTTTAAGACCCATAATGGAAACGATTATGATGTGAAATGCATTATACTGGCTCCGGAAAGAGAAATAGTGGCAAGAAAGACGGAGGAGGAATTTTGGATTCTTAAAGGCATCACCCCATGAATCTGAGGTGGTACGGATTTCAGGTAGAGTATTCGTATACGGAATAATAGACTATGGAGAGGGAGATGATTCCGTCCATTTCTTTCTAACCCTCGTTAAAAAACGGCCCGGAAGATACGGCTTTAGGCGTTCTGGCGCACTATGTTCTACAAGGAGTTCGACTGGAGTGCGCCAGCCTTGTGCGGCACCGCATCTTCCGAGCTGTTTTTTTACTGCAATTAGGAAGAAATGGACGGAGTCACCATGCTCTCCATAATCTACGATCCCGTATACGAATACTCCACCTGAAACCCGTACCACATCAGATTCGTGGGGTGAAGCCTTTAAATGAAAACCCTTCAGTGAAAATAGGAATGAACACCTGTGAATGAGGAATGAATTCTCTGCTTGAACTGCTCAGTGTCCATAACTGTCTGATATTGTGTGTGTGTGTGATGTCTGTGTGTGGTGTGTGTGGTGTGTGTGTGGTGTGGTATGTGTATGTGTGTGTACATCAAACGCTATGTCGTCGGTGGTGATCGTACACAGCAATTACCCTCTCTTTGCTCACACAGAGCAGCGACAAGTACGTGCTGGTAGCCAACGCACATGCACGGTTGAACATCACGTAAGACTAGCTTCGGTGTAAATGGCTTGTGTTTTCACTACCTTGAGTGATTAAAGGCATCACCCCATGAATCTGGGGTGGTGCGGGTTTCAGATGGAGAGTTCCTATACGGGGTCGTAGATTATAAAGAGGAGGGTGATTCCGTCCATTTCTTCCTAAAAAACGGCCCGGAAGATGCGGCGCGTGCAAAAGCGCTCCAATCAAACTCGCTGTAGAAAATAGCGCGCCGGATCGCTTGAAGCCGTGTCGTCCGGACAGTTTTTTACGGCAATTAGGAAGAAATGGACGGAATCACCCTTCTCTCCATAATCTACGACCCCGTATAGGCATGACCCACCTGAAACTCGTACCACCCCAGATTCGTGGGGTGATGCCCTTAAACGGCTACCGAAACACTCAACCGGAGTAGCGTGACCCTTGAAGAAATAAACGTGATACTGTTTTCTACTTAGGCCTTCGTAGACAACGAAAAATGCGAAGAGTCAGCCTGATAAAGGTTTTATTTGAACCCACGCTAGTAGAAAACATCACATTTTACATTCAGTTTTGTCCTAGAATGTTCTAACTGAGTTTAATTCAGCACAAAATGTTGATACCAGATATGGTATACAGTATTCTAAGACCTTTGAAAGTTTTTTTTTTCCCAATCATAAGTTTAGATAAGCAGTAGAACTTTTTCATGAAAAAAGGTGATGTGTGGAAGATTGTTCGGCTTCTATCTTGGTCTGGTGGCACAAAACTTCACATATCATTTGTAAAAAAAACAGAATCTTCTCAGATAAAGTGTCTTCAGTTTGACCTACTTTTGAAAAAAGTGCATCTTAAAGGTTTTTAAAAATTAATTGGTAGTATACAAGAGAGATTTGTTTATAAGTTTTTTTTTAATTCTCATATTTAAATGCTAGAGAAATTTTTTATAGATCAGCTTTTAGACCAAGTTTTTTGTTGGAGGCGAATTGTTGCCTCTTCGGTGAATAGCTTACATTCGAGTCGACGTGGTTGACTTCGATAGATTTTTTACTTTAGTTTTCGGAAAATTTATTCTCTCACGTTTTTAATTGTTTTAGAATAGTCGGCAAGAAAAATTGAGTCTGAAAATTTGATTCAACGCAAAGGACCGCAAATTAGTGAAAGTAATTACTTTAATAAGGAGTAATTGATTGCTCTAATGAAAAGTAGTTAAACGGTTTGTGGAGAACTGCTACTGTGGCCGCGTTTATTTTCTTAGTATAAATTCTACTTCCCGGATAGATGGTCCCCGTGGGCAGCTAGTGAGGACGGGAATGGATGCATTATCTAAATTTGATTAATATCCATTCATCACCGCCTTCCATTCATTCCTATGGTGCTGCGTCGGCTCTTCACGCGCAGCTATCTTTATAGCAACAAAAAAAGATCTTTGAGGACTTGCACATATTTTAGTCTCATCCTCCAATATGACTTGTTTTTCTTGTTTGGAATCATTTAGTACCTCATGTACTTTGCCCCAAGAAATGCGAAGTAGATTAGAAATTTGAAAAAAAAATGAAAGAAATTACTTCCGGAAATTACTGTAGGAGTCCGATGGACTGACGGTGCGTTGCTTGCACGAGATGTGAAATTTTTTCTTGAAAATGGTTTCATAATACTTAGCTAGGCTTCAAACCACACCAACTACCGTATCCCTTATGATTTATGATTTTTAATTATGGAGTTGTTTTGAGCAAGATCTACTGCGATTCCCACAGGGAATTCCGTTTGCGACAAGTCAATCTTGTTTACTCTGAAAAAATCGACCTTCTAAGTGATATGATTTAGTAAAATGCGCTTCCTAGTGAAAAAACTAAAACCAATCTATTCTCAGTCTCTATTTTCGGATCCGAAAATAACAATTATTCATCCGCCGGATGCTGTACGGATTTGCATCAAAGATTAATCGGAAGATATTTTTTCCATGAAGTCGGTCCGAACATGAACGTAGGGTATCATGAATTTTATTCATAATAAATACGTTTGCATAATTTCATGGATCAGAGGAGGCAGAAAGATTCTCCTCCTAAAATTCAAAAAAAAAAATCCCCAAAAACAGAGATTTTCGAGTAATGAGAATGCTGAGTATCTTTAATTCTACTAAGGAAGAATAGGGAAAGCTGAAGTTGTCCCTGGTTAGAATTTTATTCCTTATTATCTGACTTCAGGCGGGTGTAGTGTAGCGGTTAGAGGTTCCGCTTCCTGCACGATCGATCAGAGGTTCAATTCCGCCCTAGTGCTCACCGAACCCTTCATCCCTCCGCGGTCGATAAATCGATAAATTGGTACCAGATTTGTCTTGGAGGATAGGGAGGATAAAACCCTGACTTGATACATCTTCTAGCCACCGTAATTCTTTGTATAGGCCAGTTACAAGTTCGTGAACCTCAAACGATTCTGAATGGAAGTGAACGTGGTGGCGCAGGTCCCAAGCGGATTGATTAACGCCAGGGATTTTATCGTTTAACTTTATCCTTTTATTATCCGACTTATATCTGGATGCTTTGAAGATTGTTTCTGTACACTCCGCGTATGTAAGAACTGATAGAGGTTGAAAAACCGAATTTAAATCCTCATACGGAACATACGTGAGGGTGTAGCGTAGTCGGTAAGAGGTTCCCCAGTGAATGCACGACCGATCGATGGCTCAAACCCGTCTTGATGCCACCCAAGCCTCTCATTCCTCTGATGTCGATAAATTGGTATTATACTTGTCTGAGAGGGTAAGAACACTGATTTGATACATCGACTAGCCTCAGCCAGTCATTGTACAGGCCAGTTGTGGATTCGTAAACTTCGAACGATTCTGATCTCAGCTGTTTGGGTCTCGAGCAGCAGTGTTTCAATGAAAAAAGTTGTTTTTGTTTATTTATTGTTTTAGTGGATTTTTTTCCTTGCATCAAGTGACGAGATAAGATGAACAGATGATTAATCCGGTAAAGACGCAACAGCTATTACTTCCCAAGCATCCCAAGCACTTTGATTAACACCAGACACTTTATCCTTATGTTTATTTTGGACATATCCTTTATTGTTCTACATAAAAGAATTAAAAATTCTGGATAGGAATAGAACTCTTTTTTTCAAGAATTTTCAAGAATCGCTTTTTCTACGTACGTAGCAGCGATCTGTTTTTTCTGGAAGGATTTCTCTTATTGTTCCCCTTTTGTTCGACGGGTTTCGAAAGGGTAAGATGAAATCATTGCTCGTACACCTTTGAGTGACAAGAGCACTCACGTACGCGTAACCCAATGTGTCCGACATTTGATTGACACATTCTAACAACTGCGATGCTTAAAATCCGCTAGTATCTGTATCCTTTTAGCGCCGTTTGCTATTAGCAGGAATTGTTCCTTTCATGGAGTTGTTGCTGTTGTTGTTAAGTGCCTCCTATTCTCTGTTTCTATCCAAATTCTATCAAAAAAATGAAGCGCACGACGACGGTAGAACTACATTTTATGATCATTTATTCGGAGTGTTCTCTTTGAAAAAAAAGCTACCATTGAATAGCTGAATACCGATCCGTCATAATTCGTCACTTCCAGCGATCCGCTAAGGATAGGGTACACCACTTTTTTTGGAGTCCACTCCGTTCTGGAACCTGGATGTTGGCTAAGTATCTTTGCATTATCTAAAAACTGCCTCATGAAAAAAAATGTGAGCTTTGAAATGCTTTGCTTTTTTATTTTGAATTGATTTTGTAAAGAATTTCTATGGAAAAAAACTTTTTTTAGCAGAACTTTAACAGAAAACTTGAAAATTCTTCAATGAACCTGCATCTACTTATTTGGGAAACAGAAACGATGACGAGTATTATTACTAGTAAATATAAATTCATTGAATATTTGATGAATTTTATTAAATGACAGAGTCTGAACGTTTGGTTAAAAGCGCACATCAAACTTCTTATGGTGATTCACTTCCAACGATCTGTAGAAAAATTGAAGCGGGGACCCCTACCCGCAAAATTCTGACAAGGAATTAAAGTCGTTTCTTCCTTAACACCGCTTCTTTCGCTCTTTTTTTCTGTCAAAAAAGAAATATCGACTTTGAAGATTTCATTTTGTTTTCTTGTAAACTTCTTCGTGAAGTTATCAATGCAAAGTGTAGATAATAAAAAGTAAATGCAAAAAAAAATTTAAAAAATAGAAAAGGAAATTAAACTTGATATATCTATATTTCTTTGAAATACATGGTATAAATGATATATACAATACCTCGAAACAAAAGAAAAAATATAGTATTAATTAATATATATACAATATTATATATAAAACCTCAAAACCAAAGGAAATATTATATTTTTCCGAGTTCCGAGGTATTCGACGATGTTCTCGTTCTTCTTCCAAGTGTTTATGGAATGAAAACGCGGAATGACGTGAACGTCATCATCATGTAGATGAAAATAATGATGCTGCGTTAGATAATATAAATTGCTACAGCCACTATTTAAAGAGTTTTCTGGATTCACGTAAACCCACCGATTCAAAAGAAAACGGTTCACAGCGCGTCTCATTTATTTTACAGTAGAAACACCACCTAGAATTACTTTTGGTGTTGGTGGACTCAATCTGATTCTAATTTCTGCATCCATCCCGTGCCGTGTCGTGGAATCTCTCCTAGCGCCGATGAGGTTCCGATGACACACACACACAATTTGACCTGCTGGTCATTTCATTTTACCGCTTTCTAATGGAGCGATACGAAATAAACACCATAAAACTCATCTCAAGCCATTTTATCGCTTTCTGGCGCCGGCGCAGTAATTTGACGTTGTGGGTCCCGGTTCGCTTTATTTCAGCGCTTTCGCTATAGTAGTTCGTTTTAAGCGCTATTATTATATTATTTTGTTTGTATTTTATTATATAAATATATATTATTCATTATTTAATTTATTCTATATTATTTATATTTTATTTCACGCTTATCGTTACACCTATGTAGCTGACATTGCTGGACCTGTTCCACTGCTTTCTGGAATCTCGCTACAAATAAGCGCACACGTGTCAGATATATACTATATCATATATTTGTATATTATATATTTATATACATTACATATTTATATATGCATGTATAAGTGACGAAATAAATTCGTTATTAAAGAACATAATATTTTTTACTCGAAATTACACAGTTTGATCAAAAATAATTTTCTTATTCGTTCTTGTTTTTCACGGTCTTGCCTTAGAAATACCTGTGCACATTTTTTTCATCAATAAAAAGAAAAAATCTCTGGACATAGCGCAACGTAACGTCCTTGAAAACTTTAGAAACACGTCGTCGTCAGGAATTAAAACTGCTGTTGTCTGTATTTAACCGGCTACCCGTTACGTGCTTGCGGCAGGACACTCCCATCTTCTAACTTGTCCCGATTATCCAAAACGCTTGCAGTTTGCAGCTTTTGCTCAACAAAACACAAGTGCTAGCCACTACCCTAAGAAAACATCAAAGCCTATCGGAATAGTATATATTTGTCATTTCTTCGAGACACTTCACTCACAGAGTTTTCACGACGATGATAAATCTGTGAGATTTGCAAAAGTTTGACTGATTGAAAATAAAATATTATCATGCTATACAATAACGGGCTTATTCTGTCGCGTATGTATTTATGTACGTACGCGTGAAACGAAATTCCACAGTGGGGAGAGAGGGGTCCTACGACGTCGGGTAGGTTGTTTTCGCGCTGCAAAGAGAAAAAAAATTGAAACGGGGTAAGGTGGGTCCCACGGCGTCACACTGGTGTTGCTAAATGGATACGGGGTGGAACGGGTCTATTGGCGTCGGATTGGTGCGCCCATAGCCGTTACATCGGGAAAGGACGGGTCCCATGGCGTTAAAGCGGTGCGCCAAGGCCAAAAAGCTATAACATGGGGTGACACTAGTCCAGCGGCGTTGGATTGTTGCGCCGTTGAAAAACCGTTATACTGGGAAAGGTTGGGACCCACTGCGTCGAATTGGTGCGCCATAGTGGAGTAGTATCGCGAATTAACTTTGTGTGCATGTCACAAAAAGGTAAATGAAACGTTGCAACCGTTTCATACCCATGGGCACTGCACGTGATCCGTTTCACCCCTAGGACTCCTCCGTGTGTCTATTCCCTTGCACATTTGTCTCAGGTTGGTAACGTCCCTACTTGAGAAAGTGGAAACACCCATGCAGACGGTGTCTCAAACAGTAGCCAACATTTAACATGATCTGACATCGTTACCTTTATCAGAACGATGATGTTGTTCACGTCATTTTGCGTTAAAATATCATTCTGTGATAACTGTTGGGGGGAGGGATAGCTGGAGGAAAACCCACACTGTGGGTAATGCTTTCAAGTTGCTTCTGTCTTATATTGATGTCGAAGGAGTGTTTGAAGATGAAGTTCTTCAAATATAGAATTGACCCGTCTAGAAGGAAAATTATGAAATCTTCCGCCTAAATTTATACAGAAAAATGAAAAAAGAAGGCATTGTCAGAAGAGAACAATTGCAATTTTACCGAGAATACCACTACTATTAATTTCTATCGATCAGTGAAGGCGAGCGAAGCGAACACCACAGAAAGTCTGAAGTCCGGCTTTAGCCGGAGGTTGCTGGTTCAGACTGGTTGCTATATAATTACTAACTTAAACGGTATGTTGCTATTATCGCCTGATTCGGTTGCCCACATATTCGCCGAAGCTTTCCGTACTTGAACATCAGCTTTGCTTAGCGTTTTCCATCTCCAGTGAAACATTATCCATCCATTCGTTACTGTTCCATAGCCTTTAAAACTTGACATCTCGAGTGAGCTGCCTACGAGGACGAAGTGACCCGAGCACTTCAGGTGACAACAGCGG
This sequence comes from Necator americanus, assembly GCF_031761385.1. Taxonomy (NCBI): domain Eukaryota; kingdom Metazoa; phylum Nematoda; class Chromadorea; order Rhabditida; family Ancylostomatidae; genus Necator; species Necator americanus. The sequence goes on along the minus strand of NC_087375.1, from coordinate 5,645,201 downwards.
TAACAGCGTAACAAAAGAGGAGAGTTGTTGCCAAGGATTCCACACTTCCTCCAGGTATTTGACCTATGGGGTTGAGCTTTGACAGTGTGTCGACAACAACACCTTTTTGCAATATCTGGATAACTTACGCAATATAACTATGTAAGTTACGCAGCTCATACGCGTCCAGAGCAAATACTCAAATGCCTTATTGCTAGATTTAGTAAAAGCACTGCGAGGAGGTAGCAATCGGGCTCGTATCATGTGGTCCAGGACAGAATAATATATGACTTAATATTAGTAAGATATTAGTAATATTAGTAATATTAATAAGATTAGTTTCCATCGTATATATCTATTGATGGAATACATCGCAATGAGAGGGGGCGATTCCGTTCATTTCTTCCTAATTGCCGTAAAAAACGGCCCGGAACATGCGACGCGTGCGCAAGGCAAGCGCGCTCCAATCGAACTCGTTGCAAGAAATTGCACGCCGGAATGCTTGAAACCGTATCTTCCGGGCCGTTTTTTACGGCAATTAGGAAGAAATGGACGGGATCACCTCCCTCTCCTTAATCTACGACTCCGTAGAGATATAACCCAGCTGAAACCCGCACCACCCTATATTCGTGGGGTGATGCTTTTAACTTCAAGGATTCAGGCCGTTTTCACCAAAATCATTCTATCAAAGAAAGATATATTTGCAGCTCATTAAGTTTTTGTTTTTTATTATGTTATGGTGAATATAGCTTTGTACAACATTGTACTTCGAAATTTTCCGAAATTCTCTGCAAAGTTGTGCAAAATTGTGAAATTCCGATTTATTATGGAAAAAATGGGTATGAAATATGAGTGCTATTGTAGTTATCAGGTGATGGTCGTTGATTCGATTCTGTCAATGTCATCTTGATCCAGAAGTTTCACGTAAACTATCCAATTTATTATTGATTGCATCATCGATTAGGTCGTCTATCGATACCTCTTTCTCTGCTTCTGCGCGGCCCACTTCTATGACCCTATTCTCATGGAAATTAATCGAAACATTACTCGAAATAATGGAAATATTATATCCAAGACAATAGAGTAACTATAGGATTAAATTAATGGTAAATAATTGTATAAAGCTGCAAGAATTTGATGAAATTTTTAGCTGTCACGGATCCTACACTATTTATTATTATACACAATAAAATCATATACATTTTTGATGTGAATGCAGCGTTCAATGTGATGAAAACACTTTATTTCATTCATAAAGAACTTTTTTCCCCCCAAGCATTGTGTCACGTAAAGCGACCACGAGAAATAACTTCCGGTATTGAAACGTAGCGTAGCCTTGGCCGGCCACGATCTAAATACATTAGAGATTAAACGCGTTGTTTTGTGTGTTCTTCTATCAAATTACCGCGTTTTGTTTGTTGATTTTGTTGCGGATTCTCACTTTTTGAATGGTTACGCTTCCAGCAAGGATGCCATCCCTATGTAAACATTTCTATTTCCCTATTTTTTCCCTATTTTTTTCAATAAGTAGATTATAGGTTATACAAATTAATATGTTTATTTATTTATTTCCCTATTTTTTCCCTATTTTTTTCAATAAGTAGATTATAGGTTATACAAATTAATATGTTTATTTATTTATTTACAAGTAGATTATAGGTCATACAAGTTTATATTTTTCTTCCTTACAGTCTTTTCTCAGCAAGAAGAACCTTCCAGAAATCCGAGAATATCTAGATTTTTCCACAGATTGATCTTTATTCTTAAATTGATTCTTAAATTGAAAGATTGATTTTTATTCTTATTCTTCTTCCTATTTTTTCTTTTATTCTTAATTAATTAATTAAATTTGATTTAATCTTAAAGACAGATACCCTGTCTGTTCAATTCAGTCCTCGTGGCGATGTTAGCCCACGAATCCCGTCGTCGTCGTTGTCGTCGTCGTCGTTGTCGTCGACGACGTCTTATTGCTAATCAAATTTTTTTCCTTTATTTATTGCAAATATGCAACAATCATATTGTTTATTAGGATGGTCCTTAATGAAATGATCATTTCGCTAACATTCACCGGGATACTAATAAACAACAATATCGTAAGCGGAAGTATATATGTAGTAGAAACCTTATAAACAAGTCGAAGATGAGGTAATAATCCTGAACCAATCGAGGAATACGCGTTGAGGAATACGTTGAAAATATTATGGTGCTCACGAAAACATGCTTAATAGTTACTAGAATAACGTTATTCTCAAATATTTGGATGATAAAAGAAGAGAGAGGAAGAAATAGAAGAGTTAAAATAAAACAATTTTCCAATTATAATGTAAGAGGGAAAAAGTACTGTTTTTTATTCCAGAAATTCTATCCATTTCATAATGTGAATGTTACAGGAAAAATTTCCTATTAATAATAAATTTTTTATTTATAATGTTAATAATTTTAATATTTTATTTTTATTTTATTGACTCTTGCATTACGTCCGATTATTTTTGGTATCTTTTTCCAGTTATTGTAGCATTTTTTAGAGAACGTTGAGTGATTGTACTCTCCTGTAAAACAGCATCAAACAATTTTTAGAAAATTTTTTAATTCATTTTTTTAAATTCAATTTTTTTAAAACAACATACATACAGAATAGTAATTTTCCAGGAGTAGTTAAGTATCAGATACATCGATTGGCCATGTATCTCGTCGATGGATTTCGTAAAAAAATAATTGAATAATTAAAATAATTTGAAATAATTGACTTTCGTTGCGTAATTCACTATTTTGATGGCTAACTTAACTAGATATCTCCCTTCTCTTTTCTTTTTTTTCTTTCCTTTTTTCCTTCTTTCTTTCTCCTCTTAAAAATAACAGCTGAGCAGTATAGCTGAGATACTGTCGTCTGGACGTTGTGAGTCAGTCCACACAACGATTTAAAGAGAAAAAAACTTTTTGTCACACCCTCGGGCATTCTTTAGTGTCTCCTCCGTGATGAATAGTCTCAAGGATGATTTATCAATCATTTTTTTCCAGAAATGGCGCCTTATCCTGAAATACTTGTTGGACCACACACAATTCTATCTTAATATATAAGTCTATAAGTACATATGAGGATTTGGACAACCACGTCGAATTTGGCCTATCCAATTTGATAATATTTCTTTCTGGTCACTTCTTAGGATGATCCAATAATGATTTTCACTTCCACTCACGTTTTTACGTTTGATTGGGGATTTGAGGGCATCATTGGGAAGAAAATCCCTAGTGTAGCGCATGTATTTATATGTATTGAAGTGTCGTTGGTATATCACGCCATCCTGGCTCACGGAAGTCATTTGATCAAATGAGACGTTGATTTGCTCTAATTAGTCGATTTTGTCTCAAATATCTTGCTTATTCCATAAATTTTGCGATTTTTTTGTATGGAAATTATCGAGAAGCAAGCGAAAAGATAGAATTGCGTTGCGGAAAATCAAGCAAAAAGATGTCAAAATAATACTTTTGACTAAATTCATTTTCCGTTCATCTTTATTTACTCTTAAGTTTAATTTATAAAATGTACCAGCTTCCTATCTCATGTCATTCTTTTCCTGCTCCTTTCGTTTCTGGTTCTTTTGCTCTTCTTTTCTCCTCCACTCTTGCTTTTTTTCGTTCTTCGCATGCCTTTACTGTTTCCGAAAATCATCTCGTCCTAGAGCCGATCGTCTGCAGATTGATACGGTGGGGATGGGACCGTTCCATGGTTTGTTCCTACAGTTTAATGGTAGTCGACTACGAATATGAGAGTGTCCACTGTCAATTTTTCCAGATTGTCCTGAAAAACGTTGTCTGTCGACTTGCTCGAACGAGCACCAGTAATACTTCCATTCGCAGTTCAGATTCATTTGTAGTTTTCGTGTCTTGAAACCTCGGCATACTTTTGTCTGTATTTCCTGATACATGTGCCTACAAAGGTTTTTAGGTTTGAAACTTTTATTCGCCTGACGGTTAAGCTTTTTCGCCATTTTCGGAGGTCAAAATAGAGGTTGTTTGAAACAATCTTACGTTTATTCCGTCGAGCAGCACACTTCCCCGGGTCAATGCTTCGATAATCGTTCAAGATAGTGGAAACGGAAGCTACGCATATATTGAAAATAGTCTTATGTGCTGTTCCGCCATGTGATGCGGATGATGGCACGCATTTCTGACTGCCCAATGTACCAGCGAATGAGTATTGCTCTATGTGGATCACCAGCGACGATATAGATGATTTGATCTGTACACACACAACAGAGGAACAATCTTGAAGGGTCGCGGAAGTCACCTAGCTAGCGTAAAACGATATGTAGCTACAACCAATGCCTATCCAGCTTCGTATTTGCGAGAACGTCTATAAAGTTCTTTTTTTAAATGAATTCTTGCAATTGAACAAAGTGTCCATGCTTCAAAGCTGACTGACCATAACTTCCATTTGTCCTAATCGTACGCAACGGTTCTCCAGTCTCACGAGTACTCGAAGAGCATCATATCATTCTTTGCAGGACTTCTTTCTGTATATAGTGCATAAACAGCGTTTCGCTCATACATTGTTGTAGGAGAACTAGAAAACTCCGAAAAAAAACCTGCAGAAATTGATCTGTCAAGTATAGGCACGAAAGAAGATGGTGCATAAATGGACAGCAAGCGAGTAAACCGCTGGCAAACTTGAAGGTACAAAAAGAAATTTAGGATACCAATCTGGCCACTTTCTGGCTAAAAAGCTTCACGGAAACAACATCTAAGTAATCGTGAGAGAAACGCTTGCGTTGAAAGATAGTGTGGGATATACTTGATCTAGCTTCCTAAATAAATGAACTTCTCCTAACATTGCAGTGTAGAGTGGTTAAAGAGAACGACTGTCTTTTAAACGATGGAGAGAAATTTGCATTATTTCTGGGCTGGCTATACCGTGTTTAGGTCCAGAAGCTCCCATGCACGTTTACTGACACGAGATGCCCATTCTATTGAGCTATGATGAAATGTACATGTTTTTGTTTATTCGGCTGAGCCGTAGCCGAATAAACGAAAACATATCAGTATTGGTATTGATCTTCATTAAAAGCTAACGTTTCGATGTTATCACCTTCGTGAAAGCCTGAAAAATTACAGGGCATCACCCCACGAATCTGGGTATCAATTGGGTGATGCCTATACGAAGTTGTAGATTATGGAGACAAGGATGATTCCGTCTATTCCTTCCTGATTACCGTAAAAAACGGCCCGGAAGATACGGCTTCAAGCGTTCCGGCGCGCTATTTTCTACAACAAGTTCGATCGGAGCGCGCCAGCCTCGTGCACGCGACGCATCTTCTGGGCCGTTTTTTACGGCAATTAGGAAGAAATGGACGGGATCACCCTTCTCTCCATAATTTACGATCCCGTGTACGAATACTCCTGAAATCCGTACCACCTCAGATTGATGGGGTGCCTTTAAGGCCGTAGGTGATTTAAACTCTCAAACGCTTCATATTCCAATTTCTGGCACACTTTGCATATTTTGCATAGCACAATATCAGCTATTGCAACTAGAAACGAGAAGGGCTTTTATTTGGGACCCTGGCGCCCCGCCCTCTGGATAGGTCCTGCTGATATGAGGCCAGTTCGTTTCTGGTTGTTTGCAGTGCACTCGTCCTTTCTGTTCGTTTTCGGGACTTGACACTTTTCTCCTCTTCTCATTTTCTCTAAAACACCTCTAGTGTTCTGCGTGCTACAATCAACGACTCATAGGATAAGATCCTAACTTTATCCTCTATTTCAGAGTCTCGATGAGTATTCAGGAATGTGCTTCGAAAAGAGTAAGAAGTTTCGACTTCGTGAGCCCACCTAAATGTTCGTTTACCCAAATATGCTGTGGATTTCCCGTTTTCCCTATGTAATCGTCACCGTACGACCTGCACGTGATATGATAAACCACTTTCGACACCAGGCAGACACCGTCTCCGCCGAACCACACAGCCAAGAGTTGAGCAGAGCTGGTCATACGCACGATTACGTACCAGGTTTCGCTTAAAGGCATCACCCTATCAATCTGAGGTGGTACGGATTTCAGGTGGAGTATTCGTATACGGGATCGTAAATTATGGAGAGAAGGGTGATCCCGTCCTTTTCTTCCTAATTGCCGTAAAAAACGGCCCAGAAGATGCGGCGCGTGCACAAGGCTGGCGCGCTCCAATCGAACTTCTTGTAGAAAATAGCGCGCCGGAACGTTTTTTTTCGGCAATTAGGAAAAAAGTGGGCGGAATCACCCGCTTTCCTTAATCCACGATCCTGTATACGAATACTCCACCTGAAATCCGTACCACCTTAGATTCGTCGGGTGATGCCTTTAAGGTTTGCTGGTGGCGTTTCTACCGCTCTCACAACGTTCTGCAGGCCCATTTTACATACGCAGCTCCGTACCAGTATTCGAAGATTGAAGGACAGTTGAACATGGGGAGCGCATGATATTGTTAGTTATAGTCGGGTCAAAACGACATGAATCACGAGTGTAGTTGCGGTGCATTTGCGTACGCGCTCGAAACGGCGCGGTGCAGGCAGCATTTAGAACCGAGTTTGGGCCGTCTTAAACTGCACCGATGGGTGGTGCTAGCAAGGGTTTCACCACACTCCTAGCCGCTACGCTCCACTGAAGCGCCTCGAGAGAAGCCGCGTACGCAATTGCGTACGTGCTTCATGTCGTTTTGACCCCACTATAACTTTATTGGTTAACTTTACGTCAAATCGTCTTCTTAAGGACATACAATGAACGACTCTGTCGACGACTTAGCCGATCAAATCTCGCCGAAACCAAACAAAAATAATCTAAGCCTATTTTCCGATCACTAACTTAGCCAATTAAATCAGCTAACGACGTCGTGTTCAGCCGAAATACATCAGAGATCAATAGAATGTGCCAGCATATCGAGCCTTATTGAAAGTCAAATTTTTCGATGTGCTTCAATCCGTGCATCTTTACAATTTACTAAAATTAGGTCCTATTTTATGGTATTCTTAATTGACTTCTTAATAATCCTAATCGGATGAGCAACGATGCTATCCCCATTATTTTGGCCGACCTAGGACCCGATTGTTGGAATAAGGTCAGATTCGTCGCATTTGCTGCTATAATTGAAAATTGTGAAGTGTGAGAAATGATAATTAGACCCGTCACGCGCCAAAACTATGCTTACACAAGCTAAGCTGACGATATTGGACGCCTTAGTTCCGGAAAGGCGGCGCGCTCGCCTCGATGCGTAGCCAGTAAACTCGGAAGTTTTCGTTCCAGTTAGCGTAGCCCATCTCAGCCGTCAATGTCGTCAATGTCAACGTTCAAATACGTAACACAAAAGAATTGAAATTGAATAAAAAAAAATACTATCCTGCAGCCTTTTTCAGTACAATCGATTATATCCTGGAATATTTTTGTTTTCGATCTAATGTTATTAAGCCAGTCTCCGAAAGGAGAAGATGTTAAGCTTCGGATTTTCTCCCAGAATTCTTCTCGATTCCAAAGGAAAAACACGACCATGGACCTTAAAAGACTGAAAAATCGTGGGAATAGTTAAATGGAAAGAAAACAGCGTAAGTCAAACTCACCAACCCCTACATCCACGAATCCATTGCCATTCTCTCATGCATGCCAGTATTCGTTGCTCTTATTTGCATCCAGTTCTTCTTAGATGCGTCACAAATCATGAACTGATCTCTGCAATGATTCTATGCCTTGTTTACGTATCCATTTTTTTATGACGTAATTTCTCTAGGAGATAGTCTGCAATTACGACCGATTAGTATTCAACTGAGATGTTTAATTAATAGACGCTTCATGGACATTACATCCTTCTAACGGTTGTTTTCATCGTTACTTGCTTTTCTGTGGCAAGAAAATGGAGCAGAGAAGGACTTCTTCCCGTAACATGGTATTACAGCGCTACCTCGGAATTAAAATTTCCCAAATTTCCATATCTAGTAAATTCGTGGATGATAAAGTATATATGTGTGTGTGTGTGGTTTTTCTGCCATTCTTCTCTGCCCTTACTGAACTACAATGTTGTCTTTTCCCGTGTTTTCCTCCGTGAACGATTCCTGGGAAAAGTGCCGGAGATGATTCCGGATGTAGATTATTTATGTATGTGGTGAAAATAACTAGGTTTGTCTATGCAGTCAGTGGTAATTTTTCCTAGTTGTTCTAGAAAAGTTCCCTAGAGCATTACCTCTAGAAGTTTCTCCTAATGCGTCATTCTTATTTCTCGGAATCCTCCAGTCCAGACCAATTCTAGAAGACATGTATCATTCCTGACGTGTACATCTTTCAATATGAAGTGTAGAGATTTCCCTTATTGATTTTTTAGTTTCTTTTTTCTCTATTTTTTTTTCTAGCTCTCTATTCGCTCGCCAACATATAACTCATACTTCAATGTGTAGACCACACTGAGATGTCAACGTGGATTTGTTGAACCACATCTGTCCACATTTTTCAGGACATTGGGGAGCAATTGTCCGCAATAATCGTTAAGATAGTCATGTTTTCGAAGTGACGGGGTGCACTGGTTGAAGCAGTTTTGCGAAGTATTTTCCGCTGACGTCTTCCCTTTATGACATCCGTGATTTTCTTTGAAAAAAACACTTCTCAATTTTATTTATTCTCCTATATATTCTGGTGAACGTCGGATCACGTCGGATATTGGAACCGACGGGGGGCCTCCGCTCAAAACTCAGCTCTATTGCCCAGTTTTAACCAGCATAGTAATTTTTCCTTCGAAAATAATTGCTACCTGCGAGAAAACGCCATGCTAAATGCTCTACTTATTACCCATCTCCACTCCTATGGGAAAAAATTTCAGAAAATAATGGAAATTCCGACATTATCCTGAGAGCGATCATTCATTCTTTAATTCACGGAAAAATTGAAAGCTCTGGGAAATTGTTCACGGTAAAGTTCTGGGAAAAAAATAAGAAAATTCCTACTCAACGTATCTTTCTTAAAGTTATTTTTTTTAGCTTTTGCTTTTTTTCACGTATGCTCAGTAGATCGTTGTTGAAAAAAGTTTCATATCTGCAACATTTGTGTCCATTTCTGCTAAGTCCATGTTTTTTTGTGTATTGTGTGTAAAATTTTGATCTTTTTTTTTATTTAGAGGAAAAATATACTCGTAAATTTATGCATTGTAAACCATGTTTAATAATATTTTAATGTAGTGTATGTGAAATATCCATAAAATTCTCTTATTTTCATATTTTCACTTCAACAATGCGGAACACAAATTTTCTCGGAATAACTATGTCCATAAAAACATGTATAAGCTTCACGTACTTCTCGTACTAAGTAGGCAACGTCTCGGAATGCAAGGCGAAATCCATAGGCTACGTAAATAATTTGTACCCGTAGGCTAGAAAAGGATTTTCATATGTTTTCATCGCACAATTTCGCTGTCAATGAAGGAAGAAATTCTTATTCTTCCGGCAGTGAGTTACCTCCAATTTTTACGTGTATTTTGATCGCCTTTAGGGGTACGGGAAACGACAGAAATGACATGAGAAGTGAGAAACCATGGGAGGGTGCTGTGCTTTGGAGTGTCTTTCTCTTTCCATCAAATTTTCTTGTAAATCCATTTTCATCTTTGTGTGATACATTTTCTTTCTTCACATAACTTCATTTATTTCTACATTCCTTTGTTTACTAGCAGTAAAGATGCATTTTTTGTGTTCGTTATAGTTGCAGACAACTGTTAGCTCTTCAGATTATGAAGCAGACTTGCCGAGAGTCTAAAAGAAAAGCACTTTTTTCAGTGATTCGATTATACTTCACTGTCGTCATGGTTCCTTTCAATTATGATTCAGGCGATTCTTGCTGACGCTTTGAAAAGTCAATCTTTTTGCAGACGTCATCTGTACTCGTGGAAGCCTTCGATTTGTTTGGGGAAGATGCTAGTAATGCTACCACACACAATTACTGGGTGCCAGAGTTATCCAGTCAGCTCTCCTGGCGAAGATAATGAAGGATATCAAACTTTCCTTCAAAGACACCACACCACAAATTCGACGTGGTAAAGGGATCCGCGGGAGAATCTAGAGTTAGGGTGCTAGATTGCGGGATCAGCGGTGGTTGCGCTGATCTCTCCCTGATCGTCGTAAGAAACGGCGCGGAAGACGATGTTTTTTGAGACGATTTCAGATGCAACGCACACACCCTTGTCCACGCGCCGCATCCAAGTGTGATAGGTCCGGAGATCAGTTATGTCTTCTCACCACCCTATTCAAGTGAAATCGATGAACAGGTTGCTGAGGGGACCAGAACGTACACATTGTGGAGCATTCTAATGTTCCTCGTAGGAAGTGAAGCGGTTTTTTTTATTACGACTAGGGAAAGATGAGCGGAACCACCTCTGGTCTCGTAAATTACAACCTCATCTCTAGCGTTTCCCGCAGATTCCTTCACCACATCAGATTCGTGACATGCACTGTTTAAAACACTATCGTTGAGAACTCTGAGCATCGAGCCGAGTCTTTTTGTTTTGTTTCTTTCTTCTTATAGAACTCGATAGATAACGATTCTCGTGCAAAAGTTTAAGGGCATTATCTGTTTGTCCTACCTAATTTTACTTCCGTTAGTGCGAGGAAAAACAATGAAGTCTACTGCTCTTAGTTTTTAGTTTTAGTTTTTTTTTTAGTTTTAGTTTTAGTTTCTTTTTGCTACATCCTCTTCTTGCTACGTTTCCTTCTGCCCAACTCAGAAGTCAGAACGTTCATTTGGGAAAAACAATATTACTTTATGTTCATTTCCCAGCTCGATATACGTAGCTAGAGTATTCGGAAATGTTCGTTTCTCCGAGCTTAAACGCTGCATCAGGAACAAACTCCTTTTTTACGACCATCGTTTTTTCCATGTTCACCCAAAGTATAGAACGTTCTAGACGTTTTGTCACACTCAGTCAGTGTTTATTTCACCTTGCTCCATGTTGTTATAAGAACGATGTCATCAGCGAAACGAAGACGGGCTTTTTCTTTAAATTTCGATAACTTCTGAATCGAAGGCGTACCTGACTTTTCCATTAGATGTAGACTCATTTTTGGAGTCTTCCTCAGTTCTTGCTTTATTCTTACATTTTACAAAATTCGTTGTTTATTGCCATTATACCTGAATAAAACGAAGAAACAGCGAAAAGAATGAAGTGAATTACAGCACTGAAAAGTTTTTAAAAGGACAGAATATATGCAATTTAATTAATTTGGTTTGGTTACAATTAGAAATTGCATCTTGGCTGCATCCATTCATTAAGCAGCGGACGCTGCAGTCAGGAATCCCCATTCATCCAGACATATCCGTTTCTCTTCGAGTCGTGCGTCATCTTCTCTTGAATATTACCTTTCATGAGCTTGTCTTATAGCAGACGATGAGCTATTGCTTCAATTCACCATATGGAAACCACCGAAACGTATATGAATCAAATGTTGATCGCTCCGATAGACGTTTATATGAAAGGTTTGACAAGAATTTATTGCAATAGAATAGAAACACACCTTAGTTTCGGATGTATTATGGGAATCGCATCAATGCTGTCGTATAGCGTCGTTTGTCAGATGTCTAAAGGACGTCGCTGAACACGAATAAATTAACCAGGTCCAGATAAACCATGCTCACTCTGACATTACACTTCTTCTCATTAATCATGACCGCTCATTTCCTCCTTATTATGTCGATGTATGTTCCTAGATGTCAGGAAGAAGCTAGTTAACGATCACATAATTTTGTTGTCACACATGAGGAATGAGACATACATTGCGGTTTCTTTGGATGTTGTTGGTTAGTGTTGAATGCATGATGATGTGAAGGAGCTGCATTTGCGACAGCACACACAACTATGCACAAAGAGACAGAAATTAAAACCCCAGAAACTAAGATGTTAGTGGAATCCCAGGAACAAATGCCAAAACTGATGAAAACAGGCTTTACTAAGACCACGTAATCCTATTGATGAACCACTTGATGAAAAAAGAATGAAAACAATGAAGAACGAGAAGAAAGAAGCTCCTAGGAGTTTGTCATGTTCTGTGAAGAGCAACAGAAGCACGACTTCACCTTAGATATAACGCGTAACCTCAATACAATGTGTTTTACACCGAGTGCAGGCTTATTACTTAATAGTAGAGGGTCGGAGTCATCTTAATCTTAGTGTCCTAATTAGAGGATGCCATTATCGTCTGACGCGGTTGCTCCTATCTTCCCCGAGACGTGTTATCCTTAAAAATTGCTCTGCCTAAGCCTCCCGATCTACAGCCACATCGCCCTCAGAATCCAACCATTCGTCACTATTCCACTGCCGGCGAGACTTTGCTGAATTGCCTATCAATACCAAGTGACTCAAGTGCCTAAGGTCGACAATGTCAAGCAGTTCTGGGCAACAAAACGGAGTGTTGTTGCCAAAGATTCCATGCTCCCTCCAGGTATTTGATCCATCTGGTTGGACCTTGGCGGTGAGCTGAACGACATCATCTTTCTAACAATATCTGGGTGACTTCGGCCATATAATTGTACAAGTTATATAACTCGTACGTGCCCACACCGTATATTTAAATGCTTGTTTGTATTTCATATAAATAAGGCCACCACGAGCAAGTAGCAATAAGACTAGTATACGCGGCCCGAAGTCATAGAGTCATGTGATGTTTAGTAGGCGGACCTGTGTCACAATGCTTGCAATGGAGCGCAATATATCTCACAATAGAACTTTAGCCACTACATCCATTTCTTCACATTTATGGTTGAGTGCTACTGACACCGTAATATCTTAGGACGTGTTTTGCATTGCTGGACTTTAATGGTACAACTCGCTACCGTACAAGAAACTTGAAACTCGCTTAATACTTGATTGATTATGACCACATCCTTGAAAACTTTTCTTCTCCGCACAACATTTTCCTCTTATGTCTTTATGTGGTGACAATAAGAATTGAATTCGATATGAATTGGAATTTTTGATTAAAAGCAGCATACCACGAATCTGGGGAGGTACGGATTTTAGGTGGAGTATCAGTATACAGGGTCGTAAATTATGGAGACCGAGGTGGCTCCGCTCGTCTCTCCCTGAATCACTGCAAGAAGCCGGCCTCCGAATGCTGTTTTATACGATGCCTTCTATTACAACGCGCCACCCTTGCACGCGTAGCGTTCCTTACTACACTACCTATCGGGGCAGTCCCAATTGGATTTTCGACGAATCGCAGGGCGGAGGCGGCGCAAGGGGTGGGGCGTTGCAATAGATGACGTCGTACAAGACAGCATTCGGGAGGCAGCTGTTTGCAGTGATGCAGAAAGAGATGAGCGGAACTACCCACGTCTCACTAATCTACGAACCCGTACACAGGTACTCCACCTGAAATCCGCTGTACCTCAGATTCGTGGTATGCTGCCTTTAAAGCAGAACTCATCACGGGTCATGTAATGTATATATGACTTAGCGCTTATTAATTTTTTTTTCGTACGAATGTCTTTCTGTAATGTAGTGTTTGTTTTCAATTTCACAATAATACACATTGACCCAGGCAGGAAAGTGGGTTTGCGTTGTTTTTAAAACACCTACGGCAACATTCAGCGTGAACAATTACGTTTCTTTACTTTTTACTTAATTTTTAACATGACATGACTGATTTCTCATCGATTTTAAAAAATTGCCTTGATTACTTTTCAGAGGAACATTAAAGACTGCTGAAATAAAAGGAACACTTTCATTTTTTAAATTTTCAAGTTTCTTTCTAGATTTTCTTTATTAAAACGTTCACCACATCTCTTTACGTGCTTGTAATGTAAGGTCTTTCGTTTTTTCTTGCTGTCAACTCTGCTTAATTAGGCCTGTCATATTCCTTGACATTTTTTTACTCAAAGACGCTATTAAGGAATCTTTTGCCTTACGGCTTAATTCGCATTTTATTTCATTTTGTGTATGTAGGGTTTTTGTTTTCAACAATTTTTCCTGTTTTAAACTAGTTGTGATGATTAGTACTCGCATCACTACATACCCTTGAATAGTTCGAATATTCAAGTTTGAACGACTTGAATCGAATGGTTGCGCCTTCGGATATCGCTCAAATGTAATATGCTACGTTGAAATTCTTGAATAAGCTAACATTAGACAACATTTTTTTTTTCGAATTCCATAAAAATATCCAGTACCAGAGCATGTATTTAGAACTCATCTTTGTATGTGTGATTAATGTCAGAACATAAAACATAATGTGATGGGGTTTGCTACGAGAATATAAAAAGGAATATCATAAAAGGAGAAAATTATGACAGTACTTCTATTTGGTTAGTAAAATTTGCACATGTTTTGAGAGAAATTTGCTGAGAGTCACTTTTTTTTGCTGCACATCTTCTTATGTCATTTCTTCTTCTACACCTATATCACGTATTTTATCTTCTTCTGTGTACATATTTAAACACATTTATGAAATTTTCTTTCTCTTCGTATTTTCTTATTTCTTTTTTGAAATTTTCTATTCATCTATGGCATTATTGAAATAAAAAATATTTTAAAAAAAACCGATAATTTGCTATCTCTATGCCAAGGTTCAAGGAAGGTCGAACTTTCGCAATTATTGAAATATTTCTACGGTACAACAAATCCAATCCAGCTGGTTTTTAAAATCTGTAGCAATTTCAAATCATTTATGGATGCAATTTCATAAAAATCTGCGAGATTAAATTGTGGTCATTAATGAAAGAACAAAATTAGCTCTCTGATCTCATATACCACGGTGACTAAAAAGAAAACAGCTCTCAATATGTTCGCACCATATTGTAGTTTACTTGAGCCTGAAATTAAGTTGATATGTATCATCTTTGGATTTATAGTCGTCGCAACTTATGTATGCCGCTGCGACCGCAACGCGTTCGCTGTAACTCGCGCAATCTTGTCTCTGGAACGTTCTACCTTTACCCTCTCGCTCCTTTTTCTCCAGTGAAACGCGTTTCACAGCCACGTTTATGCAGATATACTATATTCGGGGCAAGCAATATTTACAATAATTATTGGATAAAGATATTATCATTACCTAATAAATTTAATGAACATTTCGAAAATCCTCTCGTAAGATTTTATTTTTTTTTTAAATTTTCTATGATTTTTTTCTTTTGCACTAAAACATGCTCATAATACACCTGTTTTGTTCCATTTTAATTCCTTTCTTTTCTATTTTGTTCTCTTTCTATTACCAGTTTTGCTTTATTTTGTCAAGAGAATAAAAAAATTGTTTTGAAGACTATTTTTGGCCGATTACTACGCTGCTATTACCTACTTTGTGTTGAGCTACATCAAATTTTTTCTTTGAGCAGTTTCAAGCGTTTCAAAAGCTCACTTTCTGCAGCTTCTTCATTCATTTCTTCAAATTTTTCATTTTTTTCTTCTTTGGAGAGATTTTTGAAAGAAATTCTCCCCTATGGATCGTAGTATGTGTGGCCAAATAAGACTGATGAAAATTTTTTTATCATTTCATATTTATATCATTCATTTTGGCGTGAAAAAGTAGCAGCGCAGCCTTGTGCTTCTCATGATA
Source organism: Necator americanus (assembly GCF_031761385.1). Taxonomy (NCBI): domain Eukaryota; kingdom Metazoa; phylum Nematoda; class Chromadorea; order Rhabditida; family Ancylostomatidae; genus Necator; species Necator americanus. The sequence continues at coordinate 5,629,688 of NC_087375.1, read as the reverse complement.
AGTCGGGATCGAGAAAAGCTTTTAGTTGCTTCATTTGTATGCTATACTGTAGCATACTGTGACGGCGCGGCGAGCAAAAGTCTACGGTAGATACGTCTAAGGCAGACACGCAACAACGGAACACATCACAGAGATAGTGAACTTTTAAGCGCACTATATACCAGGATCTGTTTTTCGGACTCAAAGTAAATATAATATGCCGGTGAATGAACCACTATGTGTTGCCAAGCCACTTTAATTAAAACCATTTGCGTATGTTTAGTTAAACGTTTCAGTTTGTTTGTTTAGTTAACCTTCACGAAGCGGTTGAACAAAGATAATTAAAAATTTTAATTCCTAGAACGAGCCTTACGGGCACTATTCAGTTTTTTTTTCTCGTAGATTGTTTTCATCGATGGTCGTTGAAATTAGAATTCTGAATTAGAATCTTGCCGAAGCCTGTTATTTGCTTTAGATTTTCATCGGACAAGTGGTTCGCACATCTCTTCAGTCCCCACATTTTTTTTTCGAAAGCCGTTTTATCTTTGATAGTAATTGTTGGAAAAAAGTAAGCATTGAGTTGAGGAAAAAATCCTGGGAAAAAATTTAGCGATTTTTTTTTCCAGAATCTCTTAGAGACTGTGATTGGACATTACTCCCATACTACTTGGAGGTTTAGATAAAAATGCGACTTTCGTAGTTGCCAAAGGGGCAAGAAATCTCGCGAAATGATTCGGTGTATGGTGTTTTTCATTCACCTTTTTTTGTGTTTATTCTTACCTTTCTTTTGTTTCGTTTGTTGCATTTTTAGTAAACATTTTCCTTTCGAAACTAATGAAACAATGACCAGTTTATAAGTAAAGAAGTTTTCGAATCTTTTTCCGAGAGGTATGTGAGCGTGCCTGGAACGAAAGGAAATTTTATTCAGGATTTTCTTCTCAAGTCACGACACGGCCCGGATTATCGGTAATGTATAACCAAAATGACGATGTTGGGACCTCTCCGACCATAGAAGCTGCCATCGCACAGGCCTATGTAAACGCGTTGTTGGTTGCCATCGTTCTACCACCCGTAATAACGTGCATCGTTGGGAATACAGGATCACACAAGATTATTTCTCACGGTTTTTCTTTGTTACTGGAAAGAGTCCAGCGTGATCACGCTTCTAATCAGGGCTGTGTTTCTATTCCCAACGACGTGTTAACAGTTTTGAGCAAGCAGTCGGAAAGAATTCGGAGACGGGATCAATCAATCAAAATTCGATCAATCAACCCCGGCTTTTTCAACGTGGGACGACTTGTAACATTTTGTAATATTATATATGATACTTCTAATGCTTTATAATATTATACATGACACTTCTGAGTTTATAGGTTTTTTTTTTGCACGTTCGTCCGGTAGTTTTTCTTTTCCTATGGCTTCGAGATCATACAGCTAATTTACCTTGAAAATTCGTTTCCTAACGCTAGGAAGAAGATATTGGAAAATTTTTCGATATTTTCTATTTCAATAAAACCACAAAGCAAAACAAATGAATGGAATTATTTGTGGCAGAAATGAAATTGAAGTAAGAAATTGAATGTAAAGTTTTTTACGTGTCCGCAATTCTTTCCTTCTAAGCCATTCTAATGACAATCGTTAGAAAAAATGCAATTATATAGCTACAGTAGCGTTAGATAGTTTTTTGGTCACTCAATCTTGCAGCTTTGTTTAAAACGATGTTTTTTTTCTAAAGGTTTTCTTTCTTTTATTCCTCATATCCCCATAATCTCCTTCCTCCCCTCTTAGAAATTCTCTTTTTCTCCTTTGTTCACGAATTTTTATAATCATTCACCTTTGGATGATCGTAAGCTTTCTTTTTGTATTTTAATAGTCTAATTTTAATATAATTAATTGATTATTTTTTCTGTTTAAAATTTTCTAAATTTGAAGTACTTCACAGATAACTGGCTAGTTACACTTCATAAATATTAATTATTTATTAATATTTATGAAGTAAATTTTTTTGAACCTTCGCAATCGTGTGTTTGACTTATTTGCGTAGAAATTTCACCGAAAAAAAAGAGATTTTTCCGTTTTCAAATCAAATGCTCAAGATATCCTTTTTTAGACACGATGTCCTAGCCTACAGTAATTAGTCTACAGTATGACAAGGCGGAAAGATAATAGTGTAGATCACATAAATAGCTAGATTTTGATCTACAGCATACAAAACTTCCCGTTTTTTGGTGAGTGATCAAGGATAAGCATGATCAGGCGAGTAGTCTTCTTTGAGTCAGTTCAGTGTTTGTCAGAAAGAGGAAAAAAAGAAAAAGGAAAAAAAAATACGTTGAAATTTAAAAGAAACTGGACTTTTGCTTAAACGAATATGCGGAAGAACCGAAGCAGAGTACTTGAAATATTTGTAGTTGCAGTTGTGACGGAATCAGGAAGGAACTCATACAGTATCCTGCATAGAGATTTCTTAATAAAATTTCTTGTTTTTCCCGAATTCTGCTTCGTTTCATCGGTGAATTCGCTGAAATGTGTCCGTTTATTTTACGTGGTAACGAATCCGTGTATTTCCAGCGATTTTACAGTTTTTCCAACGAAAATACAGTATTTTTAGCTAGACCACGCCCATTCAAAAATATCCATTTTGCCCACCTTTGTTCTCGTACGGAACATCCCGTACATATGACGTCATCGACCGCACGAAACAGCGTTTTCGGCTGTACGAATTGCCGTTCTACCCGTTCCCGGCCTGGATACGGACCATAAATTATTGCTAAGCAATAATTTTGGAAATAGCTTTAGATTTTTATGTTCAGCACTTTCCCCAGTTCATATTTTATCCGTCAACTTAGCCATAGCATTCCATATAAATAGCAGTCCCATTTATCTACAGTAACGCAATAGAGTTTATATTTTTTTCCCTTTCTTGCTTGCGTGCTTATGTTGCCGATATTCTGCATGCAATTTGAAAGCGATATGTGAACTTTTGGGAAATGGTGTGGGGATACTTTCTTACGTTCAGTTAAGTTAAGCCTACTCGCACAGTTTTTGTAAGATTTAATAAAGTAGAATACTGATGTAAAAATAATAACAATAAAATAATAATAGAAATAAATAATAAAAAATAATATGGAGCCTCTATAAAGGACTCATAGATTAGCCGATATCCATTCTTTCCAAAAAAAAAAACTTGTTCCAATTTTACCCTTCCTCCTTTGAAACTAATGAAGAAGTAGATAAGGAGAAAAGGGATCAATGTGGGACCCTTAGAAATTAGTCAGAGATTAACAGGAAATGTCTTTGTTGCTTTTGAAACAGCGAAACAGTGGAAAATTTGATATTTTGTGGCATCATTCACTGAACTTTTCCAGCTACGGAAGGCCTGCAATCCGTGAATTCTGGATTTTAGGTTGTTGCCTTAAAATATCCAGCGAGAGCATGTTATTGCCACTGAAATAAGACTAATTGGATGTATTTGTTGTATGTGTTTTGTATTCCTGTATTTAGAAGTTTTCTGGAAGAAAATTGTCCAGATTTCGTTTCTTTTCTTACGTTTTCTTTTTCGAAAGTTGAACAAAAAATAAACAAATAATAAATGGAAATAATTATATAATATACATAATAATAATCGAAAATTTGACTTTTTGACTATTGACTTCTTAGAAATATTGCATTTAAAATGATTAGCATGAACATACGGGATTTGTTTTTCGGTCATCTCTATAATCGGAAAAATATGTAATTAGACCTGTAATTTTTTAAAATTATAACTTTCCCATCCTTTCGATGTGAAAATTCAGTTTTCTTCAAGAGCATCACGGAGAGAAATGTCCTATGTTTACCATTTCACCAGGACAGTTTCTTTCTACTATTACCTATGTACACATCCGATGTTTTCCTGGCATATTTCATATTATGTTATTTACATTTATCCTTACTTGTTGTATATTAGAAAATCTGTTTATAAAATATTCTACTTAAAGAAATTGTCATTCTTCGCTTCACGAATTTCTAAGCAATAAATTTTTGGAAAAATTGAAAAAAAAAACAACTACCATCAACTAGCGTTTGAGAGTCAGCAATTCTGACTTGGGAATCAAAATTTTTCCAACATTTGAGAAAGGCAAATTAATTTTGGATCTGGGAATTAGCGTTTCCTCCACAAGATCATCAGAATTTTGTAACTCGTCTCAATCAGGCAGTTCCTGAAGATAAGAAGTACTTATTATAACTGGCTGTTAGAATAGTAACTCTGGAAAAATTCAGGAGGTGTTTCTTATAAATTGATTCCCAAAACTCTCTTTTTAGTTTGTTTCTTAAAAAAAATGTTGTGAACAATCAAAATGCTAAGAAATTATGGAAAATATCGGTCTGTCAGTGCTTATCGACGATAGATGGGATCAAATTTCTTTATATCCTAGAATATCTGTTATGTGTACTTACCCCTCTATATTCTAATGGATTTTTTTTTTGAGATTTTTCCTTAAAATGTTTTTTCTTCGTTTTGACTCCATACGAGTTCAGTGCATCTCAGAAAAAATATGGAAATCTATAGAAAAAAGAATCACCAAAACATCTCCTAATTTGGCTCGGCGCAGTGGGCGGGGTAGGTTTCTCATGATTGGCTAATTCTTGTGCTCATCGTTTCTTCTCAGCAAAAACAGCACCCGTTCTCACCTATAAGCGTCAATTGGTTTGATGTTGGTGCAATTGCGGACTGTTACGAAATTGGCCTCTGAAAACAGTGAATCACTCACTATTCAAAGCAAGGTATGTATAGTCGTTTAAATGGACCAATCAAGACGCACTTGTCACGCCCTTTTTTCTTTCACGATCGTTTAACGTTCAAATATTTTCGATTATAAATATTATTCTATCCTGAAGCTATTCTCTTCCTATTCTCAAATATTTTTCCCTAGAAAGGTTAAGAGGATAACGTCAATGGCTCACATTTCTCCGTATCCGATTATTTCCATAAAGTTGAAGAAGCTCAGCCATTCCTTCTCACATTTCCCGGTTCCGCAGGGCAAGGGGCGGGGGCGGGCGGACGGCTCAGCTTAACTGAACGTCCGTACTCTCTATCTCCTCGTGGATACGATTGTAGCTCAGAGATTATTCCAGGAGATCCCGGAAGAAAATCCCCTTTATCTCCACCAATCGACGACGAATAACAGAATTGTTGTCGAAAATATGTAGAGCTCTACGTGATCCTCTAAGCAAATAATGATTTTTGACGTGCATGTTTAATGCGATGCTTTTGAAGCAAGAATTAATTTGATTGCTTTTTTTTGCTGAGGACACTGCTGGATTTCTTTTTTTTTCCACGTGCTACACATATGAAGATCAAAAATTTTTACGGTCTCTAAAAATACAGGGAGATATTACGGAAATTATGTGTCATTTATTATGCAGTAGATGCATCGAGGATCCAATTATTCTTTTTTTTCCTCAGGAAGTAATTTATCCACTTCTAAGCGGTGCAGCATTAATTTCTTAATATGAATATATGTAGCTATCTTAATGGTGTTTGGTATTTGTTATTATTGAAAAATCTTTATGTTATTTAGTTCCCTAAGGGAAAATATCGTATGATTTAAAGATTTGAAGTGATTAAAAGTGATTCTCTAGAAGCGATTCTTTTTTCTCACAAAAAGGAATGGAAGTTTTTATAAAAAAGAAAGAATGGAGATGAATTAGAAGATGGAAAAGAAAAAAATGATGAATTTGAGAAATTTGAGATGTTCTAACACTAATTTCTTTCTCATCATCACTGATGATCATCACTAAGAGACGTTTTCTCGAGTTATGCGCTCTTTTTCTCTTTTTTTTCCCTTTTTTTCCACTAGGGACTCAGTCCGAAAAAGGTTACGGTAGCCTGGAAGGGGCGCGCTTCCCAGTAGTGTATTCGTTTCCGACGATGTGATCGTTTGCTACAGACGTAATCGTCAGCTGTAATTTGCAGATCCGGGATGTATGGTTCTGCGATAAACATTTAAATTAAAGTGGAATCCGAGTTAACCCTTACGTTAAGCGCATCCAACCAGTTTACTGATGTGAATGTTTCCGGAAAATTGAACGTCAACAGGTCGGGAAAAGAGATGTAACGGTAATTTCTTGTGAATGGTAACGGATTCCGACACATTAAATGTGGTGCTAGGAAAAACGCGTTCATCGCTAACTTCAGGTGAAAATCCTTGTGAAAACTTCTGGATTCACTCCAGCAAGTCTGTTGTGCTAAAACCACAACGCCACACACTACTGATGTGCTCGCGATGTTTGTGGCTGCTGGTTGCCCTGGAGAAAATATCGCCAAATCGGAACAGAAAAGGCATCAAAGGCAAAAGTGAAATAGGTTAAAACTTCTCCTCATCTTTTTTTCCTCATTTTATCACTTCAAATTCTTTATACATATTTCTCTATTTTCTCGGATAATCCTACGTAAACTGGGAAATAAATGAAAAACATAGGAGTGATGTTATTGAGGTGAGTCAATTAATGGGATGAGAATTTCCATTGGATGATTGTTGATAGAGATTCTCACCGGAAAAACTTCACTATCGGCTTTTCCGACTTCCCTTTTCCAGATATCATATTTCACAGAACTTTTACTTTTTTTTTGATGGATAAGACTTAGAATCCCTATGAAGCCACCACCGTTAAGCCACTTCGGTGCAACTCTTTTCCGAAACGGCACGAATTTAAACGAATAATCAGTAGAGCCCGTGTTACAAATGTACACATGAAAATTTTCCAACTTCATGGATTTTTTTCTTCGAGAAAACTGAAAATTTCTTGCTAGACAAAATAGTGCACAGTTCTTTTCTTTGAAATGGTGGAAATCATTTTTAATCAGATTAATCATTTTAATCATTTTAATAATCTAATTATCATCAACATTTTTTATCAATTGAATAATAATTTTTAAAATTTTCTGGGCCGAAACATATGGGACAACGTTTCCCAGAAACGACGTTTTCCAGAGTTGTAAAGGAGTATACGGTTTCTCAAACGTATTCACCCGTCAGAATATCCATGGATTTTTCCTTATTCTGTTTAAGCGTTTCAAAATCTATTTTGTTTATTTATAATTGAGTGCTGGTCCTGAAATGACCGTTGTCTGCGTCACGATATCATATCATTGGTTACTGTATCCAGAAATTGCTGGGGTTTTTTTTTCATCAGGAGAAATTTCCCCATTCATATACATATGTATTTAAGGAGTCACTTATATTTACACTATCATATTTTTATTTTTGTTATTTTTTTGTCAATTCTTATTCTTATTTGTTTGTTGTTTAAATTATTATTATTATTATTATTACTATTATTATTACTATTATTATTATTATTATTATTATTATTATTATTAATCTATTTATTTGTTTATTCTTCTTTATTGTAAAGAGATTATATTTGGTGTGATTTTGCTTCATTAAAAATGATCCCTGGCCGCCTACCGTATCAGCTGCTTTTTGCATTTAAATAAAAGTGACGATAGTGTACGTGACCGTGTTAAATGAAAGTAAGTCAGTTAAATACATTTAACGTTAAATACAATTTCCGAGAAGATTTTTCACAGCTTTGAAAGAGTGACGTTTTATTAATCTTCGATGGAGCACTTTCGTGAATTCTGAAGAGAATGGAAATTTCGAACCTACATATGATGTGGGGTACCAAAATGCTCTAAATGGCCTCCTGATTACGGATGTAATAAAAATTTTGTTCAATTTCGAGAAATAAGCGGAAATCCTATGAACACCCCTTCCTTCCATGGAGATGTATCCGCGGGATATGCCAGTGGCAGGATTGCGGAGGTGTGAAAGTAATTAGCGGGGCTTGAAGAAACTTTGCCCGTTTTCAGGCCACACATTTGTCAAAAGTAAATTCTCGAATTATATTTG